>NC_086451.1:361502954-361826493 GCF_028390025.1 Pseudophryne corroboree
TGTTGGCCCTGGCCTCGGCCAGGCGCGTGTCAGAATTGGCGGCTTTATCCTGTAAAAGCCCTTATCTGATCTTCCATTCAGACAAAGCGGAATTGAGGACTCGTCCTCATTTTCTCCCTAAGGTGGTTTCAGCGTTTCATCTGAACCAACCTATTGTGGTACCTGCGGCTACTAGTGACTTGGAGGACTCCAAGTTGTTGGACGTAGTCAGGGCCCTGAAAATATATGTTTCCAGGACGGCTGGAGTCAGAAAATCTGACTCGCTGTTTATCCTGTATGCACCCAACAAGCTGGGTGCTCCTGCTTCTAAGCAGACTATTGCTCGTTGGATCTGTAATACAATTCAGCTTGCACATTCTGTGGCAGGCCTGCCACAGCCAAAATGTGTAAAAGCCCATTCCACAAGGAAGGTGGGCTCATCTTGGGCGGCTGCCCGAGGGGTCTCGGCTTTACAACTTTGCCGAGCAGCTACTTGGTCAGGGGCAAACACGTTTGCTAAATTCTACAAATTTGATACCCTGGCTGAGGAGGACCTGGAGTTCTCTCATTCGGTGCTGCAGAGTCTTCCGCACTCTCCCGCCCGTTTGGGAGCTTTGGTATAATCCCCATGGTCCTTACGGAGTTCCCAGCATCCACTAGGACGTCAGAGAAAATAAGAATTTACTTACCGATAATTCTATTTCTCGTAGTCCGTAGTGGATGCTGGGCGCCCATCCCAAGTGCGGATTGTCTGCAATACTTGTACATAGTTATTGTTAACTAAATCGGGTTATTGTTGTTGTGAGCCATCTATCCAGAGGCTCCTCTGTTATCATGCTGTTAACTGGGTTCAGATCACAAGTTGTACGGTGTGATTGGTGTGGCTGGTATGAGTCTTACCCGGGATTCATAAATCCTTCCTTATTGTGTACGCTCGTCCGGGCACAGTATCCTAACTGAGGCTTGGAGGAGGGTCATAGGGGGAGGAGCCAGTGCACACCAGGTAGTCCTAAAGCTTTACTTTTGTGCCCAGTCTCCTGCGGAGCCGCTATTCCCCATGGTCCTTACGGAGTTCCCAGCATCCACTACGGACTACGAGAAATAGAATTATCGGTAAGTAAATTCTTATTTTTGCTATCAGTATAGTCCAGGGACGGACGGACAGACTGGGGTTGCAGCCAAATAGAGAGCAAGAAAGCTGCACTACAGCTGCCAGCCATTCTCTCTGTGCGGCTGTAACAGCCCATCAGCCCTTCTGGCATTTGCCAAGAGTGCCAGATGGCCAGTACAGCCCTGGTATAGTACAGTATATGTCCTCACTTCACACCTGACACAAGTCGTGTCACAGTCTCTAACCATTACCATGGATGCCTGAAGCATGCAAAAAAAAACGATAGCACTCCTTTTTTAGGGAATACATGCCAGACTGCTGCTCAACTTATAAAATTAATAAAAATATAGACAGGTGCACTTATTGTGACAGTTACCATGTTTATCACAGCATGGCCGATCAGATAAATTCTCTGATTATTGGAACTATTGATCGGTCACCCAGCCAATATCGGGGGGTGATCAGCCTGATAATTGTATAGGTGTGTACTTAGCTTTAGTTTAGTCAGAAGGGGACAGTACATTTTGACTGATAATGATCTATTTTGGCCAGATTATTATTGGGTTACTTTCGGATGATATATTATGTGATATTGGGCCTACTGTCCAATACCACTGTGAAAGGGCAAAATGTGTGCGTAGCACAATTCGAGCACACATGTAGGGATACAGCATACTTCCCGACTATCCCGAATTTTCCAAGGTGGTGGTGAGGGGGTTCAGTTGAGAGGTCATCTGTCACTCTCTGCTCAGTGGTGAATAGATGCTGTGCGCATGCACACAGCGTCTAGACACGGGAGACAGGGGGACCGGGGGCACGCCAGCAGCTCATAGAGCATACCCCCACAGTGACAGGAAACGGGGGCATGGCTTGCGATCATGGGTTTCCCGCAAAGCCATGCCCCCTTTTACAGAGGCCACACCCTCTTTTCCGGAGCATGCGCCAAGACCGTGGTGTGATGTTGGGAGGAATTATTCAGGAACGTTCATGTGGCAATGTGACTGCCCATCAAAGAAAACTGCATGACACTTCCAGGTATATGACATACAGGCCAAATTCTTCTTGATATTTAAGTGGGTGAGACTGTGACGCTATGGTGCTTTCTACATGCAGCTTCTGGTGCTTGGTGTATCTGGCTCCCATTGCTTCTCTTGGCATCTGGATGCAGTCACACAGACATGTGGCCTATTTTTCTTCTATAAATCCATGTGCACAATGCTTAGACTAGTGACCTAAATTATGTCATCAAACATCAAAAACAGAACTACTTCTATATTCAAACGTTATTTTAGTTATGGTCACATACGTCAATAAAACATGATGGGTACAACGCTAATGACGAAATATACTTCTCAGTTATTGTAGCTCAGACAGGCTCTGAAATGGGGATGTGTTTGGTATCCCAATGGTCTGAATGCAGGCGGTCATGTGACCGATACCGGAATCCTAATACCACTCAGGAGACTGGCGCCGGAACACCGACCACCATAATACCGAAGGTGAATATTGAGGGTTGGGGCCGTGGGGGGGGGGGGAGGGTTAGGGTTAGGCACTAGGGGGTGGTTAGCCCACCTCCACCCCCCCACCCCCCAATTAGCCTTAGACACCACCCCAAAGTGTTAAGGTTGGAGGCTGGAGAGGGGCAAAATATTTACCCCTGTCCAGTGTCGGGATCCTGTGGTCAGTCATGTGACTGGACCCTCTGAAAGTTAAACGTGCCTATAACCCAGCAATAACAAGTGAGAGGGACATGTGTTTATTCCCATATGCATAACAAATAATTTTATATAATGTATTTATTAACCATTTTACTGCTGTGTGGGTCATGAATGTTGTTGCTGCCAAATCTCCAATTAAAATAAAAGTAAGATTTTTATATTATTTACTTGACATATCTGAGATAGAAACAGTCGGAGAACTCAAACTACAGGTAATATAAATTAACTTCTAGCAGCCTCTGTATTTGTTTATGGATTTATTATTAAGATAGGCTTGTAGTCAGTGTTTTCTACTGTTAGAACTAACTAGTACTGCTCTGATGAGTCATCTTTTTATATAATGTAATAGTTCCCTCTTCAGTGGTCATAGATGCTATTGGCATTCAGTTATTGACATACATTATTACCCTTTGGCACAGTTCCTGACTATACCTGTGTGCTAGTGGCCATGACCTCGCTTAGTCACTGACTATAACTCTGTGCTGTACAACCTGATCCCCGGCCTGTCCCTGACTATACCTTTGAGCTAGTGGACATGACCTCACTTAGTCACTGACTATCACTCTGTGCTGTACGCCCTGATCCCCGGCCTGTCCCTGACTATACCTGTGTGCTAGTGGTCATGACCTTGCATAGTCACTGACTATAACTCTGTGCTGTACGCCCTGATCCCTGGCCTGTCCCTGACTATACCTGTGAGCTAGTGGACATGACCTCACTTAGTCACTGACTATCACTCTGTGCTGTACGCCCTGATCCCTGGCCTGTCCCTGACTATACCTGTATGCTAGTGGCCATGACCTCGCTTAGTCACTGACTATAACTCTGTGCTGTACGCCCTGATCCCCGGGCCTGTCCCTGACTATACCTGTATGCTAGTGGCCATGACCTCGCTTAGTCACTGACTATAACTCTGTGCTGTACCGACGCCCTGATCCCCGGCCTGTCCCTGACTATACCTGTGTGCTAGTGGCCATGACCTCGCTTAGTCACTGACTATAACTCTGTGCTGTACGCCCTGATCCCCGGCCTGTCCCTGACTATACCTGTGTGCTAGTGGCCATGACCTCGCTTAGTCACTGACTATAACTCTGTGCTGTACGCCCTGATCTCCGGCCTGTCCCTGACTATACCTGTGTGCTAGTGGCCATAACCTCGCTTAGTCACTGACTATAACTCTGTGCTGTACGCCCTGATCCCCGGCCTGTCCCTGACTATACCTGTGTGCTAGTGGCCATGACCTCGCTTAGTCACTGACTATAACTCTGTGCTGTACGCCCTGATCTCCGGCCTGTCCCTGACTATACCTGTGTGCTAGTGGCCATGACCTCGCTTAGTCACTGACTATAACTCTGTGCTGTACGCCCTGATCCCCGGCCTGTCCCTGACTATACCTGTATGCTAGTAGCCATGACCTCGCTTAGTCACTGACTATAACTCTGTGCTGTACGCCCTGATCCCCGGCCTGTCCCTGACTATACCTGTGTGCTAGTGGCCATAACCTCGCTTAGTCACTGACTATAACTCTGTGCTGTACGCCCTGATCCCCGGCCTGTCCCTGACTATACCTGTGTGCTAGTGGCCATGACCTCGCATAGTCACTGACTATAACTCTGTGCTGTACGCCCTGATCCCCGACCTGTCCCTGACTATACCTGTATGCTAGTGGCCATGACCTCGCTTAGTCACTGACTATAACTCTGTGCTGTACGCCCTGATCCCCGGCCTGTCCCTGACTATACCTGTGTGCTAGTGGCCATAACCTTGCTTAGTCACTGACTATAACTCTGTGCTGTACGCCCTGATCCCCGGCCTGTCCCTGACTATACCTGTATGCTAGTAGCCATGACCTCGCATAGTCACTGACTATAACTCTGTGCTATACGCCCTGATCCCCGACCTGTCCCTGACTATACCTGTATGCTAGTAGCCATGACCTCGCTTAGTCACTGACTATAACTCTGTGCTGTATGCCCTGATCTCCGGCCTGTCCCTGACTATACCTGTGTGCTAGTGGCCATGACCTCGCTTAGTCACTGACTATAACTCTGTGCTGTACGCCCTGATCTCCGGCCTGTCCCTGACTATACCTGTGTGCTAGTGGCCATGTCCTCGCTTAGTCACTGACTATAGCACTGTACTGTACGCCCTGATCCCCGGCCTGTCCCTGACTATACCTGTGTGCTAGTGGTCATGACCTCGCATAGTCACTGACTATAACTCTGTGCTGTACGCCCTGATCCCCGACCTGTCCCTGACTATACCTGTGTGCTAGTGGCCATGACCTCGCATAGTCACTGACTATAACTCTGTGCTGTACGCCCTGATCCCCGACCTGTCCCTGACTATACCTGTGTGCTAGTGGCCATGACCTCGCATAGTCACTGACTATAACTCTGTGCTGTACGCCCTGATCCCCGACCTGTCCCTGACTATACCTGTATGCTAGTGGCCATGACCTCGCTTAGTCACTGACTATAACTCTGTGCTGTACGCCCTGATCCCCGACCTGTCCCTGACTATACCTGTATGCTAGTAGCCATGACTTCGCTTAGTCACTGACTATAACTCTGTGCTGTATGCCCTGATCTCCGGCCTGTCCCTGACTATACCTGTATGCTAGTGGCCATGTCCTCGCTTAGTCACTGACTATAACTCTGTGCTGTACGCCCTGATCTCCGGCCTGTCCCTGACTATACCTGTATGCTAGTAGCCATGCCCTCGCTTAGTCACTGACTATAACTCTGTGCTGTACGCCCTGATCCCCGACCTGTCCCTGACTATACCTGTATGCTAGTAGCCATGACCTCGCTTAGTCACTGACTATAACTCTGTGCTGTATGCCCTGATCTCCGGCCTGTCCCTGACTATACCTGTGTGCTAGTGGCCATGACCTCGCTTAGTCACTGACTATAGCACTGTACTGTACACCCTAATCCCCGGCCTGTCCCTGACTATACCTGTGTGCTAGTGGCCATGAACCATACTTACCTACTCTCCCGAAAGATACGGGAGACTCACAATTTTACGGGTGAACCCTTGCACCTCTAGAAGAGTGGGTAGTCCTACCGTATCCCACCTATTTTCTAGTGCAGGCAATCGCTGTCTGATTTGCACAGCTGCTCCAAGTATTGCCATGAGCTCCCTTTTTCACAGACTATAGCACTGTGCTGTATGCTCTGATCCTCGGCCTGTTCCAAACTATACCTGTGCATTGTGGCCATGACCTCTCTTATTTACTGACACTGACTATAAAAATATGCTGCCTGTCCAGACCCCTGGCCTGTTCCTGTGTGCTAGTGTGTTCCTGTTTGCTAGTGGCCATGAAGCACTGTGCTGTACGCCCCCAGTCAAGCGGCCTATTCCTGGCTGTGGGTCTAATTCAGATTTGATCGCTGTTGTGTCAAATTGCACAGCGGCCGATTATCGAACAACTGCGCATGTGTACGTATTGTAGCACGCAGGCGTGAGGCCAAACTGCAAAAAAATCCAAACAAAGGTCGACAAAGTACCTCAATTATTTTCAGATAGTACACACTAGCATATACAGTACTGTATGCCTAACACACCATTAAATACAGAGATTTGGTGTTCCTTGACTACAGGTCCCTCTATGTCACCATCACCTATATGGCAGATCCTATCCTAGCGGGGTACTAGCACTGTCTTGTAGATACCTGTATGGTTAGGGAATAGACTGGGGAGACATCTTTTGGTGGGGTAGCGACACAAGTGAATCCCACTAAGTGATGTTCCTGCAATATGTATCTGTTCTAATTTTACTGACATGTTTCTATTTGCAAATGAAGGAAAAATACCGACATTTCTATGTTACTATAAAGGATACGTCAGTCAGCACACAATTAGTGGAGGAAAAAGTAGGTAGAGAACTTCACATGTTATGAACTAGGCAGGGCCGGTTCTAGACCTTGTGGCGCCCAGGGTGAAAGTTTCCTGTGCCACCCTTCCCCCTAGGTAGAATAGAGTTGGTGCGCGCAGTAGGCGCGCACCCAAAAATAGGAGCTTCTTCATAGGGAAGGGGCATGGCCACAGTGATCCCCCTGTACTTGTGCCCTACTGTAGCTGTTCCCCCATACATACCTCAGTTTCTTTCTAGGTCACTAAGATATACAATAGTAGATGCAATCCAAATTCATCAAGTAGTTTTTGTGTGATGCCGGAATGAACAGAAAGACAAAAATTCCCTAAAAATTTTTTTTTCCATCTCCATATTTCAGAAACAGCCCATTGAAGCATATTTCTACCCCAAAAAATTAAATGTACAGAGACAGCCATTCAGATTTATATATATATATATATATATATATATATATATATATATATATATACTGTATAGCTAATGAAGTAATATTTCACATGTACAACACACTATACTAATACAGATGTTCGGGGTCAGAGGCTGCGATGTTTTTCCAGCAGTCAGACAAAATTCAGCACGCTCAGCATTTTTTAAACTTAAAAGAAAAATATGTCCTATATTTAGCTGCGAGGCATCGCTAAACGCCTCCAGCGGAACACAATCAGTTATTATGTGGTAGAAGAGTACTAGATATTAGGTTCTGTGGAGCAAGCAGCGCATGGCTCAGGACAGGTGTCTAATAATGAGTCACTGTATAGTGCATACAGTATGCAGCACCTGTTAGTGTATCACTTACACAATGCACTCCACTGGCACTACTTTCATCTGCCCTAGCTGCATAGTAGGGAACTATAGGGACACTACAGGCATGTCAGTACTCACTGTACCCACACAGCCATGACACATGTACAATTTCTCCTCTGAATGAGGTTGTGGAATTAGTTCTAAACTTAAAGCATTTCTGCAAATGTAATAAATCACTGATCATTGACCTTTGAAGCAGATGTGGCTCATACTTGGCTACTTTTGAAAACTAGTTTCAGGGAGATATCAGTAGGTAGTAGTATCTGCCATCAAGGGGGTGTGCCATGCTTCACCCAAAGGGCGTATCTATCTTCACCCATGGGTGTATCTATTGGCAGTCAAGGGTCATTGTAGCATATTTGGCTGGCTGCATCTGTGACTTTATGCTAATGCTAATAAAATCCCCCTGGTGTTCAGAGCCGGATTAAGGGGAGACATAGGGGGTGAGTACCCCAGGCCCCTCTATCTCAAGGGGTCCCGAGGCCATACCCGCTCTAATCCAACTCCAGTGCTACAGCAGCAACTCAACTAACAGTGGCGAAGTTGGAATGGAAATGGCTGTATCACCCTGCCACCATACCTTCCATGTCCCTTGCCTGACACAATGGCTACAGATGAACGTTTGCCCTATGTGTCACACAAGGTACTACGACCTGTAAGTTTTTTTCACACCTTCTGTGAAAGACACCAAGAAGAAGCAGAAGCCCCAATCATAATATCAGAAGTCCAAAGCGGTGAGCTTGGTCCTTTTTTTTTTTAAGATCAATAATAATTTTTATACTTCTTCAAGGTTTCTCTTTTTGCTATACTTATTCTTTTTTGGGCAGTATGGATGGGCAGTATAGATGGTGTAATGGTTAACATTACTGCCTTACAGCACTGAGGTCATGGGTTTGATTCCCACAATGCCCTAACTGCGTGTAGTGTGTATATTCTCTTCATACTTGCGTGGGTTTCCTTCAGGTGCTCCGGTTTCCTCCCACAAACCAAAAATATACTGGTACTGTAGGTTAATAGGCTCCCAACAAAATTAACATGAATGTGTGTGTGTACATGTGCTAGGGAAGATAGATTGTAAGCTTCACTGGGGCAGGGACTAATGTGAATGGAAAATATTTCTCTGTGATGCGCTGCGGAATATGTGTGCACTATATAAATAAATGGTAATAAATAACTAATACATAAATAGGAGGGACATGATGTTAACATATATAAATATACCGTATATACTCGAGTATAAGTCGACCCGAATATAAGCCGAGGCACCTAATTTTACCCCAAAAACCTGGAAAAACTTATTGACTCGAGTATAAGCCTAGGGTGGGAAATGCAGCTCTAGCCGTACACAGCCCTCAGTGCCAGATATGCCCTCATACTGCCAGATATACCCCCACAGTGCCAGATATGCCCTCATACTGCCAGATATGCCCCACAGTGCCTGATGTGCCAGATATGCCCTCATGCTGCCAGATATGCCCCCACAGTGCCAGATATGCCCTCATGCTGCCAGATATGCCCCACAGTGCCTGATGTGGTACCGGGGACACAGTACCTCCAACAAGTCTATAGTTGGCTCTGCAGTAATGATGGATACCGGAACCACGTTTCTCACCGCCCAGGATGCCAAGGCCTCAGTTATCCGCTTTGCAGCAGGATGACTGCTGTGATATTTCATCTTCCTCGCAAAGGACTGTTGGACAGTCAATTGCTTGGTGGAAGTAGTAAAAGTGGTCTTACGACTTCCCCTCTGGGATGACCATCGACCCCCAGCAGCAACAACAGCAGCGCCAGCAGCAGTAGGCGTTACACGCAAGGATGCATCGGAGGAATCCCAGGCAGGAGAGGACTCGTCAGAATTGCCAGTGACATGGCCTGCAGGACTATTGGCATTCCTGGGGAAGGAGGAAATTGACACTGAGGGAGTTGGTGGGGTGGTTTGCGTGAGCTTGGTTACAAGAGGAAGGGATTTACTGGTCAGTGGACTGCTTCCGCTGTCGCCCAAAGTTTTTGAACTTGTCACTGACTTATGATGAATGCGCTGCAGGTGACGTATGAGGATGTTCCGAGGTGGTTAACGTCCTTACCCCTACTTATTACAGCTTGACAAAGGCAACACACGGCTTGACAAATGTTGTCCGCATTTCTGTTGAAATACTTCCACACTGAAGAGCTGATTTTTTTGGTATTTTCACCAGGCATGTCAATGGCCATATTCCTCCCACGGACAACAGGTGTCTCCCCGGGTGCCTGACTTAAACAAACCACCTCACCATCAGAATCCTCCTGGTCAATTTCCTCCCCAGCGCCAGCAACACCCATATCCTCCTCATCCTGGTGTACTTCAACACTGACATCTTCAATCTGACTATCAGGAACTGGACTGCGGGTGCTCCTTCCAGCACTTGCAGGGGGCGTGCAAATGGTGGAAGGCGCATGCTCTTCACGTCCAGTGTTGGGAAGGTCAGGCATCGCAAACGACACAATTGGACTCTCCTTGTGGATTTGTGATTTCGAAGAACGCACAGTTCTTTGCTGTGCTTCACTGCTTTTGCCAGCTTAAGTCTTTTCATTTTTCTAGCGAGAGGCTGAGTGCTTCCATCCTCATGTGAAGCTGAACCACTAGCCATGAACATAGGCCAGGGCCTCAGCCGTTCCTTGTCACTCCGTGTGGTAAATGGCATATTGGCAAGTTTACGCTTCTCCTCCGACGATTTTATTTTAGATTTTTGAGTCCTTTTTTTACTGATATTTGGTGTTTTGGATTTTACATGCTCTGTACTATGACATTGGGCATCGGCCTTGGCAGACGACGTTGATGGCATTTCATCGTCTCGGCCATGACTAGTGGCAGCAGCTTCAGCATGAGGTGGAAGTCGATCTTGATCTTTCCCTATTTTTGGAACCTCAACATTTTTGTTCTCCATATTTTAATAGGCACAACTAAAAGGCACCTCAGGTAAACAATGGAGATGGATGGATACTAGTATACTTATGGATGACGAGTGACTGCCGACACAGAGGTAGCTACAGCCGTGGACTACCGTACTGCGTCTGCTAGTATAGAGTGGATGATAATGATATAAAAAATATATATATATCACTACTGCAGGACAGGTATATATTATATAATGACGGACCTGCTGGACACTGTCAGCACTGCAGACTCCTAAACTACTAGTATGAAGAAGATAGAAAAAAAAACCACCACAGGTAGGTATACAATTATGGACGAGCGACTGCCGACACAGAGGTAGCTACAGCCGTGGACTACTGTACTGCGTCTGCTAGTATAGACTGGATGATAATGATATAAAAAATATATATATATCACTACTGCAGGACAGGTATATATTATATAATGACGGACCTGCTGGACACTGTCAGCACTGCAGACTCCTAAACTACTAGTATGAAGAAGATAGAAAAAAAAACCCCACCACAGGTGGGTATAAAATTATGGACGAGCGACTGCCGACACAGAGGTAGCTACAGCCGTGGACTACCGTACTGCGTCTGCTAGTATAGACTGGATGATAATGATATAAAAAATATATATATATCACTACTGCAGGACAGGTATATATTATATAATGACGGACCTGCTGGACACTGTCAGCACTGCAGACTCCTAAACTACTAGTATGAAGAAGATAGAAAAAAAAACCCACCACAGGTAGTTATACAATTATGGGCGAGCGACTGCCGACACAGAGGTAGCTACAGCCGTGGACTACCGTACTGCGTCTACTAGTATAGACTGGATGATAATGATATAAAAAATATATATATATCACTACTGCAGGACAGGTATATATTATATAATGACGGACCTGCTGGACACTGTCAGCACTGCAGACTCCTAAACTACTAGTATGAAGAAGATAGAAAAAAAAACCCCACCACAGGTAGGTATACAATTATGGACGAGCGACTGCCGACACAGAGGTAGCTACAGCCGTGGACTACCGTACTGCGTCTGCTAGTATAGACTGGATGATAATGATATAAAAAATATATATATATCACTACTGCAGGACAGGTATATATTATATAATGACGGACCTGCTGGACACTGTCAGCACTGCAGACTCCTAAACTACTAGTATGAAGAAGATAGAAAAAAAAAAAACCACCACAGGTAGGTATACAATTATGGACGAGCGACTGCCGACACAGAGGTAGCTACAGCCGTGGACTACCGTACTGCATCTGCTAGTATAGACTGGATGATAATGATATAAAAAATATATATATATCACTACTGCAGGTATATATTATAATATAATGAATGACGGACCTGCTGGACACTGTCAGCAGAATGCGTTTATAGAATAAAAAAAAAAAAACACCACACGAGTGTTTAACTTTTTCAGGCAGACAATATACTGGTGGTCACTGGTCAGTCACACTGGCAGCAAAAGTGTGCACTGTTAAATATGTACTCCTGCTATAACTGCTCCCCAGTCTCCCCCACAATTAAGCTGTGTGAGCAGTGAGCACTCAGCACAGTCAGATATACATAGATGATATTATCATGCAGCACACTGAGGCTGAGCACAGATATGGTATGTGACTGTGTATCTTTTTGTTTCAGGCAGAGAACGGATTATATTAAATAATAAATAAAACTGGTGGTCACTAGTATAACTATCAGCAAAACTCTGCACTCTCTGAGTACTCCTAATGCTCCAGTAAATCAAGTGTCTCACTCTCTATCTAAACGGAGAGGACGCCAGCCACGTCCTCTCCCTATCAATCTCAATGCACGTGTGAAAATGGCGGCGACGCGCGGCTCCTTATATAGAATCCGAGTCTCGCGATAGAATCCGAGCCTCGCGAGAATCCGACAGCGGGATGATGGCGTTCGGGCGCGCTCGGGTTAACCGAGCAAGGCGGGAAGATCCGAGTCTGCCTCGGACCCGTGTAAAAAGGCTGAAGTTCGGGGGGGTTCGGTTTCCGAGAAACCGAACCCGCTCATCACTACATGAGATGTCACCACATCTCCAAAACAACAAATACTACCACAAAATCAGAGATCTGTGTTTATAACCACAGTGCTTTAACACAAAATTATAGACATATAAAAATCACCATAACGTCCCTTAATGAAGTTTCCTGTGATGGAGTCCTCAAAGCGAATGTTCTGATGGAATTTCTCCAGAGTATAGTAACATGTAAGGGAATAAAAATAAAGACCAATGTGTAGTAGATTCCTTTTATGTATCCACAGTTCTTAGTGAATTTTTTATATGATAAAGAGGTGGCTTAGGAGCGTACCCCACTCACACTTTGATTAAGAAATCAGTCCGCAGAAACTACTGATATCTGAAGTACGGCACCCATGTTCTGATTTGAAATGAGCAGAAAGGGAGTGGGTCTCCAACCCTTTTTTGATATTCCTAATATGCTCACCTAGTCGCGTTTTAAAAGGTCTTGATGTGCGTCCGATATATGTTAAATTACATTTACACGTAATGGCATACACTATGTTCTTCGTATCGCAGGTAATAAAATCCTTTATTTCTACAGTTTTCCCATTGATGAGGATTTTTTCAATTTTACTACTGCCCCCGCTTTTTATATTTCTGCAACCCCTGCAACTCCCACACCTGAAGAAGCCTTTTGAGACTATTCCAGGCGCAGAGGCTTTAGTGTGATGGGCACTTGAAACTAACTTGGATCTCAAATTTGGAGCCTTGCGATATATACAGACTTAGGTTTATAGGGGTAAGAGGGATAGTATTCTGAACATCCTGCTGGACTTGATTGGCAAAAAACTTTTTAACTGTAAGTTTTCTAATGTATTTTTGTAAAATCTATATACAAATTGAAGGAATCAACAAAATTACTGGGAGCGTATTTCAGACCCTTTTGTAATACAGATGTTTCACTTATGGAAAGAATATGTGTACTTAGGTTAAAAATCTTTACCTTATCTGTTTCATTACCCACAGAATCATTTTGACTAATGGATGCTGCGAGGGGATCCACATTTATATCGCTATTGATAGGCGTGTCCGTTTTCGCTAATTTCTTTTTACTCTTTTTATATTTCCGTTTTCTTGGTTTAATTTTCCCTCCTCTTTTCCCCCTTTTTGTTTTAGATGTGACTATCTGTATCTTGTTAACCGTTTTCCCTCCTCTAAAAACTAGGCGACTCACTCAAGCCTTCCAGTGGGGAGAATCGGTTAGGGGTAGTTAGTAACAGGGGCCTTTTCTTGAATCCTTTGCTAAACTAGTAATGGACGATCTGAATAAATTACAGGATCAACCAAAAAAATTGTTTCATTTCAGAGCAAAGGAAAGAAAAGCATTGGGTGACCCGAGGAGGGCAGACACTTTTGTTATCAAGCCTGCAGATAAAGGGGGTGGAATCGTTTTAATGGATGTGGACAAATATGAAGGTGAGGTCCTTAGACAGTTGAATGACACCACTGTACATAAAAAACTAAGAAATAATCCGAACGACCAAATCTACTCCACACTCAGAATTCTTGTTGAGAAATATGAAAAGAGGGGGACTTTGAGCCAAAAGGAGATGAGTTTCATTTTGGTAGAAAATCCCATTGTGCCTGTAATGTATATTCTCCCAAAGGTCCATAAGAGTCTAGTGGACCCCCCGGGACGACCAATTATATCCGGGGTGGACTCAATAACGGCCAATCTGTCGCAAGTCATTGACCACATTCTCCAACCCCTGGTTCTTTTGACCAATTCCCATGTTAAGGATACTAAGGATTTCCTTGTGGCCTTAGAAACCATTAAATGGGAAGAGGGCGATTATCTGGTCACTGCTGATGTCACCTCCCTCTACACCATTATCGACCATAGACAAGGTGTAGAGGCGGTCAGACACTTTCTGAACCTATCAGATCTGTCAGACGATGTAAAGGAATTTACTGTAGACGGGATAACATTTATTCTGGAGAATAATTTCTTCTTGTTTAAAGACCAATTTTATCTCCAGAGAACAGGGACGGTGATGGGCACCAGGTTCGCCCCAAGCTATGCCAACCTCTTTATGGGGTTGTGGGAGACCGAAGCCATCTGGTCGGGCGTTGGCTTTGGGGCGAGCCTGGTGTCCTATCACCGCTATATAGATGATATTTTTTCGTCTGGCGTGGCGACGCAGACTCCCTGAATGTTTTTTGTGAGGGCCTTAATTCCAATAATAGGAACATTAAATTGTCTTTCACCATAGATCAACAACTGATTAACTTCCTTGATATAACATTTTACATAGATGATGGAAGGATCAATACCAAGACGTACTCGAAACCCACAGATTCGGGCAGCTATATTCCAACTGATAGCTGTCACCATCAGAGTTGGCTCAAATCTATACCTGTGGGCCAACTAAAAAGGCTAAAGAGGAATTGCAGCGATAATGCCACCTTTAAAGAACAAGCCAGTGTCTTATCCCAAAAATGTGAAATCTGTGGTTATAAAAGTGCAAATTTAGCTAAGGTCATGGAAGATATTAGCTCAGTGGAACGTCAGGATCTCCTAAAGGTTAATAATATGGAAAGGGAGAAGGATAAGAAATATGAATGGGCGTTCATAGCAGAGTAAACCACACAACATAAATCTATAGAAAAAATCCTTAACAGACATTGGAACCTTGTGAGAATGACCCTGTCATTGGTCCACTTGTTCCCACTAAACCTGTGCATATATATCGCAAGGCTCCAAATTTGAGATCCAAGTTAGTTTCAAGTGCCCATCACACTAAAGCCTCTGCGCCTGGAATAGTCTCAAAAGGCTTCTTCAGGTGTGGGAGTTGCATGGGTTGCAGAAATATAAAAAGCGGGGGCAGTAGTAAAATTGAAAAAATCCTCAGCAATGGGAAAACTGTAGAAATAAAGGATTTTATTACCTGCGATACGAAGAACATAGTATATGCCATTACGTGTAAATATAATTTAACATATATCGGACGCACATATAGACCTTTTAAAACGCGACTAGGTGAGCATATTAGGAATATCAAAAAAGGGTTGGAGACCCACTCCCTTTCTGCTCATTTCAACTCAGAACATGGGTGCCGTACTTCAGATATCAGTAATTTCTGCGGACTGAGACACATCAGAGGTACGCAGCGTAATAACAATACGGCTGTCTGCCTGGCAAAAATGGAGATGAGCTGTATTTTTAACTATAATACTCTGCATCCTGCAGGCTTGAATAATGATTTCGAGCTAAAATGGTTTATGTAAATGTACAATGATGTGTGCGATGGATATTAATACATCATTGTGAATTTGGATTATGAATTTGATATTGTTTCTAAGCTCTAGTTTTTGCTGATTTTAGGGCAAGTAATATGATTTCTATATTATATGCCATCCTTTCCCCGCTGGGGAGTCTATTAGTGCACTTTATATTCATCTTTTAGCCTTGTTTATGTTTATTTTTAGTGCATGCGAATCAACATGGTTTTTAAGTCATATGTAATCTCTATTCATTTGGGAGCTCACTAGTGCACTTTATATTTATTTTGTAGGTGCACTATGTATCTTTTATTTATTGATTCCGGGACTCTTTACATCACAGTATGCTGCCTCTATTGGAAAACTACACATCCCATGGATCCTTTCACCAGGATTACATCACTTTCGGGTTTGACAGTTTCTTGCCTGAATATAGGCAATTGGACTCCAGTGGACTACATTTCCCACATGCCCCGTGACAGGATGTTGCATTGAGGATGTCTGTCCATTTTATAGTACACAGAAACTTAAATTCCCAGAATGCCTGGGACCCATAATTTCCGGCCAACGTGAATGTTTTTATTATAGTTTTGCCTATTCAGTGTCTCCACAGGATTGTAATAGATGTTTATAAGAATGTGAATGAGTAACACGGTGATCTATTTGCTGTGAAAATGGCAAAGAGGATAAATACCACATAATAATAACCAATTCTAACTAACTAAATTATGACGTCACTTCCTGTTGAATTTCTATTGGGCACATGCCCTTTAAATATCAAGCAACTGCCACACTCCATTATGTCTTGATACAGGCCCAGGCCAGGGCTGAAACATGTTGACAATAGGAGTGTGAGTAGTTATTTACCTATTGGATATTTCAAACAAAAACTTTTCTGCTGCTTTGGAGCTTTTAACCCCTTTGCCGATTTTTGCTGCTATTTTTCTATTTGTTTATTTTATGGATGGACTCCATTTTAAGTGTTCATGTTTGTGATTTTTATTAAATTTGTGTACCCCCCTGCTTCCATTTGAGGAGAGTGAGTTTCTTTGGGGAGCCAACATTACCACTTTATGAACACAGTCCGGGAAACAGAACTGAAAGATACCTTTATGGGAGTATCATCACACCGAGCACTGTGAGTTGGGGTACGCTTGAGTGGACCCATATTTGACTCCTTTCCATACTAAAGATACCTTGAAGTGTTTAACACCCACCTTGCGAGTGTGAGTTCTTGGGTACGCTTCATTTATATATATTTCCATCCTAAAACATCACGTCGGCGTAGTTCAAGTGGGCAAGGCCACGGCATTGGGCAAAGAAACCTTGATGGGCTTATAGCTTCTTAATCAAAATGTGAGTGGGGTACACTCCTAAGCCACCTCTTTATCATATAAAAAATTCACTAAGAACTGTGGATACATAAAAGGAATCTACTACACATTGGTCTTTATTTTTATTCCCTTACATGTTACTATACTCTGGAGAAATTCCATCAGAACATTCGCTTTGAGGACTCCATCACAGGAACCTTCATTAAGGGACGTTATGGTGATTTTTATTTGTCTATAATTTTGTGTTAAAGCGCTGTGGTTATAAACACAGATCTCTGATTTTGTGGTAGTACTTGTGTGAAACTGCATCGGCTTTTGTGAAAGTACGTTGCACGTGCGCACTGCGCTGCATACACATGCGCAGAAGTGACGATTTTTAGCCTGGTCGGCAGCTAGCGATCAACTCGGAATGACCCCCATGGTTTTGCCCATTAACTAACAAATTTGCTGCTGCAATCAGATCTGAGTTACCCCCTAAGTTAGTATAATTGTTACCACCTCCAAATCCAACGCATACCTATAACTGGCAGCCAAAGCGTAGTCCTCGGCACAAGGAAGACTAACTCCATCAAGTGACAAGGGCTGTTGCAATTTAAATAAAGAAATACGGGGGCGTTTATCAGCCCATATGAATTTAGTAAGGGCTTTATTAATTGTATGAATATCACGTTTTCATAAGACATATGGAAGCATTTGGAGTGGATATAGGAGATGAGGAAAGGAAACCATTTTATACAAATGACAGCCACCTACATAAGAGATCGGGAGATGTTGCCATCTCCCAAAATCTTCTAACATCTGATTAATAAAATAGGGACAATTGATAGAATAGAATTCAGAGGGATGGGGTGGGATACCTAGACCTAGAAATATTAAGTAGTCCTGAGTCCATTTAAATGGGAATGAATTCCCCCATTCTAGCTTTGTATCTGCACCTAAAGCCAAGGCTTCTAAATTATTTAAATGAACAAAAAATCCAGATATTAAATTGAAGTCGTGAAGTATACCTCACAAACATGGAATATCATCTCTAGGTTTGTTAAAGTATAATAACAGATCATCTGCAAATGCAGAGACTTTTATATCTTGGGACTCTACTTCAATTCTCTGCCATGAGGTATCCTGAATGGATCCAAACCTAAGTTGAATAGCAATGGGGAGAGAAGGCAGCCCTGACGGGTCCCTCTGTACAACAGAAGAGGGGGCATATTAAGGCCATTGAGTGTGAGAAAAGCCATGGGCTGAGCATAAAGCAGACAAAATATACAAATAAATTCAACCCTAAAGTGTTGGACATGTAAGAGTCGTAGAATATGTGACCAGGAGGTCCGGTCAAAGGCTTTATCCACATCACAACTAACAATAACAGCAGCCCGGCAGGCTAATTGTTGCGAATGGCGCATTGCTGCAATTAGCATACAAATATTATGTACCGAAGTTCTACCTTTGACAAAACCATTTTGTGCTGGATGGAGAATACCTTGCAGAACACATTGGAGTCATTGAGCAATCCATTTAGTAAATAATAAAAAATCTTGGTTAAGCAATCATGTGGGTCGGTATGATTGTACAAGTTGGGGATCTTTCTTTGCTTTTGGAAAGACCACAATTCTGGGGTCATTGAAACCAGGAGGCGGGGAATTTCCCGGCCTCATGGAGTTAAAAAGTGTTAATAAATGAGGCATGAGGGGGAGCTAACAATTACTCTACATTTTTTAACTTTATTCAAAAATTAGTAAACGCTACCCCCTACGTGTTGTCTACATGGTGACACTAGTAAAGAAGTGACTGCTGCTCTTCCTGCCTTAATCTTTGCCTCAACAGCGAGTATGTTCCTGCTGAGGGTGGAAGAGGGCTGCTTTTCAGTCTTTTGATGCCAGTGATATATTAGTCAGCTTGCTCTGCAGAGTTTGGGGCAGATGTATTAACCTGGAGAAGGCGTAAGGAAGTGATAAACCAGTGATAAGTGCAAGGTGATAAACGCACCAGCCAATCGGCTCCAATATGTAAATGAACAGTTAGGAGCTGATTGGCTGGTGCGTTTATCGCCTTGCACTTATCACTGGTTTATCACTTTCTTGTGCCTTCTCCAGGTTAATACATCTGCCCCTTTTTGTACTGTAACTAATTTCTCATGCCTTTTCCTCTTCATAAGATTGACTTCTGCTATGACTGCTATACTATCAGAAGCCTCCTGACAGTACCTGCTGAGTCTCCCATATCCAGAATTCTGAAATATGGAATATTACAAAATATGAGATAGTGAAACCTTTGCTTTCTAATGGTTCAATGCACACAAACTTTGCTTCATGCACACAATTATAAACAAATATGGAAATATCCAATATCCAAATTACTTCTGGTCCCAAGCATTTTTGATATGGGAGACTCAACCTATGCTCAAATTCAAGTACTTCACATAAAGGACGTTTTATTTTATTGATGCACCAGTACTGTATTTTGTTTTTAATTACGTATATATCTTGCAGACCTATATTGCTCTGTTACTGTTGTGTTTTTATTTGTTAATAAATAGTTAACTGGTTTCACACTTATGTCTATACGTATGTTATTGTGTTCAGCTAGCAGTAGGGTCATTCCATGGTAACGAACGTTACATTTTGAAATATATTTCGCAGTTTGCCTATGTTGAAAAAATAAAACTGTTTTCTAGTGGACCCACCAAACCATGGCCCATGGCAGGGTGACCATGTAATAAAGAATTTATTATACTTGTTATTGACTCTAGTTGATAAATATGCCAGAACTTGCTTACTGGGCAATAGAAGGGCATACTGATAGTGGCACCATGGCTTTCATGTTAATATAAAAGGTTGTTTTATGTCATCCAAACAAGCCAATCCTGACGCTCATGATGAGGAAACAGCAATAAGATTATGGGGGCTACTTAGAAATGGACGCAGCCGTCCATAGTGCGCGTGTGCAACCCTTCACCATGCAATCACATAGTGAATGACAGCAATGGCTGTCCGGCGGAGGGGTGGGTGGGGGGGTTTGGGCCGACGCGGCATTTGGTGGGTGTGGTCTGGACAACGTAGGTGCAAAAAGGAAATTTTGGGGGCAGCTGCATGTAAGGTCTGAGAAAAAAAATGGTGCAGCCAGGGATCAGCCTAAATCGATGCGTTCACAAGTAAATTGCAACTGCATCATGGGACGGTGCAAGACACATGCCGGGCTGCCTTGCCCTGTGCTGGGGGGCCCCTAGCGTGTGAGTAGATGTGGACACAGAGATCTTGCTGAGGAATCAAGATCTGCATCCATCTCATTATATGGTTTGGCCACATGCATGGGTGGTTAATGGGTGGCTTTATTGAAGCCACTTATGGCCTTACACTGAGTCGCATTCATCTGTGAAAACAGATGCATCTCTTGTATTCAAGCCAACAGTGCATGTGTCTGAATATCAAAACATGGCGCGTGCATGCACCACACAATGAGCCCAAAGTTGTAAGTAGGTGACTATGTTGATGCATCATATTGGAGCAGAGAAGGGAAAGGGGGTGGGGGTTATGATAGAAACAGTGATGTGCAGTGAGGTCAATGGCTGGGGAGGCACTGGCTTCTCCTGTACATCCACAGAAGCACAAGAACACAAACCTCAGCTCTCTTTTTATTAACAGCAGATACATTAGAGTACATGGGGATGTGTGCTGGTACTGCACAGTAGGCAGGTAGAGCTCCCTTTTACACATTACAGCAGGCAGAGTTCCCCTTTTTACACATTACAGCAACAGTCCCCCTTTTTACACATTACAGCAACAGAGTCCCATTTTATACACATTACAGCAACAGAGCCCCCCTTTTTACACATTAGGCGGACAGAGTCCCCCTTTTTACACATTAAGCAGGCAGAGTCCCTTTTTTACACATTAGGCAGCAGAGTCCCCCTTTTTTACATGTAAGGCAGCTGGGAGAGACGTCATCAGCCCTCACAGAATTGCTGCTGCACAGTGTAACCCCTTCTCCGTGTATGCGCTCAGCATGTAGAAGAGAAAGGAAGGCGGGAGGGGATGATGAACTCTGGCGCTTCATTCCCTGTCCATGCTGCGGGGAGGAATAGGAGTGCTGTACTCACCACAGGTGCCTCAGGATCGCGGCCTGCTGTTGGAGATGCAGTGGTTCACGACTATACCTGCACTCCCCTCCTGCGCGTGTAAGAGCCCGCCAAATGCGGCTCCGCAGGAGACAGAAACCCGGTGATGCTGCTGAGGGCCAGCTGCTGCCTGGACGAGGCTGAAGTTAGCTGGGAGGTTGAAAGAGAGCGCCGTTCAACGCTGCTGCACTTCGTTGAATTGAACAGATTTGTTTGCACTTTATGTAGGAAACAATATTTCATACAACGTAATCTGCAACAACACAAAGCAGAGGGAATGGCTATCACCTTCGATTCAGGAGATGATTCAGCTCTTGAGATCCTACAGACCCTCCTGGATGATAACTCCAGCATTGGAGTAGCTAATACAAAAAAAGTATTTGATATCAAAAGGGGGGACTTTAAGTGCAAATCTGAGTTCTATCCCCTTACATACAAGAGCCCCATGGTTGAGTGCTTTTATAAAACTACATTAGAAGACTTTAGTAATCTATGCCAACAAAAGAACCCAATGAATAAAAAGAAAATCAATACCAACCTCAGCAAATGGGAGAGGAAAGCCCTGCGGGATCTCACTAAGGACACTTCCTTGGTCTTTAGAGAAGCGGACAAGGGGGGTGGTCTGATGGTGCAAGATAGAGAGGAGTATATTGCTGAGGCATATAGACAATTGACGAATATTGAATTCTATAAACCTCTGGATTCCGATCCCACATCTCACTATTTGAGACAGCTCCACAATTTACTAGATGATGCCCTGGTCGATGGAGTTATATCCAGGGACGAATTTAATTTTTTGTTTATTAAGCACCCCACAGTTCTGATTTACTATCACCTCCCTAAAGTACACAAGTCACTTAGTTCACCACCTGGGCGTCCCATTATATCTGGTATAGGTTCTTTGTCCTCTAATCTGTCCTTTTATGTGGATTCTTTCCTTCAACCCTGTGTCTCTACCTTAAGGTCTCACATTAAAGACACCACTCATTTTTTACAACTTCTACAAGACTTTGTGTGGAAAGACACATATGCATTTCTGACTCTAGATGTGCAGTCTCCATACCAACATCCCGCATGATCTAGGTCGGGATGCAATAGAAACTAGATTAAGGACTGATGGTGACCTTTCGGAGAGACACAGGGCATTTTTGTTAGATGCTATTTCTTTCATTCTTCAGCACAATTATTTTTTGTTTATGGACACGTTTTATTTACAAGTAATGGGCACGGCCATGGGGACGAGGTTTGCGCCCAGTTATGCCAACCTCTACATGGGCCTCTTTGAGGACACCCATGTGTGGGGTGGCGACTGGCGACTTTGGCGCGAGCCTCGTCCTCTATGGCCGATATATTGACGATCTCTTTATAATTTGGGTTGGGGATGAACTATCAGCACAAGCATTTGTTTCTAATTTTAATTCTAATCACTTTAATCTTCAGTTTACTCACTCCTTTCACCCTTTCACTATTAACTTCCTGGATATAACTCTAGAAGCCAGGGACAATAAAATATACACCTCCAATTATAACAAGGAGGTTGACACTCACTCTTATCTGCACTACCGGAGTGCCCATTATCCCCCCTGGAAGGAGAACATTCCTAGGGGGCAATTGATGCGGTTACAACGCAATTGCACAGAAAAAACTAAATTCCTGGAACAGGCCGACTCTATGGTGGAGGCCTTTAGTGGTAGAGGTTATCCGTATTTACCACTAAAGAAGACTGTCAGAGAGGTTTCTAATTTAGATAGCGATACTGTACTTAGACGCAATAAGGAAAGAGACCCTAATGATGAATTAGACGGCTTGGCCTTTATATCGACATACAATAATGAAAGTATGCAAATTAAAAAGATTGTATGTAAAAACTTTAATATTTTGAATCAAGACAATCTATTGAGAAGCCATCTACCACCCAAGCCGAAATTCATTTTTAAAAAGAATAAATAACTTAAAAACATTCTTGCTCCCAGCTTTATCAAAAAAGTCACCACACAACGGACAATGGGGGACACCTGGCTGACGCAAAAACCCAAAGGCTTCTTCCGATGTGGGGCTACCAGGTGTACTACCTGTAAACACATGTCTCGCAAAACCACAAACCTCCACGTGACAGATGGAGAGGATTACGAACTCACTAGTTTTATGAATTGTGATTCAATTTATATTATATACCTCCTCTCTTGTGGATGTGATCAGAAATATGTGGGGCGGACTAAAAGAAGCATTAAGACTCGCTTCATGGAACACCGCCGTAATATAGTCAGGAGAATCTCCACGCATAGTGTCTCTAGACACTTTAGAGATTATCATGAAGGGGATCCTAGCTCCCTCCATCTAACAGCGGTTGAACAGGTGGGCATAACGAAGAGAGGGGGGGGGGACCGGTACAAAATCTTGTGTAAACAAGAACTGTACTGGATGTTTAAATTGAATGTCATATATCCAAGTAATAATATTAGTATATATATATATATATATATATATACACAGTGTAGGAAAATGTTTACCTAAATAACATTGAAACGTTGACTGATACACAACGCCTGTGTCTTCTTTTATTCCCTGACGGGGAGCCGTGAGTGCCGCTGATTTCTACATTTATATATATATATATATATATATATATTTATTTATTTATTTTTTCAGACTGCTGCCCTTTCTTCTAATGATAGCAGTTTTTTTATACATTACTGTTGACATCTATTGTGAATATACAGGTCTGGTAATATACTAATACATAAGTACTCTCACATTATAGTACGATTCATCTCCTATTACCTATATATATGCCTCTAAATAAGATCCTATTTATTCTTCTCTTTGGGATTTTTTCTGTATACATCAGTATTATGTGGCACATATCTCTCTGAATATACTTTAGAATTGGTAAAGCACGAAAGGGTTATTTATTAGTGTCATTATCAATTTTTATCTATATCTACTTCTACTGTTTGAAAGATGGCTATTGGACAAATTAATGGAGGCTCATTAAGAGTCATTACTGTTTATTGCTCACCAATACATATACTTATTATGCATTACTTTTAACTATATTTTTTTGTCTTATGAAAAGTATGTAAGTCCTCATCGACCACTGCACAGTGCACTCCAAGCAAACTAAATTGATGTAAATATATACATACTATATATGACAAACAGTGCCACTATTGTGGTTGGCATGATGGTTGGCGGGATTACGTAGCCGTCATTTTGTGAGACTATCCACAACAATTGTAAGGTTGTGACAGCGCGTGTAGCGACACGCCGCCCTGGCAACCAAACTAAACATCCGCAGCGTCAATGATGCGCACCCGGGCGTGCGGGAATGATGCAACGTAACAAGCCCGATCACGTGATTACGTGCGGCCGGGCGGGGACTGATGACGTGACGGGATGGGATCCGATCGCGTAACTGATCCTTTAATGCCACTAATATTGACGAGGGGGAGGGGATCCCCACTTGTTCAGTATAAGAAGTGGATTGGTTTTCCCCCCCTAACCAGGAGACCTGCCAGTGTTCATGAGGACAAATAAATCAGATGCCATTCCGGGTTTTAGATATTATAGCCCAGGATAGGCTTCTATAAATGGTCATGTGACCAATATATATATAAATAAATAGATTGTTTTGGATATTTGGGAGGTATTTAATATATGTATCATATTTATTATTATGGGCTTCACCCCCGATACTTATGTCTGTCATTTTCTTGGTCATATTATGAGAGGAGTTGGTTAATGTCAATCACTTATGCTAATGAGCAGCCATATTAGTTGAGTATATAAACCCCTGTCTACAGCCAAGCAAGCACCTTGAAAAAGTTGTGTGAACACAATGAAAGGCGTTGGTGTAAGCTGCTCCCTTGGATCATTTCTTGGATTTGTACCATCTGGAGACCTGAGGACCTGAACCAAGACCCCACTACTGATTTTCTTGGACTTGTGCTGGAGATATACCATCTGAACTGAGGACATTGCTTTGTTTCTACCTCACCAAGGAACTGCAATTATGCGGAGTGCTGAGCCGCTTAAAAACCCTTGGACAAACTTGTGGTAACTATTGCCTAGTTCAGGCTATCTATCTGGTCCGCACAAACCTAGAAGGGGACTATATTATAGGAACAGGTCCTATTATCTCTTCCATTTGGAGAGAAATGTGATCGGGAGTAACATTCTATATTCCCCCTTTTTTAAGGGTTGATTCTTCACTTATTTTATTGATTCCATGTGGATGTTTTATTGAATTTTATTATGAATTAAATGTTTATGGTTACTGACCTACTCATCTCATTTATGACCATTTGGCGCTGATTATTTATCTATGTCTACTTTCCGGCACTGGGCCCGCTGCCGCCGCTGCACTTGGCTCACCCCCTCCCCGGGGCTGCCTGCTGACTGCTGCGAGGACACAGGGTCCCAGGGATGATCGCCGGGTGTGGGACGCTCCCACCGCCAGCAGCAGGTGTGGATTAAGGTGGGAAATAAAGGGAGGAGAGCTTACTGTCCCGCCGCCTCGCATGGGTGATTGGACAGCAGATCCAGCGCTGGATCCGCTGTCCAATCATTTCTGCCTTGCTGACAGGGATGTGTTTTTATGTGGGCTGAAAGCCCGTCCCTGTCAGCAAGGCACTTATATAGGTCCCGCTGTCTTCCATTTTTTCAATGGGCTTTTATAGCCCAGTGCTTGGCCCCGACCCCTGCTCTATCCACGTTCCCATTATCTACGGGAGACACTGCTATCAGTGCCTTCCAAACTAATTTAATGAGTTAAAATTATTAGACTAAAATAAAGAAGATACTTATCATAATGTGTCATAAGTATCTTCTTTGTATTATTTTAATAATTAATCTAATAATTAATCACAGGGGAGGCACTGCCTCCCCTGACTTCACATCCCTGTATAGAAACGACATGATACAAATATATCAAGAGTTTTAACAAGGTACAATAGGGAGACATTATTCAAATGAAGAGAAGTACTAGAGCACGAGGACATACGCTGAGACAGCTGGAGGCAGGTAGGTTCAGGGGAGCTTTGAGGAAAAACTTCACAGTGGGCAAGTGGAATAGCCTCATCTCAGAGGTGGTAAAGGCTAGTAGAGCAGCAAAGAGTGTGTGTGTGTGTGTGTGTGTGTGTGTATATATATATATATATATATATATACACATACACACACACTGTATATTCATGGCAATAGGTGAAGGATAACGTGACAGTAAATTATATAAATCAAAGCAATATTATGAATTTTATTTTCTGATGTAAGTATTTTATACAGTAAACTCTGAAAATGTTATAAATCTTGTCATGTTTGATACAGTATAATACAGTATATAAATAGATCTCTGTTTAGTTAGCAGCAACGGTTTGATCCAACCAGGATCTAAGAGCTGTCACACGAGCATATACTCCGGGAGAGGAGGCTGAGCAGGTAGAACTTCCCCAGGAGACAATTCCAGCCAGGGTCCAAGCTCCATTTCTCTGGCACACAAGTGGTCCACCAGAGTCTCCCTAAAATGAAAAAAAGGAAACTTTATAATATATGTGCAATAATAAATATGGGATTAAATTGTGTATAAACTAAGATGTTGATCGTTATTACTTAGATGAATGCTGCCCACAACAAGAAGTCTTAGTGTCTCCCACCTCCTCTTAGATTATGAGCTCATTGGAGCATTGGAGCAGGGACTTCTTCCCTCCTGCTCTCACAGACCTCTTCTTTCACACTCAGTTTTAGCTTTCTCCTACGTAGCGAATGTCTATACCCACATCTCCTCTCGCTCGTTACTGTTTATCTCTTCCAATGGCTGCCTGCCCCTAGTAATACGCCAGTTACTCTTTTCCTTTCTTACATCTCAGCTGCATTGTGTACTGGGAATTGTGGTGCTAAATGTTACCTGTGCTCTGTTTTCGTTTTCAGTTACTGTAATGTTAAGTTCTTGTTACCCTGTATTGTTCTAATGTGTGCCATATGTACGGTGTTGCAAAATACTTGTGGCGCCTTATAAATAAAATGTAATAATAATAATAGTACTACTCAAACTATCCACCAAGCCACATGAACCATTTTCAATTTAAGATACATATGCATCTGGATAACATGAGGGTACATTAGTGTGGTTGGTAGATGGGTTTAAACACAGGCCAAATAGATGTCACAGAAAGACAGGATTTTTGGCCATGATCTGGAACCCATAGCTTTCATTTAGTAAAAGTGGAAAGTTTGCTCAGTGATTATTTGTTAAAGAATACAGACAAATCATACATTGAAATTTATAGTCTACCGTACCATGCAGGATGAGGCACCGGAGGCTCCAGCGCAGATCATGGTGCTTTGGATTCTGGTTCCCCAGTGTCTCTGACATTCAGTGTTGGTCAGAAGAGGAAGAGACACCTGTTGCAGTTTGCTTGGTGTGTTTTGTGCTAAATATCAAAAAGTGATAAAACAATAGTTCTTCAAACAGACTATAACACACTATCATAATAGGGCTGCCTATACAAGTAAATTACTATACAGTATGTCTTTCAGTATTGGCAACTTTGCTATTTTACAAATGTATATTTACATGATAGATGGCACAGTCAGACCTTCTATATCCTAAACCCTCCCAGACTTACAGGGAAACTGCACTCGGGCGATTCCCCCGTGATGCACGGGACAGTTACACAAATTCAAATGACATACTTTTCCAAAATACCAAGATTTTAGTGGGTCTTAAATTAAGTTATAGGGTAAAGCATCGTTATTCAGCAATTACATTTTCATATAACAATTTCTTAACAGACCAGTTTAAAAGGAAAATAAAAATTAAAAGTGTGGGATGCACGGGACTTTAATGTTCACTTCCTGGAGAATCACCCACTCCCACCACTTTGCCTTTAAAAGGGGGGTCCTTTCAGCTGCTCTATTTTGATCACTCACATGCCTTCAGCTGTACCACACATTACTATGCCTTTAAATTTGCTTTTCAGATGTTTTAAGGCTGCTAAATAACTTTTCGGCCACTAGACCAATATTCAATAAAATAATGATCGCTATGTTCAAAACATTGGTGAATCCTTCATATTCTTACTTGCAGCATTTACATAACCCCATCCAGTAGTAACGCATCTCTCTCCTCCATTGAAAACATCATTGGTAACAGCGAGACAAACAGGAGACACAATAGTGTTGAAAGTAGCTGTGCTGGTTAGCTTCAAAAGAGTGATATCATTGACAATGGTGAAGGAACTGTAGCTGGGGTGTCTGAAGACCTGTCAAAACAAAACAAATCAATATATATAAAGCTGAAGACTGATACAAATCATGTCATTACACCAACACTTTTTCTGTTTCACTTACTCATCACACACCCATCATGAGAAAAGCACAGACACTGAGAAACAACATCACAATATTATACACAGCCAGTGCCGTAACTAGACATTATAGAGGTGTGTGCAAGGAACAGCATTAGTGCCCCCCCCCAACATATTTAAAATAAGGCCAGTGCGCGCCATAAATATAGGGGCGTGGCCACAAAATGACACATATTACACTGTACAGTAGTTTCCATTATTCAAATTACGCTGCACAGTAGCGTCACTTACACACATTACACCAGGTAGAGCCCAAAGCACATTACGCTAGGTAGAGCTCCCTTTTACACATTACGGCAGGCAGAGCTCTCTTTTACACATTACAGCAGGTAGAGTCCCTATTTCACACATTACAGCAGGTAGGTACTTTTACACAGTACGGCAGGTAGAGCTCCCTTTTACACATTATGGAAGGCAGAGCCCCCTTTTACAGAGGACCAGGCAATGGGCTGTAGTGATAGGATGCAGCAGCCAGTGGAGGGACTGGGGCAGTCGGAGGTTACAGCAGCTGCCAAGACGCACAACTGCGATTCGCTGGTCTTTGAAGTTGGAGAAGCCAAATTCTGAAGGGACGGGTCTTAAATAGCAGCCCATAGCTCCAGCTTCTTCAAACAAAAAAAGGTCAGAACACCCCCCCACCACCACTACCACCGCGTGCAGGGCAGCACTGCTGCAGTGGTCGGCGGGAGGCAGTGAGAGAGAGCAGGCAACAGTCGTGCGGGTGGTGTTTCCGGATGACTCACCCACAGTGCAGTTGCGTTGTGTGCAAGGCAACACTGGCACACACCTTTTTACGGCTCTGTCCACAACCAACAATGTATAACAGTATAGTTGAAATGGAAAAGGAACTCAGGGATACACAGACCACATATAGAACAAAAAACGCACTGAAGATGAGAAAAAAATATGACACTTAGGATAATCTATATAAAGTAAATCAGGTGCTTAGAAGAGAAATAAAGGGAGAAGAAAGAAATGGAGTAAGAGGAGGAGAAAGAGGGGACATAAAGAGTAGAGGGAGCACTGATAAAAATTAGGAGGAAATAGACAGGAGAGAGAGAGAACACAGGTAGGACCAGCTACAGCATTTAGGGGTATAGTCAATTGAAATCCGATCCATTCCGACATTCATTTGTCAGAATGGATCTGACCTGGGCTATTCAATGTCATCTCAATTCGACTTTTAAAAAAGTCGAATTGAGATGCGGGAGCTGAGACAGGGGAGAGCCGTGGCAGGCGGGGGAGAGCAGCGCTACAGCAGCGGCTATATAGTCACTACTTTAGCGCTGCTCTCCCCCGTCTGCCCGCTGCTCCCCCCCCCCCCCGTCTCTCTGCCTCTCCCCGACCCTCCTCTCCCCGTCCCCGCATCACAGCCGCCGTTCACGGCAGTATCTACCCAGCTCCAGCAAGCAAAGTCTCGCTTTCTGGAGTCGGGTGGACGCTGCTGTGAGGGGCGGCTGTGACATCTTCCGGCGCTGCTCTCCCCATCTGGCTGCTCGCGGCTCTCTCCGTCTCTGCTCCCGAATCTCACTTCGACTTTTTTTAAAGTCTAATTGAGACGGTCGAAAAGGGGGCCAAAACCTGTTGGTTTTGGCACCATTTTCGACACAAGCACATGGATCGGCAGCTATTCCGCCGATCAACATGCTTTTCGACAAGTCGAATTCCTCGACTTGTCGAATAATTTGGGGTTAGATTGAATAGGTCGGAAACCCTACTGACCTAAAAAAGTCGAAAACTGCCATCTTTTCGACAGATGGCAGCTTTCAACTTCAATTGAATATACCCCTTAGTTGTCCAGAAAAATCCTAATTTATATATAAAATCATTGCTTTTTCTTTCAGTAAACTAATATGGGGGTTGAACTCAAATGAATCCCAATTTGTAAACAAATGTACAATATTAGGATGCGGTACTGTGCAAGTAATGAAGTGACCTTAACGTCATCTAAAATTTTAATATGTTAAAGTGCTTATCATATACTTAATCGTTTTGCTTTAATTATTGTAAAAGACTTTTGGAATTGTGTTTTCTGATGATTGTATTTAACTTACCCTGGAAATAGTTTTGGTTTGAATGGGCTCAGCATTGGAAGAACGATCATATTCCCCCAGAACGACACGGTGGGCAGTTCTGTGTGTATGAAATGTATAGCAGTTATAGTTACTGTTGCAACTTTGATTATAGTGTCAAGTCAATTAATTATAAAAATGTTAAAAGTTCACACTTTGGTCAAGATTCCCTGGCTAGACGGAACTGTGCCTCTGGAGTTTTTCTTTCTTTCTACTACAAATCATTCATCAATTCTAGATAGCGTTACTACTGTACAATTCAACTTAAATGCAAATCATAATATACATTTCTACACTCACATGCATACACAATATGGGGTAAATTTACTAAAAATTGTGTTTGCCCAGATTGCACAGTCAATCAGAAGTCCTGTTACCATGGTAGCAGGCACTGATTGACAGGCAGCCATATGTGGGTTCCATCACTTGCCAACTGATTTGGGTTCGTCATTTGCAAAAGAAGCTCTATATGTCTACACATACTGTATGTATTGCTCTACTAAATCCAGATGGATTGGGATTGCTTTTGTTATAATACTACTACCCGGGATGCTACTGGAGAAGAGGACCGACCAGAGACTTGGATTTCTACTGGCCAGGGGACCGACCGGTGCCATGGACAAGCTAAACATGTACAGTGTGTGTGAGTGTGTGTGTAATAAAGGGCTATCACATTCATGTGTGTGTCTTGTAATTATTTTTATATTTATTTTACAGGGGAACTATAGGTACCAGAGGGCCCTTAATGCGTAATGCTCCATATGCTAGCACTTGTGGTTCTTCGAGTGTCGCATGTGGAGGAGGCTTGCTGGTACCTGTAGTTCCCTGAAACTAATTATATTTTATTAAATGCTATCAACCTCACACCCACCTCCCAGGGGTGTGAGGGATAGCACTGAGCTTCAGCCCAGGCCTGGAATACATTCAAGGGGGGATGCCACTTTATTGGGGGGTCCCACAGGTCCCGAGGAATCCCCCATGAAGTGTCTCCTATGTGTGACATTACCCTCCTCCTAGTGGAGCTCAGTGCTGGTTCTTAAAATACTGGGGGCCCTTATGCATTTTTTCACAGCCCTGTGCTGGTTAAGCTTGGGGGGCACACTTCTTTTTTTTTTTTTTTTTTTAAGGCTTTCTTAACAATTCAGACAAAAAGACCAATGAACATGCACACTATTAAATGGGATCCAGTCAAGATCCCAGCAGTCGGAATGCCGGTGGCAGAATCTTGACACTCCATGGAATGTTGACACCAGCATCCTGACATGGATAAAAATGCCATCACTGGGATCCCGATCGAGCTGTGCCGGGACTCCTGCATGGTAACTGCGGGTGAGGGAGGGTTAGAGTTAGGCGCAAGAAGGGAGGGTTAGGTACCCCCGGTGAGGGTTACGGTTAGGCTGCTGGGGTAGGAGGGTTAGGTTTAGGCATTACTGGTGAGGGTTACGGTTAGGCTGCTGAGGTAGGAGGGTTAGGTTTAGGCATTACTGGTGAGGGTTACGGTTAGGCTGCTGAGGTAGGAGGGTTAGGTTTAGGCATCACTGGGGAGGGTTAGGGTTAGGCTGCTTACCCAACCCCTGTCGGTATTCTCTGCTTCGGGATGCCAGTGTCGGTCACATGACCACCGTCATCCCATCAGCCGGGATATCATACGTATGTATCCCCTATTAAACATGACTAAACACGTTGGCATACACCTTTGTAAAACATGGTTCTGTGAAACACAATTTTTATTAAATCTGTGTATTTGATCTTGAAAACCTCTTGCATATCCCTGCGATGCCAGTCTTGTTTCAACTCAGACCAAACACGATTGTTAGTAAATGTCTGTAAATATATATTTAGTTCTTATCTTAGTAAAGTCTGTTGCACATTACTTACGTGACACCACAGTGAGCAGCAGTTACAACCCAGAGACTGTTGATCAGAGAACCACCACAGAAGTGGAATCCGGTGTTGTCCTACCAATACAGTATGTAAACAAAATCAGCGTTATTAATGCACTACAGTACATTACCGAGCAATGCATTATACTGGCTTGATGACGCTACACATATTCCAGGGACTAAGAAATTGTGTCCTGCTCTATGATTGTTGTAAAATGCATAACAATAATACTTGTTTACCTTTGTTTTAGTCTACAGTATTTTGCATTAAGTATGTGTCAATTAATTGTGACATTGGCATGTGATGCATTCAATATATTTTGTATGTTGAATACTACTGACAAAAATTCCTATGACCACTTACAGTAACTGGCTAATAGTTTTCAGATAAATTCTCTAAAATTGTCTATTTTATTATTAAATTCTGTAAATCACATATTTTAACATTTTTTAAAAGGTTCTATGCAATTTTATTATAAACTAGTAAAGGGACCTCAGTCTGCCCCACTTCCCACTGTGTAGTCCCCACCCACTCCACCCCACTTTCCACTGTCTGGCCCCCACCCACTCCACTCCGCCTCCCACTGTCTGGCTCCCACCCACTCCACCCCACCTTCCACTGTCTAGCCTCCACCCACTCCACCCCACGTCCCACTGTCTGGCTCCCACCCACTCTACCCTGCCTCCCATTGGCTGGTCCCAGCTGTGACTGCTGATGATCCTGTCCCTCCACCTCTACACTCCGATCCATCCCAAACTCCTCCCTGCTTCTTTCCATCCCATGTGTGTTCATGATTGAACATCACTGTTGGAGAGGAGAAGAAACTGGAGGGGGAGCCCCTGCAGTGAGCCAATAACAGCTGCTGGTGGGCAATCCTGCGGCTGTGAGTGCATGAACCTTTTGGTATAGCTCTCCACTATGGATTGGTGGGAGGAGGAGGCTAGGTGTAGAGGGGAAGGCACAGATCACTGAAACTGATTATTTGTCAGCAGCCACTAGTGGGCACTTCTGACAGGCCACTCAGCTTGATCTGTTAGGTCTTGGTTTTTGCTAAAAAGCATTACAGTACAGTATATACAGTATTGCAAACTATTTCTTTCTAACACAAGCAAAGCATTTAGTACCTCATATGGTGGAGAGTTGAATTTTATGAAAATATGAAAATAAATCTCTTTGTATACTTGTATCTAAGTAATCAATATAGGTTGAGTATCCCTTATCCAAAATTCTAAGTATATATAACCAATGCAAAACAATATACAGTATATATACATAGTAAAGCAATGCATTTTAGGTAGAAATGTGCGCAGACTCTCATGTGTTGGTTTGAGTTTTGCCCAAACCTCCCTCAGTATTTTGTTTTTGTTTTTCGATTTTGGCAAAACAACCCTCAGGTGTTTTGGTTCAGATTTAGATTTGGTTCTGGATTTATTGAAAATTGATAAAAACATCTTAAATGATGTAATATTACTGCCAGAAACATTCTAATATCAGCTGTGTGTGCAGTTATTCTCTGAAGTTATTTTGGACTGTACCTTAAAAAAATTCTCCCCATTAAATACTATAGCTGTGACACATTGCACTTGGGGCTGTGACTGATTAGTATGAAGCCACTTTCCTAACACTCAAGCAGCGTTAAGCTTTGGATAAGAGGACAAGTGTTCATCAAATAAAGCATGTGCAGTAATTTAATAGTAACAGCAAACTAGTTAATGAGCTGTTCTTACATTACCTGCAGAGACACTTGCCATGGCCAAGACCCAGAAACGGCATTCTCACCATTCACAATCCTGGCATACCCGGAGACAACAGGTCTGATGCTTGGCACACCACAGCCTGATATGAAAGGTAAGGATATATTAGGTATAAATGTAAGGACTAGCTAGGCTACACATACACGTAAGATGCTAACGCAGACACATGTCTACTTACCATAGGTACCCCCTAGCACGGCAAGGCAGGACAGAAACCAAAGGATTGTCATCGTGATTCACTTCTTTCAGGTAAGTATGGTGAAAGTTTGTTTGATTTATATACTATCAATGGTTTATATGCGCTCAATGTATAACAGATACGGAATATATTTTTAAACTCTGCTATCTAAAGACCTTGAATTAATCTAGAATAGTTCACCAGCTGTGCTTATACCAAAGATACGTGTGGGGAAATGAGGTGTTTCACAGCCAGCTTTTATATGATTCTATTACTATTCTTATGAAATTAACTGATTCCAATCATATGTCACATGTAACAATTTCTTTTTAAAATGAAATGCTTGAATATTGGGAATATGGGAAGAAGCCTTTTAAGTGAATCAATACAGTAGTTCCTGCTCATGTACAGGTTGAGTATCCCATATCCAAATATTCCGAAATACGGAATATTCCGAAATACAGAATTTTTTGAGTGAGATAGTGAATCCTTTGTTTTTTGATGGCTCAATGTACACAAACTTTGTTTAATACACAAGTTGTTAAAAATATTGTATTAAATGACCTGCAGGCTGTGTGTATAAGGTGTATATGAAACATAAATGAATTGTGTGAATGTAGACACACTTTGTTTAATGCACAAAGTTATAAAAAATATTGGCTAAAATGACCTTCAGGCTGTGTGTATAAGGTGTATATGTAACATAAATGTATTCTGTGCTTAGACTTGGGTCCCATCTCCATGATATCTTATTATGGTATGCAATTATTCCAAAATACGGAAAAATCCCATATCCAAATTACCTCAGGTCCCAAGCATTTTGGATAAGGGAGACTCAACCTGTATAAAAAAAACTTATATTCAGGGTTGCATCATATTGATGTTGCGGCACATGTCTCTAGCTTGCAGGTACCTGGGTTGGTGTACCACTGCTCAAAGGGGCAACAGCACCTCCTTAGGTCATGCCAGGAGCCCAGTCTACTGCTCCCTGCAGCAAAGGCTGGAACAGGGTGCAGGCGAGTCCTGGTGCAACACTACTAATATATCAGGTGGATCATTAGAGAGAGGAATCAGAACTGTAATGCGTCACAAAATAGGTTCTGTAACTCCGGAAATTATTGTCTGTAACCTCTTTACTTGGTAGAACACCTATTGCAAGAGCACTTTGCAGAGTTGTGTAATATACAATGTAGTGATCTACTGTACAAAAATTACATATATTTTGTTCTCAATGTTGCTCTTTGTCTTGTAGCTATCAGACTGTCACTGAGGCTTATTCAGAGGTGCACACAGTTCATGCACAGCTGCGATTACCCATGGATTCTCTAGTGTGAAAATGTGAATGGATGTACTACATCTGGGCATTCATTTGAGACACAATCTGCATTGATATGGAAGGTATTTCAACAGCGGTGATTGCAATCATAAATTCAAAGGGAAATCCAGGTAGAGAGCTCTTTGTCCCTTTTGGAGTGGGTCATGTTGGGAGGTATGGATTGTGTATTTAAATTTAAACCAATGGTGTATATTAGATTTAAACTGATAGTGTAATAATGTCTGGGTACTGTTTATAGCTCCACCTAATTGAGAGACAACTATTTTATAAAGTTTTTTTGTAGTGGAACAAAGACAACTTAAAGAACCTTGAAATACACACAGAAAAAATAGGATTTTAATACCTACCGGTAAATCCTTTTCTCTTAGTCCGTAGAGGATGCTTGGGACTCCAAAAGGACCATGGGCAGAGCTGGCCCAAGCCATTTTGATACCCTAGGCAAAATTTTGTCTGGTGCCCCCTAGCACTGCCACTAGTTCTGCATCTGACCCAGAAACACTTCGGCAGTGGGGACCACCGGGGGATGGGGGTGGGGGGTACCCTGTTGGTCAGTTCAACCCTGCATAATGGCACACAGTGATGCCAATAATACACATAATTCCACACAGTAATGCACCTTACACATATGCCCCACATTAGTAATGCCCATAATACACATAATTCCACACAGTGATGCACCTGACACATATGCTCCACATTAGTAATGCCCATAATACACATAATTCCACACAGTAATGCACCTGACACATATGCCCCACATTAGTAATGCCCATAATACACATAATTCCACACAGTGATGCACCTGACACATATAACCCCACATTAGTAATGCCCATAATACACATAATTCCACACAGTGATGCACCTGACACATATAACCCCACATTAGTAATGCCCATAATACACATAATCCCACACAGTGATGCACCTGACACATATGCCCCACATTAGTAATGCCCATAATACACATAATTCCACACAGTGATGCACTTGACACATATAACCCCACATTAGTAATGCCCATAATACACATAATTCCACACAGTGATGCACCTGACACATATGCCCCACATTAGTAATGCCCATAATACACATAATTCCACACAGTAATGCACCTGACACATATGCCCCATATTAGTAATTCCCATAATACACATAATTCCACACAGTGATGCACCTGACACATATAACCCCACATTAGTAATGCCCATAATACACATAATTCCACACAGTGATGCACCTGACACATATGCCCCACATTAGTAATGCCCATAATACACATAATTCCACACAGTAATGCACCTGACACATATGCCCCACATTAGTAATGCCCATAATACACATAATTCCACACAGTGATGCACCTGACACATATGCCCCACATTAGTAATGCCCATAATACACATAATTCCACACAGTAATGCACCTGACACATATGCCCCACATTAGTAATGCCCATAATACACATAATTCCACACAGTGATGCACCTGACACATATGCCCCACATTAGTAATGCCCATAATACACATAATTCCACACAGTAATGCACCTGACACATATGCCCCACATTAGTAATGCCCACAATACACATAATTCCACACAGTGATGCACCTGACACATATGCCCCACATTAGTAATGCTAGTAGATTTTTTTTATAAAAGTTACTTTTGCTTGCTGACGTGCTTGCAGTCAGTGTGTGCGCCCATGCAGCTCCCTGGATCCATGACTGCGTTTTGTGAGATGGGGTGGCAGGGTGGGTGCGTGCCTGCGCTCGCACCCGTTAAAGGGGCACCCATACTGATGTGACCTCACAGTGTATGCCATCCTGGCAGGGGAATTTTACGGCATGGACTGACTGAGAAACAAAGTGTGGGGAGAAAACTGCCCATGTTATGTCCCTGCAGACACCTGGGGTTTTCACAGGTATAAGGGAAACACACAGGATGGCAGGGTCCCGCTCCCCCATGTGCACAAGCAGTTTAGGTGATGTCAGATTTATGTGAAGCAGTCTTCCAAATACACATGTGATATCATAAGGATCCATCCAGTAATAACCTTATATAGTCAGTGAAAATGTCACAGGTCCAGGAATTGCAGTTACCAGGCTTCTGCTGTCTGTCTGAGGTCTCACAAGTTAGGGGCATTCAAGCATGTCGGAGGGAGTTTAAAGAACTTTAAGGGAGAGTGTGCATTTTATTTGACAAATGTGAACAGCAGTGTATACAAGTACTGATTGAATACATTTGGAAAGCATCAGTTAATTTGCAGACTGTTCTTCCCAGTATGAGATACTGCAGGGACATGCTTGGATGCCCCTAGACATGCTTGGATGCCCTAGGCAAATGCCTAGCCTGCCTATAGCTAAGGCCGGCTCTGATCATGGGGTATAGACAGGATCCGCAGGAGACATGGGCACTTTAAGACTTTAAAAGGGGTGTGAACTGGCTCCTCCCTCTATGCCCCTCCTCCAGACTCCAGTTATAGAACTGTGCCCAGGGAGACGGACATTTCGAGGAAAGAATTTATCATTTAAACCCGGTGAGTGTCAAACCAGCTCACACCTCCAGCATGCCGCAGAACATGGCATTCAACAGAACACCAGCTGACGGCATGAACAATATGTAGCAATATGCTGCCAGAAAACGTAACACAACCTGTGTGTAAACTGTAAACACAACCAATAATAGCATAACGCATGCCACGGCACGAATAACGTCAGCCACAGGCTGACTGAAAAGTAACACAGCATGTGTGTAACCAAACTTAATAACTGCAGATACAGTACGCACTGAGACGGGCACCCAGCATCCTCTACGCACTAAGAGAAAAGTATTTACCGGTAGGTATTAAAATCCTATTTTCTCATACGTCCTAGGGCATGCTGGGGACTCCAAAAGGACCATGGGGTTTATACCAAAGCTCCAGAACGGGCGGGAGAGTGCGGATGACTCTGCAGCACCGATTTACCAAACATGAGGTCCTCATCAGCCAGGGTATCAAACTTATAACCCTCGCAAAGGTGTTTGAACCCGACCAAGGAGCCGCTCGGCAAAACAGTAATACCAAGACCCCTCGGGCAGCCGCCCATAATGCGCCCACCTTTTTGGTAGAATGGGCCTTCACCGGTTTCGGTAACGGCAATCCAGCCGTAGAATGAGCCTGCTGAAACGTATCACAGATCCAGCGTACAATAGTCTGCTTGGAAGCAGGAACCCAAATCTTGTTGGGAGCATACAGGATATACAGAGCGTCTGTTTTCCTAACCTGAGCCATTCTGGCAACATAGATCTTCAAAACTTAGACCACATCGAGATACTTCGACATCGCACAGGAGTCGGTAGCCACCGGCACCACAATAGGATTGGTTCATGTGAAATGCTGAAACTACTTTTAGCAGAAAATGCTGACGAATTCCCAACTCTGCTCTATCTTCATGGAAGATTAAACAGGGCTCTTGTGAGACAAAACCGCTAATTCAGACACCCTCCTTGCAGATGCCAAAGCCAACCGCATGACCACTTTCCAAGTGAGGAATTTCCACTCAACCTTATTGAAAAAGTTCAACCAATGAGATTGCAGGAACTACAACACCACGTTAAGATCCCATGGTGCCACAGGGGCACAAGGGAGGGTGGATGTGTAACACTCCTTCTATGAAAATTTGAACCTCTGGAAAGGAGGCCAGTTGTTTTTAGAAGAAACCCGATAAGGCTGAAAACTGAACCTTAATCGAGCCCAACTTAAGACCCGCATCCACACAATTTTGTAAGAAAAGAATGGAGAAAACGACCCAACTGGAATTCTTCCGTAGGAACTTTCTTGGATTCACACGAAGACACATACTTTCTCCAAAAATGGCGGTAATGTTTTAACGTTACTTCTTTTCTGCCTGAAGAAGAGTAGGGATGACTTCACTGGGAATATCCCTTTGGGTTGGGATCCGGCGATCCACCTCTAAGCCGTCAATGGAAATCACTGTAAGTTTTGGAACACACACGGCCCCTGCCATAACAGATCCTCTCGTAGAGGAAAAAACAGGGATCTCCTATGAGTAATTCCTGAAGATCTGGATACCAGCACTCCTCGACCAGTCTGGAAAAATGAGGATCACCTTAACCTTTGTTCTTCTTATGATCTTTTAGCATCTTTTGGAAAGAGTGGAAGTGGAGGGAACACATAGACCGACCGAAAACACCCACGGTGTCACTAGAGCTTCCACCGCTATTGCTTGAGGGACCCTCGACCTGGACCAATATCTCTGAAGTTTCTTGTTGAGGCGAGACGCCATCTTGTCTATTTGTGGAATTCCCCAAACTTGTCACTTCTGTGAAAACCGCTTGATGAAGACTCCTCTCTCCTGGATGGAGAACGTGTCCGCCGAGGAAGTCTGCTTCCCAGTTGTCCACTCTCAGAACAAACATCGCTGACAGAGCACGTAATTGTTTTCGTCGCCTAGCGGCAAATCTTTCTGGCTTCTGCCATTTCTTCTCCGGTTTTTGTTTGTAGAAAACTGCTATAAACGTCCCTTAACTCTAGGCCGTTAATGTGGTGACAATTATCCTAACTTGACACTTGTCCTCGGTGAGAATTGCGCCGCTACCACAGGAGTGATATTCTGGTCTTGAAACCATGAATATCTCAGGTGGGAACTGGACCACTTGTTCAACAGGTCCCGCTAACACTCTGGCATGCAAGCTGCCTCGTAGGCTGCAACCCTCTTTTCCAGTAACTGAATGTATTTGGATTGACCCTGTTGCAGGACGCGTTTCGTCCGTCATCAGTAGGACTTCATCAAGGGGATGAAGTCCTACTGATGACGGACGAAACGCGTTGGGACTACCTGCTGACATTTCCTCTTATGGACAGATAAGCCTTTTATAATTTTGAATCCTGTACGCATGCATTCCAGCTATTTATGGATAGATAAGCTTGATATAATCTGTTATCCTGTACGCATGACATACAGCTATTCATATTTTATGTATTTCAATGTATTTTTATGTCATTACTTGTATTAAATAATTTATCTTTTATATATATATATATATACACTGCCTAGGCTATATATTGATTGCATACTTGGGAATATGCTGTTTCCCTAATTAAGCCTAAATGATTTCTGGTCAGTGATATATTTTGATAATTTACCAAAAAAAAAACAGTACACACTATGTTTGCTCTTCTTTTTTTCAACATGTATTAAGCGTCAAAGAAGCATCGCCCGAATTTAGCTTCTCTGGTTTTCAGATAAGTTTTTTAACTGATTGCAATATATCCACTCTTGATACCTTCATTTATATTCACCTTGTTATACCATCTACACTCTTGGGCGCTTATTTTCACCAATTCCTTGAAATCCTTATGTGTGCATGCCAAGCACATATGTATGTATTATAAGCTGCCACTCATTTAATATATTGAGAAGTGTTTTTATTTTTTATTTATACTATATTTTTATAAAAAGGTTATTTTAAATTTAAGGTATAGACAACACAAAGCCGCACCAAAGCGCCGTAATCTTTATTTCTATATATATATATATATATATATATATATACTGCTCAAAAAAATAAAGGGAACACTAAAATAACACATCCTAGATCTGAATGAATGAAATATTCTTATTAAATACTTTTTTCTTTACATAGTTGAATGTGCTGACAACAAAATCACACAAAAATTATCAATGGAAATCAAATTTATTAACCCATGGAGGTCTGGATTTGGAGTCACACTCAAAATTAAAGTGGAAAAACACACTACAGGCTGATACAACTTTGATGTAATGTCCTTAAAGCAAGTCAAAATGAGGCTCAGTAGTGTGTGTGGCCTCCACGTGCCTGTATGTCCTCCCTACAACCCACACAAGTGGCTCAGGTAGTGCAGCTCATCCAGGATGGCACATCAATGCGAGCTGTGGCAAGAAGGTTTGCTGTGTCTGTCAGCGTATTGTCCAGAGCATGGAGGCGCTACCAGGAGACAGGCCAGTACATCAGGAGATGTGAAGGAGGCCATAGGAGGGCAACAACCCAGCAGCAGGACCGCTAGCTCCGCCTTGTGCAAGGAGGAACAGGAGGAGCACTGCCAGAGCTCTGCAAAATGACCTCCAGCAAGCCACAAATGTGTATGTGTCTACTCAAACAATCAGAAACAGACTCCATGAGGGTGGTATGAGGGCCCGATGTCCACAGGTGGGGGTTGTGCTTACAGCCCAACACCCTGCAGGACGTTTGGCATTTGCCAGAGAACACCAAGATTGGCAAATTTGCCACTGTCGCCCTGTGCTCTTCACAGATGAAAACAGGTTCTCACTGAGCACATGTGACAGACGTGACAGAGTCTGGAGACGCCAAGGAGAACGTTCTGCTGCCTGCAACATCCTCCAGCATGACCGGTTTGGCAGTGGGTCAGTAATGGTGTGGGGTGGCATTTCTTTGGGGGGCCGCACAGCCCTCCATGTGCTCGCCAGAGGTAGCCTGACTGCCATTAGATACCGAGATGAGATCCTCAGACACCTTGTGAGACCATATGCTGGTGCGGTTGGCCCTGGGTTCCTCCTAATGCAAGACAATGCTAGACCTCATGTGGCTGGAGTGTGTCAGCCGTTCCTGCAAGACGAAGGCATTGATGCTATGGACTGGCCCGCCCGTTCCCCGGACCTGAATCCAATTGAGCATATCTGGGACATCATGTCTCGCTCCATCCACCAATGCCACGTTGCACCACAGACTGTCCAGGAGTTGGCGGATGTTTAGTCCAGGTCTGGGAATATATCCCTCAGGAGACCATCCGCCACCTCATCAGGAGCATGCCCAGGAGTTGTAGGGAGGTCATACAGGCACGTGGAGGCCACACACACTACTGAGCCTCATTTTGACTTGTTTTAAGGACATTACATCAAAGTTGGATCAGCCTGTAGTGTGTTTTTCCACTTTAATTTTGAGTGTGACTCCAAATCCAGACCTCCATGGGTTAATAAATTTGATTTCCATTGAACTTTTTGTGTGATTTTGTTGTCAGCACATTCAACTATGTAAAGAACAAAGTATTTAATAAGAATATTTCATTCATTCAGATCTAGGATGTGTTATTTTAGTGTTCCCTTTATTTTTGTGAGCAGTGTATATCTCATATATATATTTTTGTCTGGAACAGCAGGGTCCCTAGTGACGTTAATATGTTCTTAATGTGTATGAAACATGTACTGAATGCTGATTTTGTGGATCTAATCAGGAAACCTTATGGTCGACATAAGAAATAGTATCAGTGTCGATACCAGGAAGTAGTAACTGGGCAAAATAACATTTTTGCAACCCCGAGGGGTCTGAGGGAAATCTATATATTATTATTAGTATTACCCTTACTACGTCTGTGATCTAGCCACAGATCTATGCAACCGTACCATACATATATATACATATAGGTATTGAAATGCATCACATTATCATGTCAATTTTTTTTACCCAGTCAGATTTGTTGGTGTCGACAGGATCACCCACACACGTCTGTGTCTCCCATATAGTTTTATCTTTGGGAAAACATACATTTACTGACATGTTGACACACATTTACATGAACCAAGTACCATCAGGAGTCGGTGGTGCCGACTGAGACATTCCCATAGCTGTTTGTGGCAGAGTACTCAGCCTCCTACATGCCGACACATATGTACCAACCACCCACCGACATTACACTGACTATTTTGTGTCAGGGAAACACAGAAAACGCTGTCCAGCTCTTTTATACCATGCTCATTATATATTGTGCTTTTTTAACATGTATTGCACTAAACCACTGTGCCTCCCCCCCCCCCTTTTTCCCCCCACTGTGATCTTGTTCAGCAGTGCTTTTGGCAGGGCCAGCGTTTCTGAGGAGAAAATGGCGCTGGTTAGAGCTGTGAGGGCCACGCCCCCTCAATGGCGCGCTTCAGCCCCGCTATTTTCTAGCTATTTATACTGGCGGGGGTCTGTATACAGTGCCTATGCACTGTATACCTCTTATGCCAGGCTTAATATTGAGGTTTTATTGCTACCCAGGGCGCCCCCCCCCCCCCCCCGCGCCCGGCACCCTTGTAGTGCCGCTTGTGTGTGGGAGCAATGGCGCGCAGCGCAACCGCTGCGCGGTATCTCTGAGACTGAAGTCTACTGCTGTCTTTACTGAAGTCTTCTGTACTTTGGTTGCTCACCCGGCTTCATTCTTCTGGCTCTGTGAGGGGGACGATGGCGCGGCTCTGGGAACGAGCAGCTAGGCTATACCAAGTGATCAGACCCTCTGGAGCTAATGGTGTCCACTGTCCAGTAGCCTAAGAAGCAGAGCCTTTAAACTCACAGAAGTAGGTCTGCTTCTCTCCCCTCAGTCCCACGAAGCAGGGAGCCTGTTGCCAGCAGTGCTCCCTGAAAATAATAAACATAACATAAAGTATTTTCCGAGAAACTCTGGAGAGCTCCTCAGTGTGTGACCAGTCTCTCTGGGCACAGAATCTAACTGGAGTCTGAAGGAGAGGGCATAGAGGGAGGAGCCAGTTCACATCCCTTTTAAAAACTTAAAGTGCCCATGTCTCCTGCGGATCCCGTCCATACCCCATGGTCCTTTTGGAGTCCCCAGTATCCTCTAGGACGTATGAGAAATAACATCTACAATTTATCTTACAAAATGCAATAGCAGTAGCCTCTGTACTACTTACACCCTGAACAGGACTCTCTCTAGACCCAAATGCTCTCATTAGATAACAAGTTACGCAGGGCCCAGACACCCAGGTGGGGAGGAGGTGGTTCACTTGCAGCTCTTTCCCCCCTCCTCTCTTTCCTCTGGACTGGAAGCTCCCTTGGTAGCTCACAAAACCTGATACTCCTATCATATGTCTCTTTGCCTGCATACTGCCCTGCTAACAGTCTGGCAGCCTGGCTCTGCTACTGCACAAGAGGGAGAGGTAGTGATGTCAGTGTGCTTAGGCTGGGGGCCCGGAGTACAGTATCCCCTGAGCCCTTACCTTAATCTGGCTATGCATGTGAGCATGTGTGTGTAGGGAAGGGAACAGGCTTTTCTCTCTCTCTCTCTCTCTCTCTCTCTCTCTCTCTCTCTCTCTCTATAGATGTATATACATATATCTGTGTGTTGCACACCCGAAGAACCTCCCCCCCAATCCTGCATTTACACCTTTGCTTACTGGAAACGAGCTACATGGACTCACACAGCCGCCTCCTGTTACTGCTGTATGGTGAGTGTGACATCATAATATCACACGTACAAATGTATGATGTCACACTCATGGAGAGTAGCCGGGTCACACTGCTGAAAGAAGAGGAGCAGGAAGATGAGCATGCAGAGTCGGGTAGGAGTTAACTCTTACGGTGACAACGGAGGATGGAGTGACAGGGGGCTTAGGGCAGTGGTCTTAGGGCTGGAGTGATGGGTTTAAGAAGGCTGGAGTGACAAGGGGCATAGGGCTAGAGTTATAGGGGGCAGGAGGCTGGAGAGACAAGGTGCTGGAAAAATGTAGCAGGAGCATGGAGTGATAGAGGGCAGGAGGCTAGAGAGACAGGAGGCTGGATAGACACAGGGGCAAGAGGCCAGAGAGATGGGTTGGGATGACAGGAGGCCGGAGGTTGGAAAGTCAGGGAGAAGTGACTGGACACGCCTGAACACGCCTCCTCCCTGGGGTGGCACCACAGCTCACACAAGCTCGGGGCACCATGGAGACACGCTACACCTCTGAGACTAAGTATAGGGCAGAGCAGTGGGAGCGATCGTAGACTTGGGCCCCCATCCAGCCCCAGGTAAGTAATAACTGGCGCCACTGCAAAGCATTAAAATATTTCATGAGATGCTTCTTTTGTTATGTACAAAATAAAGTTTGGGTAGCAATACAATAGGTCTCCTCTCACAGAGAGGGGTTCTAATTCTTTATTGCACATATAAGAATAAAAATAATTACAGGTTAATACAATAATATGGAAGTGCATGTCCCAAAACTATGGCTTCATTGTTATATTCCTTTAAGAAATATTGCAGAATTACTTCATACTTTTTATGCCATATTATGATACCTGAGTACATAAAAAAATTATAATATGAAAGACTTTTGTCTTTGTTCCTCTGGCACCTCCACTTACTCTGAATGTCTATATTCCTTATATGAATTATTTATGGCATTCTAGATGTCTACAGTAATCCTTAAAGCCGAGTACACACTAGACGATATAGTGGATGATGTGCCCGATTCTGACACACTGTTCACAATATCGTCTGGTGTGTATGCACTATGGGGGATATTCAGAGTTGGTCGCACTGAAATCACATGCTGGGGGCTGCCCAACACAGCGCAAGGCCACCTCGCATGCTTGATGCCTCCCCGCGATGCAATTTGATGCAATTGCGATCGCATCAAATAGGTTGACCCCTGCCTACACAGCATGACAACGTAGGCAGGTGATCCAGCGCTATGTTTCATATCGCAGTAAACGCAGGCAATGTCATCGGACCGCGCTGGGAATGGCCATGACACACCTGCATTTCCTCCCCCCCCCCCAATGCTGATTCGCCGCCCACGGGCACCCAGCATCAGCAAGTGTGTATATACTTACCGATGCCAGCCCTGCCACCGGGTTTCAGCACCGCCCTTATCGCTGGGCACACGTATTGTCTAGTACCCAGCCTAAAGCTAGCCATACACCAGGACGATATATTTCCAACCAGCCAACTAGTTGGCTGGTTGGAAAGATAATCTGGCAGTGTGTGGGAGCAAACGATTATCAGCCGTTTGCTCCCACACGCTAAAAAACGGTCAGAAACGGTCTGACCAACTAGTTGGGAAAATCAAACCTGTTTGATTTTCCCAACCAATCGTTCAGGTGTAGGGGAAAACTTCCCCCCAACTGAACGATAAGTAGGCGGACACTGGCTGCTAGTGTCCGCCTACATTTGTCTCGTGCTGCAGGTGACCCTCTGTGCTCCATACCCCTCCGGCCACCTCACCGCCCCAGCCGCAGTGACCCGCCACTGCCCAGCCGCCAGTCCCACCGCAAATTAACCCCCCTCCGCCCGCCAGTCCCTTACCTCCGCCGGCCGCCCCATCCATCCCGCCAGCCTCCCTCAGCCCGCCCAGCAGTAATTCTCTCTCCCCTCCCCCCCCCCCCGGCCGCCAGCCTCCCTTCGCACCGGCTCCCGCACCGCAAATTTACACCCCGCCCGACAGCCTCCCTCCGCCTGCACCGGCTGCCACACCGGTAATTCACCGGCCGCACCGCTAATCAGCCGCACCCGCACCGCTAATTCGCCGTCCCTCGATCCACGATCGCGGCACCCCCCGCATATCACCAGCGATCGCGGGACCTCTGCTCCCCTCCTGCAGTCACTGCCCCCCAAGATCGCGGCACCCCTTCCCCCTCACCACCACCAGGGCCAGCTCCAGCCCGCACCGGCTCCCGCACCGCTAATTCACCCCCACCCCGCGGCCCCCCTCCGCCAGCCTTTTGTCACTTCAGACGCGCACGGAGACAATCAGGTGAGTGCCACGAAGTGGCGCTTCCTGATTGGCTGAAGAGACACTTCTGTGACAGCTGTGACCGGGGTGTCTCTGCATTCGTGGAAAGGGTTCCCATGTGTAAACATGGGACCCCTTTCAGTCCGTTTGGTCCGGGTGTTCGGTTTGTTGTTTTGCCAAGTACGTGGATTATAATCTGGACCCTGGATCAGGTGAGTATAATTATCTTTTATTTTCAGGTACCCGTGGATTCTACTTGGAGAAGAGGACCGACTGCTTCGTGTCAACATAGGTAAGTATGTGTGTGTCGACATGTGTGAAATAAAGTTTTACTGTCACGGTGTGTGTCTCCTGTTTTTATTTGGGTATTTTTTTTCCATTAGAACTACAGGTACCAGCGGGCCCGTTTTTCTCCCGCATGCTGGTACTTGTGGTTCTCCAAGTACCAGCTTGCGGGGGAGGCTTGCTGGGACTTGTAGTACTACTGGAAAAAACAATATTCTTTTAATTTTCTCAAGGCTATCAGCCCCCCATCCGCAGCCTTTGGATGGGGGGGACAGCCTCGGGCTTCACCCCTGGCACTTGGGTGGCTGAGGAGGGGGACCCCTTGATTGAAGGGGTCCCCACTCCCCCAGGGTACCCCGGCCAGGGGTGACTAGTTGGATATTTAATGCCACGGCCGCAGGGCACTGTATAAAAGTGACCCCCGGCTGTGGCATTATCTGTCCAGCTAGTGGAGCCCGATGCTGGTGTAATAAATACGGGGGACCCCTACTCTTTTTGTCCCCCGTATTTTTTGCACCAGCACCAGGCGCAGAGCCCGGTGCTGGTTTTAAAAATACGGGGGATCCCCTGTCCGTTTTTCCCCCGCATTTTTAGAACCAGGACCGGCTCGAAGAGCCCGAGGCTGGTTATGCTTTGGAGGGGGGACCCCACGCAATTTTTTTCAGGTTTTTCCCATTCCATTTAAAAATAATAATAATAATAATAATAATAATAATAATCTTTTTAAAAATATATAAATAATACTTGTGCCTCCAAAAAAGACAAACCAAGTACCTAATCCCTTCTAATATAAATAGATATGCTATTACCCACCCAAAAAACACCAAAAAAAACATGTTTTTAAATTTTTTTATTAGATTCCGCCAGCAAAGTGTGGCGGATTGAAAATGACCGAAACCGAAACGTTAAGCTGTCAGAACAGGGTCACGTATGTTCTTGATTTTTGAAAAGTCCTAGAGTGCCGCCTATCGTTTGTGATATGTTTGCTTTTTGAAGCTAAGGAGGGCACCAGGCAAGCTGTACATTTTACTACATTGGGAGTGCCGAATATCTACATCTGGTATAATAAGAATTTACTTACCGATAATTCTATTTCTCGGAGTCCGTAGTGGATGCTGGGGTTCCTGAAAGGACCATGGGGAATAGCGGCTCCGCAGGAGACAGGGCACAAAAAGTAAAGCTTTTCCAGATCAGGTGGTGTGCACTGGCTCCTCCCCCTATGACCCTCCTCCAGACTCCAGTTAGGTACTGTGCCCGGACGAGCGTACACAATAAGGGAGGATTTTGAATCCCGGGTAAGACTCATACCAGCCACACCAATCACACCGTACAACTTGTGATCTAAACCCAGTTAACAGTATGATAACAGAGGAGCCTCTGAAAGATGGCTCCCTAAACAATAACCCGAATTAGTTAACAATAACTATGTACAAGTATTGCAGATAATCCGCACTTGGGATGGGCGCCCAGCATCCACTACGGACTCCGAGAAATAGAATTATCGGTAAGTAAATTCTTATTTTCTCTATCGTCCTAGTGGATGCTGGGGTTCCTGAAAGGACCATGGGGATTATACCAAAGCTCCCAAACGGGCGGGAGAGTGCGGATGACTCTGCAGCACCGAATGAGAGAACTCCAGGTCCTCCTTTGCCAGGGTATCAAATTTGTAGAATTTTACAAACGTGTTCTCCCCTGACCACGTAGCTGCTCGGCAGAGTTGTAATGCCGAGACCCCTCGGGCAGCCGCCCAAGATGAGCCCACCTTCCTTGTGGAATGGGCCTTAACAGATTTAGGCTGTGGCAGGCCTGCCACAGAATGTGCAAGTTGAATTGTGTTACAAATCCAACGAGCAATCGACTGCTTAGAAGCAGGCGCACCCAACTTGTTGGGTGCATACAGTATAAACAGCGAGTCAGATTTTCTGACTCCAGCCGTCCTTGAAATGTATATTTTTAAAGCTCTGACAACGTCCAACAACTTGGAGTCCTCCAAGTCGCTTGTAGCCGCAGGCACTACAATAGGCTGGTTCAGGTGAAACGCTGATACCACCTTAGGGAGAAAATGCGGACGCGTCCGCAGCTCTGCCCTATCCGAATGGAAAATTAAATAAGGGCTTTTATAAGATAAAGCCGCCAGTTCAGATACTCTCCTGGCGGACGCCAGGGCCAGTAACATAGTCACTTTCCATGTGAGATATTTCAAATCCACATCTTTTAGTGGTTCAAACCAATGGGATTTGAGGAAATCTAAAACTACATTTAGATCCCACGGTGCCACCGGAGGCACCACAGGAGGCTGTATATGCAGTACTCCTTTGACAAAAGTCTGGACCTCAGGAACTGAGACCAATTCTTTTTGGAAGAATATTGACAGGGCCGAAATTTGAACCTTAATAGATCCCAATTTGAGACCCATAGACAATCCTGATTGCAGGAAATGTAGGAAACGACCCAGTTGAAATTCCTCCGTCGGAGCACTCCGATCCTCGCACCACGCAACATATTTCCGCCAAATGCGGTGATAATGCTTCGCGGTGACTTCCTTTCTTGCCTTAATCAAGGTAGGAATGACTTCTTCTGGAATGCCTTTTCCTTTTAGGATCTGGCGTTCAACCGCCATGCCGTCAAACGCAGCCGCGGTAAGTCTTGGAATAGACACGGTCCCTGCTGAAGCAGGTCCTGTCTTAGAGGTAGAGGCCACGGATCGTCCGTGACCATCTCTTGAAGTTCCGGGTACCAAGACCTTCTTGGCCAATCCGGAGCCACTAGTATCGTTCTTACTCCGCTTTGCCTTATGATTCTCAATACCTTTGGTATGAGAGGCAGAGGAGGAAACACATACACCGACTGGTACACCCAAGGTGTTACCAGCGCGTCCACAGCTATTGCCTGCGGATCTCTTGACCTGGCGCAATACCTGTCCAGTTTTTTGTTGAGGCGAGACGCCATCATGTCCACCATTGGTCTTTCCCAACGGTTTATTAGCATGTGGAAAACTTCTGGATGAAGTCCCCACTCTCCCGGGTGAAGATCGTGTCTGCTGAGGAAGTCTGCTTCCCAGTTGTCCACTCCCGGGATGAACACTGCTGACAGTGCTATCACGTGATTCTCCGCCCAGCGAAGGATCCTGGCAGCTTCTGCCATTGCACTCCTGCTTCTTGTGCCGCCCTGTCTGTTTACATGGGCGACTGCCGTGATGTTGTCCGACTGGATCAACACCGGTCTTCCTTGAAGCAGAGGTTCCGCCTGGCTTAGAGCATTGTAGATTGCTCTTAGTTCCAGAATGTTTATGTGAAGAGACTTTTCCAGGCTCGACCTTGCATGGAATCTGCCGAATGGAATTGCTTCGTAAGAAGCCACCATTTTTCCCAGGACTCTTGTGCATTGATGTACAGACACCTTTCCTGGTTTTAGGAGATTCCTGACCAGGTCGGATAACTCCTTGGCTTTTTCCTCGGGAAGAAAAACCTTTTTCTGAACCGTGTCCAGAATCATCCCTAGGAACAGCAGACGAGTTGTCGGCATTAATTGGGATTTTGGAATATTCAGAATCCATCCGTGCTGCTTTAGCACCTCTTGAGATATTGCTAATCCCATCTCTAGCTGTTCTCTGGACCTTGCCCTTATTAGGAGATCGTCCAAGTATGGGATAATTTAATACGCCTTTTCTTCGAAGAAGAATCATCATCTCGGCCATTACCTTTGTAAAGACCCGAGGTGCCGTGGACAAACCAAACGGCAGCGTCTGAAACTGATAGTGACAGTTTTGTACAACGAACCTGAGGTACCCCTGGTGTGAGGGGTAAATTGGAACGTGGAGATACGCATCCTTGATGTCCAAGGATACCATAAAGTCCCCTTCTTCCAGGTTCGCTATCACTGCTCTGAGTGACTCCATCTTGAACTTGAACTTCTTTATGTACAGGTTCAAGGACTTCAGATTTAGAATAGGCCTTACCGAGCCATCCGGCTTCGGTACCACAAATAGAGTGGAATAATACCCCTTCCCTTGTTGTAGAAGAGGTACCTTGACTATCACCTGCTGAGAGTACAGCTTGTGAATGGCTTCCAAAACCGTCTCCCTTTCGGAAGGGGACGTTGGTAAAGCAGACTTCAGGAAACGGCGAGGTGGATCTGTCTCTAATTCCAACCTGTACCCCTGAGATATTATCTGCAGGATCCAGGGATCTACCTGCGAGTGAGCCCACTGCGCGCTGTAATTTTTGAGACGACCTCCCACCGTCCCCGAGTCCGCTTGAGAAGCCCCAGCGTCATGCTGAGGCTTTTGTAGAAGCCGGGGAGGGCTTCTGTTCCTGGGAAGGAGCTGCCTGTTGCTGTTTCTTCCCTCGACCTCTGCCTCGTGGCAGATATGAATAGCCCTTTGCTCTCTTATTTTTAAAGGAACGAAAGGGCTGCGGTTGAAAAGTCGGTGCCTTTTTCTGTTGGGGAGTGACTTGAGGTAGAAAGGTGGATTTCCCGGCTGTAGCCGTGGCCACCAAATCTGATAGACCGACTCCAAATAACTCCTCCCCTTTATACGGCAAAACTTCCATATGCCGTTTTGAATCCGCATCGCCTGTCCACTGTCGCGTCCATAAAGCTCTTCTGGCCGAAATGGACATAGCACTTACCCGTGATGCCAGTGTGCAGATATCCCTCTGTGCATCACGCATATAAAGAAATGCATCCTTTATTTGTTCTAACGACAGTAAAATATTGTCCCTGTCCAGGGTATCAATATTTTCAATCAGGGACTCTGACCAAACTACCCCAGCACTGCACATCCAGACAGACGCTATAGCTGGTCGTAGTATAACACCTGCATGTGTGTATATACTTTTTTGGATATTTTCCATCCTCCTATCTGATGGATCTTTAAGTGCGGCCGTCTCAGGAGAAGGTAACGCCACTTGTTTTGATAAGCGTGTTAGCGCCTTGTCCACCCTAGGAGGTGTTTTCCAGCGCTCCCTAACCTCTGGCGGGAAAGGGTATAATGCCAATAATTTCTTTGAAATTATCAGCTTTTTATCAGGGGCAACCCACGCTTCATCACACACGTCATTTAATTCTTCTGATTCAGGAAAAACTATAGGTAGTTTTTTCACACCCCACATAATACCCTGTTTAGTGGTACCTGTAGTATCAGCTAAATGTAACGCCTCCTTCATTGCCAAAATCATATAACGTGTGGCCCTACTGGAAAATACGGTTGATTCGTCACCGTCACCACTGGAATCAGTGCCTGTGTCTGGGTCTGTGTCGACCGACTGAGGCAAAGGGCGTTTTACAGCCCCTGACGGTGTTTGAGGCGCCTGGACAGGCACTAATTGATTGTCCGGCCGCCTCATGTCGTCAAACGACTGCTTAAGCGAGTTGACGCTATCCCGTAATTCCACAAATAAAGGCATCCATTCTGGTGTCGACCCCCTAGGAGGTGACATCCCCATATTTGGCAATTGCTCCGCCTCCACACCAATATCGTCCTCATACATGTCGACACACACGTACCGACACACAGCAGACACACAGGGAATGCTCTAAACGAAGACAGGACCCACTAGCCCTTTGGGGAGACAGAGGGAGAGTCTGCCAGCACACACCAAAAAGCGCTATATATGACAGGGATAGCCTTATAATAAGTGCTCCCTTATAGCTGCTTTATATATATCAAGATATTGCCATTAAATTTGCCCCCCCTCTCTGTTTTACCCTGTTTCTGTAGTGCAGTGCAGGGGAGAGACCTGGGAGCCGTCCTGACCAGCGGAGCTGTGAGAGGAAATGGCGCCGTGTGCTGAGGAGATAGGCCCCGCCCCTTTTTCGGCGGGCTCGTCTCCCGCTATTTTGTGAATACAGGCAGGGGTTAAATATCTCCATATAGCCTCTGGGGGCTATATGTGAGGTATTTTTAGCCTTTTAATAGGTTTTCATTTGCCTCCCAGGGCGCCCCCCCCCAGTGCCCTGCACCCTCAGTGACTGCGTGTGAAGTGTGCTGAGAGGAAAATGGCGCACAGCTGCAGTGCTGTGCGCTACCTTTAGAAGACTGCAGGAGTCTTCAGCCGCCGATTCTGGACCTCTTCTTACTTCAGCATCTGCAAGGGGGCCGGCGGCGCGGCTCCGGTGACCATCCAGGCTGTACCTGTGATCGTCCCTCTGGAGCTGATGTCCAGTAGCCAAGAAGCCAATCCATCCTGCACGCAGGTGAGTTCACTTCTTCTCCCCTCTGTCCCTCGTTGCAGTGATCCTGTTGCCAGCAGGAATCACTGTAAAATAAAAAACCTAAGCTAAACTTTCTCTAAGCAGCTCTTTATGAGAGCCACCTAGAATTGCACCCTTCTCGGCCGGGCACAAAAATCTAACTGGAGTCTGGAGGAGGGTCATAGGGGGAGGAGCCAGTGCACACCACCTGATCTGGAAAAGCTTTACTTTTTGTGCCCTGTCTCCTGCGGAGCCGCTATTCCCCATGGTCCTTTCAGGAACCCCAGCATCCACTAGGACGATAGAGAAATATATATATATATATATATATATATATATATATATAATTTGCCTTGGCAGCCCAACCATGCTGGTATCCATAGTTCAGTATAAAAACAAGTAAATCTAATAAATGTATGGCGGTGAAAGAAAAGCCCAGTTTCACTGAAAAAAAGACAATTCTGCATGTTTTGAAATGAAAAAAACAAAACAAAACTGAAGAACTGTAGGAAGGCACTGTCCGCCTACTTCGGTGACATCACAAGTTGGACAGAAGTTGGTAGGTTGGTTGGTCTGATGAAAAGTTGGTTAGATGTGTGGAGCACTGGTAAAAAGTTGGTTAGATGTGTGGGGCACTGTTTTAGTTGAACAGACAAGTTGGATGGTTGGAAGTTTGGAGTGTTGGAGAAAAGTTGGTCTGAAGTTGGTCTGATGTATGGCTAGCATAAGACTTTAAAAAAAAAAATCACATAAATCTTAAGTAGATATCAAACATTAACAGAACTTTACAGACCTGTCTTCTTAATGATCCTGATTACAATGATTACTCAAGCAATAGAAACAAACACTAATAAAGTTATATTGTTAATACATGTATTAAAGTGATTAAATAACTATAATGAAACTAATTACAAATAAGAATAGATTGCTGATAAGGGACTATTTACTTAAAGAAATTATAAAAAAATTATTAATGTTCTGATCAAAAACTATTTAAAAAATGTTTTTTGAGCGGCATATTCTATTAAAAAAAGCCCCCCAAAATGATCACTTTTAAATAAAAACACTTTTTAAATGACTTTTGGTTGCTTCATTAGTATTTCAAAAGTAAATGTTCACAAATGTCCATCCATCCATGGCTTTCAATGGCTGTCATTAATCGGGTACGTTTGTAAACTTGTAAACACAATGAAGATTAAAAAATATCTGTACAATTGTGTGCATACACACTTACGCATACACAAACAAATGTACATAGGACCAGCGCTGTTACTCGTGATACCAATGTGACTGAATAAAATTATTTAAGACTCAGCAAACGAAGCTATTTATATAAAATGTATTTTTCAGTAGAAGTATCCATAATAATTATTCCAATTGCAATTTCAAAATATACAATACATCACACAAATATACGTATTTAAAAAGCTATACAATTGTAATCGGAGCCACTCCAGTTCTTACATCACTCCCAAGCAGGGTTCCTATTTCCTTTATAGTGGTGGTACTATAAGTCCCATAGTGGAAATGTTAAATCACTGTTGGTGGGGATTTTCAAACCACTGTTTTTCAGAAGTGCAGCCTAGTGTAAATTGGGGAAAAGATGATACAATACCGGTCGCTTATGCGGCTGTGTCCCTATATTAGGTATACGCCACAAACAGGCGGCTGCTGGTAAGTTTGGGGTTTCCTTATAGCACTGCGGCTACATAAGAACATTCAATAGTCCAACCTCTGGTAAATATAACTGATGGTAAATTCTTACCGCTTTCTGCCTGTGGATGCCAGTAGTGGAGCCTTGGTGCTTGGCTAATTACAGCTCCATATGCCGATTGGATTCCATTTCTATGCAGACGTGGGGTATAGCTGTCAGCTCCTGGGACACTGCAGTTATGTCCCTGCTGCAGGCTGAAGATGCATGATTACTGCCCCCGTCTGGGCTGTTTGACAGGTACTTTACCAGCAACAGCTCTTGGACTGCCGTGGTCTCTCTGTACATGTGTATTAGGGAAGTAGATCCTTTACGGAATCCCTGTGGAGATGGTCTGGTCACCACTAGCAAATATTGTAAATACACTGACGCGTTTCACCTCACAAATCTGTGGGCCTCATCAAAGAGAACATATCAAAGAGTACATGTCTGCACCCGGCAGCGTCGCTGTAATCCTGCTGTCACCTGCAAGAGGTATCCAGGAAATTACGAGGGAAAACAAGGAAACAACTTTTAGGTAAGTAAACCATGGAGGTTCTGCAGGACCACAGACAGTACAGATCTTACAGCCCGATGGGTGGCTTGCACTTATAAACAGTATAATAAGAAAAACACTGGCCCTGGGGCACAATGCAGTACATGTGGAAGGGGGGGGGGGGGGGGGTGGGCAGTAATGAACTTATATATGGGGGAGGGAACACAAGAGGAAGCATGCAAATATATGTACTGTATGTGTGTGTGTGTGTGTGTGTGTGTGTGTGTATAAGTACAGTATGTATATACCTACAATTAATTTTCCCCACCAGTCCCCATATGTAGATAATATATATATATATATATATATATATCCTGGCACTCAGCATAAATGTGGCATTGGCCTTAGGGCCCTAAACAATTGCTAACATGCCAGCTAGTGTATATACATAGGCAGACAGAGTGGTCGTCACTTGAGGATTGAACAGTGAAAGTATATTGTGAACAAAGTCACAACATTATGGAACTTGGTAACAATGTACCTTTTCTATTTAAAACTCCTTGAGTGTTGTCTTTTTTCTCTCTCTGTATAAAGATGCAATTCACCCCAGCCCACCTAGTGGCCATCTACATCTCCCCTCCGAGAGGTGGTGGTGGTGGGATTAAGCTTTGACTAGAGCGCAGAGACCTAGCTCCGGCCCTGAATATTAGTTGCATATCACCAAGCTGCACTGCTTAATCATTGTCTGGCAGAACCATAGATTGTCTGGTGGACAGAAGCTTTGAAAGTAAATAAAATAAAACTACAGCGAGCACTATTTAATTATAAATATGCCTATTAGTAATTTAGTATGTAAGGTGCTATTGAATGGGAGAACTATTCATTAAGGCCTCCTGCATTCAAAACAAATTTAAATATTGAAAAATGTACAATTATTTATCTGTGTTTTGGGGCTGTACAACTACAGCAAACCTGGTGTAAATGAAACATTTCTTAATCTATGGTCTAAATGAGCAATTGTTACATTTTCAGATTGCACTAATTACATGTAAGTGACCTTGGCCAGAATCATGACGAGGAATATATTTTAATGGAAATAGTTCTATAAGCAGCTCAGATAAGTACTTATATAGTATTTTGTTTAAGAAAACTAATGCTTGCATCAGCAAATACACTTTTTAGTTTAACAATAAGACAGCACACAAAATGTAATAAAATATTGCAAATATTTATTATCAGAAAGGTTGTGTAATACTCCTAAGGCAGAATACCATATTGTGGGTTTCAGAGCATAATCTAGGTGATAGATAACACCACCCCGGGGTATGGAAAACAAGCTAGCATCGGCCGGGTTGGGTCCTGCCAGTTCTTTTGGAAAACAGCTGCACTGCAGGAAGTAGGCTAGGTAACACGTGCAGTGTGCCTGGTATGGGAGAGATTATGTGAACAACCCAGGTGGTGACAGAGACGCCCTGAACAGGAAATTTGATCAGGCATGGACTGAGTTCAATCAAGCCTATCAAAGGCATGAAATAACTGTCCCAAGTGGATGGAGATTCAGCCCTTGCACAACGTCATTTATGAGACACTGTCATTTTTTGCTGCAACTACTGAACCTGTGCTGGAGATGTTTAACAAAACAGTAGGGGTAATTCAGATCTGATCATAGATGTGCTAAATTTAGCAGGGCGTATCTATCTTCACCCATGGGTGTATCTATTGGCAGTCAAGGGTCATTGTAGCATATTTGGCTGGCTGCATCTGTGACTTTATGCTAATGCTAATAAAATCCCCCTGGTGTTCAGAGCCGGATTAAGGGGAGACATAGGGGGTGAGTACCCCAGGCCCCCCTATCTCAAGGGGTCCCGAGGCCATACCCGCTCTAATCCAACTCCAGTGCTACAGCAGCAACTCAACTAACAGTGGCGAAGTTGGAATGGAAATGGCTGTATCACCCTGCCACCATACCTTCCATGTCCCTTGCCTGACACAATGGCTACAGATGAACGTTTGCCCTATGTGTCACACAAGGTACTACGACCTGTAAGTTTTTTTCACACCTTCTGTGAAAGACACCAAGCAGAAGCAGAAGACCCAATCATAATATCAGAAGTCCAAAGCGGTGAGCTTGGTCCTTTTTTTTTTTAAGATCAATAACTTGCGTGGGTTTCCTTCAGGTGCTCCGGTTTCCTCCCACAAACCAAAAATATACTGGTACTGTAGGTTAATAGGCTCCCAACAAAATTAACATGAATGTGTGTGTGTACATGTGCTAGGGAAGATAGATTGTAAGCTTCACTGGGGCAGGGACTAATGTGAATGGAAAATATTTCTCTGTGAAGCGCTGCGGAATATGTGTGCACTATATAAATAAATGGTAATAAATAACTAATACATAAATAGGAGGGACATGATGTTAACATACATAAATATACCGTATATACTCGAGTATAAATCGACCCGAATATAAGCCGAGGCACCTAATTTTACCCCAAAAACCTGGAAAAACTTATTGACTCGAGTATAAGCCTAGGGTGGGAAATGCAGCTCTAGCCGTACACAGCCCTCATACTGCCAGATATGCCCTCATACTGCCAGATATACCCCCACAGTGCCAGATATGCCCTCATACTGCCAGATATGCCCCACAGTGCCTGATGTGCCAGATATGCCCTCATGCTGCCAGATATGCCCCCACAGTGCCAGATATGCCCTCATGCTGCCAGATATGCCCCACAGTGCCTGATGTGCCAGATATGCCCTCATACTGCAGATATGCCCCCACAGTGCCAGATATGCCCTCATGCTGCCAGATATGCCCCACAGTGCCAGATATGCCCTCATGCTGCCAGATATGCCCCACAGTGCCAGATATGCCCTCATGCTGCCAGATATGCCCCACAGTGCCTGATGTGCCAGATATGCCCTCATACTCACAGATATGACCCCACAGTGCCAGATATGCCCCACAGTGCCTGATGTGCCAGATATGCCCTCATGCTGCCAGATATGTTCCCATAGTGCCAGATATGCCCCACAGTGCCTGATGTGCCAGATATGCCCTCATACTGCCAGATATGCCCCCACAGAGCCAGATATGCCCTCATGCTGCCAGATATGCCCCACAGTGCCAAATATGCCCTCATACTGCCAGATATGCCCTTACAGTGCCAGATATGCCCGCACAGTGCCAGATATGCCCCCACAGTGCCTGATGTGCCAGATATGCCCCCACAGTGCCAGATATGCCCTCATACTGCCAGATATGCCCCACAGTGCCTGATGTGCCAGATATACCCTCATGCTGCCAGATATGCCCCTACAGTGCCAGATATGCCCTCATGCTGCCAGATATGCCCCACAGTGCCAGATATGCCCTCATGCTGCCAGATATGCCACACAGTACCAAATATGCCCTCATACTGCCAGATATGCCCCCACAGTGCCAGATATGCCATCATAGTGCCAGATATGCCCCCACAGTGCCTGATGTGCCAGATATGCCCTCATGCTGCCAGATATGCCCCCACAGTGCCAGATATGCCCTCATGCTGCCAGATATGCCACACAGTGCCAAATATGCCCTCATACTGCCAGATATGCCCCCACAGTGCCAGATATGCCATCATAGTGCCAGATATGCCCCCACAGTGCCTGATGTGCCAGATATGCCCTCATGCTGTCAGATATGCCCCACAGTGCCTGATGTGCCAGATATGCCCTCATGCTGTCAAATATGCCCCACAGTGCCAGATGTGCCAGATATGCCCTCATGCTGCCAGATATGCCCCGTCATAGTGCCAGATAAGTCCCCACAGTGCCACATATGTCGTCGTCCCCCAAGTGCCAAATATGCTCCCCCAGTGCCTGTTACTTACCCTCCGTCGCTGTCTTCTGAAGGAGGGACACGGAGCGCACAGCGCGCGCCTCTCCTGTGTCCCTCCTGCACCTCCGGCGGCCGCGGTGGGTCTATTAAAGGAAGTGCCGATTCATGAGCCAATCAGAGCTCACGAACGGGTACTTCCTTTAATAGACCCGCCGCTGCCGCCGGAGATGCAGGAGGGGCACAGGAGAGGCGTGCGCTGTGCGCTCCGTGTCCCTCCTTCACACTGCTCTCCCTGTCACACTGCTCACCCTCTGCACTGACTCGAGTTTAAGCCGAGGGTGCTTTTTCAGCCCCAAAAAAAAGTGCTGAAAAAGTCGGCTTATACTCGAGTATATACGGTACATATTATATTGTGTGTGTGTGTGTGTGTGTGTGTGTGTGTGTGTGTGTGTGTGTGTGTGTGTGTATGTGTGACCCAGGTCGAAATACTTTGTTTTCTTAGCAATAATCATTTATACACCTTTACAGTGTCATGATGAGAGTGTCATAATGAGAACAGTCACATAATTAATGTTTCTAATCCCTCCTGTTATTGTTTTAAAAAACAATTCTATATATCTTATACAGTATATAAAAATCATTGGTCTGTTTGTTTGTTTGATTGTTTGTGTGTCCGGTTATGCATACGGACACCCCTGCACCAATTGGGATGAAATCTATGTGAGGTGGTTCATTTGGATCCTGTACGTTGGGCAGAACTTTAACCCAGGGAGCCTGTCCTAAGCCTCCCACTGGATGGATTTGGGCAAACACTTCACAGAGTGGTAACAATGGATCTCAGAAGATATACTAGGGGAATGAGATCCCAGTTGGACTGGCAGGCAGAATTTATACCAATGGCCCTGTTCTGGGCCTTCCAATGGATGTATTTGGATGAAAATTTACAATATTGAATCAGAAAAATATGTAAACAAGTGATGCAATCTTTGTTTGAATGCCTCACCGTGGATGTTCATGTGCACTATATGATGGCATCAGTGGAACATGAGGACAGATAATTCTATGTACTCACCGTTTATTGTTTCTCAAAAATATGATTGTATCTTTTTGCCTTCTACATTGTCCATACAGAATTGTAATGTTATTATACAATATTGGATCCCAGAAGACATACTTGGGTGTTTGGGTCCTGGTTTGACTTTTGGTTAGTGTTCACCAGGCAGAAATTTGACCCAGTCACATGTTCTGGGCCTTCCACTGGATGGATTTGGATGAAAACTTCCCAGAGTGATAACACTGGGTTCAAGAAGACATGCTAAAGGTTTGATGTCCTGGTTAGATCTCCTGTTGGTGTACGCCAGACAAAACTTTGACACAGGGAGCCTGTTCTGGGCATTCCACTGGATGGATTTGGATGAAAACTTGAAAGAACTATAATAACTGACAGAAACAACTATAATTCAATTAACTAAAATAAATGACAGAAATGGAGGTGGAAAGACAAAATATGTTGTGTACCCAAAAGCCTTGGAAAAGCAACATTGATAACAGAAGCAAAACTTGAAATCCATCTAACAATAAATTGATTGTAAAACTGATCAGAAATGAAAACTGGGAATTAGGGCTACTGGCGATACCCCAAAAATAGAAACAACACTGGGCAGCCACCTCATGGGTGTGTTGGAAGAGCTGCTAAGTATTTTTAATATGTTGACAGTTACATCCAACTAATTGATAACTTCATAACTGGAAAATGTAAACCCGGGTAACACCAAGTACTTCGCTAGCTTTGTCCCTGCATGCCATAATTGATACATCGCTGGCCACCCCCCTTTCCAGTGTAGACATTGTGCAGCTACTTGAGTGCAGGGAGAAAGAGGACTAACTTCTGCTTCAGCAGCCTCTCTCCCCAGCACAGCACACACTGCTGTGTGCTGCACTGAGAGAGAGAGAGAGGCGGCTGCAGAAGCATTGTCCTCGCTCTCCCTGCGTGATGTAAGGGGGGTGAGCGATTGTAATTGCACCTGTGGTCCATTAGTAACCCCCACCCTCCCAACCCATGCGGCACTAATTTATTAATTACTAGGAAGCGCAGCTGTCCACTCCACCCCAGTACCTGGGCCCAGCTTGGCTGTCGGCATCCCAGTCCAGGCTAATTGAAAGGGCCCAGTCCTGTGTGACCGTGAAGTGGTCTGGGTAAACTTGCTTTTACCTTGGTCACTCCTCACTGGATTTTCCCATGCACTCCGCAGTACCAGGGCCCATGGCCACTATCAGTGGCCCTTTCCTTGTTTGTGTACTGGCAAGCAGATACAGATTGGCATAGAGATGCCTATACGTCTGACCAACCCTTAATAAATGCTTTTTTTGACTGTTGCCTTATATTTTAGCATTCCTTTTCCGTAATGGCACAAGACAGGATTGTAGACAGGTAGAAGCAGGGTTGGCCAGGACCACAGGGGCACAGGGGAATCCCCCAGTGGGTCTCATTACCCGAGGGCCCACCCACTCCTCTAGGGATCAGGATCCAGACTGTGCACCTGAATTATACATTATACATATGTTATATTATACTGCACAGGACTGTGTTGTAATCTCTACAGTATATGGCTGTTATCAATTTGGTACATTTTCACGCATGTACTTCAGTTTTTTCTATATGCAGTATTCCGATACCGTATATATATATTAGAGATGAGCGCCTGAAATTTTTCGGGTTTTGTGTTTTGGTTTTGGGTTCGGTTCCGCGGCCGTGTTTTGGGTTCGAACGCGTTTTGGCAAAACCTCACCGAATTATTTTTGTCGGATTCGGGTGTGTTTTGGATTCGGGTGTTTTTTTCCAAAAACACTAAAAAACAGCTTAAATCATAGAATTTGGGGGTCATTTTGATCCCAAAGTATTATTAACCTCAAAAACCATAATTTACACTCATTTTCAGTCTATTCTGAATACCTCACACCTCACAATATTATTTTTAGTCCTAAAATTTGCACCGAGGTCGCTGTGTGAGTAAGATAAGCGACCCTAGTGGCCGACACAAACACCGGGCCCATCTAGGAGTGGCACTGCAGTGTCACGCAGGATGTCCCTTCCAAAAAACCCTCCCCAAACAGCACATGACGCAAAGAAAAAAAGAGGCGCAATGAGGTAGCTGTGTGAGTAAGATTAGCGACCCTAGTGGCCGACACAAACACCGGGCCCATCTAGGAGTGGCACTGCAGTGTCACGCAGGATGGCCCTTCCAAAAAACCCTCCCCAAACAGCACATGACGCAAAGAAAAAAAGAGGCGCAATGAGGTAGCTGACTGTGTGAGTAAGATTAGCGACCCTAGTGGCCGACACAAACACCGGGCACATCTAGGAGTGGCACTGCAGTGTCACGCAGGATGTCCCTTCCAAAAAACCCTCCCCAAACAGCACATGACGCAAAGAAAAAAAGAGGCGCAATGAGGTAGCTGTGTGAGTAAGATTAGCGACCCTAGTGGCCGACACAAACACCGGGCACATCTAGGAGTGGCACTGCAGTGTCACGCAGGATGTCCCTTCCAAAAAACCCTCCCCAAACAGCACATGACGCAAAGAAAAAAAGAGGCGCAATGAGGTAGCTGTGTGAGTAAGATTAGCGACCCTAGTGGCCGACACAAACACCGGGCCCATCTAGGAGTGGCACTGCAGTGTCACGCAGGATGTCCCTTCCAAAAAACCCTCCCCAATCAGCACATGATGCAAAGAAAAAGAAAAGAAAAAAGAGGTGCAAGATGGAATTATCCTTGGGCCCTCCCACCCACCCTTATGTTGTATAAACAAAACAGGACATGCACACTTTAACCAACCCATCATTTCAGTGACAGGGTCTGCCACACGACTGTGACTGATATGACGGGTTGGTTTGGACCCCCCCCAAAAAAGAAGCAATTAATCTCTCCTTGCACAAACTGGCTCTACAGAGGCAAGATGTCCACCTCATCTTCACCCTCCGATATATCACCGTGTACATCCCCCTCCTCACAGATTATCAATTCGTCCCCACTGGAATCCACCATCTCAGCTCCCTGTGTACTTTGTGGAGGCAATTGCTGCTGGTCAATGTCTCCGCGGAGGAATTGATTATAATTCATTTTAATGAACATCATCTTCTCCACATTTTCTGGATGTAACCTCGTACGCCGATTGCTGACAAGGTGAGCGGCGGCACTAAACACTCTTTCGGAGTACACACTTGTGGGAGGGCAACTTAGGTAGAATAAAGCCAGTTTGTGCAAGGGCCTCCAAATTGCCTCTTTTTCCTGCCAGTATAAGTACGGACTGTGTGACGTGCCTACTTGGATGCGGTCACTCATATAATCCTCCACCATTCTATCAATGTTGAGAGAATCATATGCAGTGACAGTAGACGACATGTCCGTAATCGTTGTCAGGTCCTTCAGTCCGGACCAGATGTCAGCATCAGCAGTCGCTCCAGACTGCCCTGCATCACCGCCAGCGGGTGGGCTCGGAATTCTGAGCCTTTTCCTCGCACCCCCAGTTGCGGGAGAATGTGAAGGAGGAGATGTTGACAGGTCGCGTTCCGCTTGACTTGACAATTTTGTCACCAGCAGGTCTTTCAACCCCAGCAGACCTGTGTCTGCCGGAAAGAGAGATCCAAGGTAGGCTTTAAATATAGGATCGAGCACGGTGGCCAAAATGTAGTGCTCTGATTTCAACAGATTGACCACCCGTGAATCCTTGTTAAGCGAATTAAGGGCTGCATCCACAAGTCCCACATGCCTAGCGGAATCGCTCCGTGTTAGCTCCTCCTTCAATGCCTCCAGCTTCTTCTGCAAAAGCCTGATGAGGGGAATGACCTGACTCAGGCTGGCAGTGTCTGAACTGACTTCACGTGTGGCAAGTTCAAAGGGCATCAGAACCTTGCACAACGTTGAAATCATTCTCCACTGCACTTGAGACAGGTGCATTCCACCTACTATATCGTGCTCAATTGTATAGGCTTGAATGGCCTTTTGCTGCTCCTCCAACCTCTGAAGCATATAGAGGGTTGAATTCCACCTCGTTACCACTTCTTGCTTCAGATGATGGCAGGGCAGGTTCAGTAGTTTTTGGTGGTGCTCCAGTTTTCTGTACGTGGTGCCTGTACGCCGAAAGTGTCCCGCAATTCTTCTGGCCACCGACAGCATCTCTTGCACGCCCCTGTCGTTTTTTAAAAAATTCTGCACCACCAAATTCAAGGTATGTGCAAAACATGGGACGTGCTGGAATTGGCCCAGATTTAATGCACACACAATATTGCTGGCGTTGTCCGATGCCACAAATCCACAGGAGAGTCCAATTGGGGTAAGCCATTCCGCGATGATCTTCCTCAGTTGCCGTAAGAGGTTTTCAGCTGTGTGCGTATTCTGGAAAGCGGTGATACAAAGCGTAGCCTGCCTAGGAAAGAGTTGGCGTTTGCGAGATGCTGCTACTGGTGCCGCCGCTGCTGTTCTTGCGGCGGGAGTCCATACATCTACCCAGTGGGCTGTCACAGTCATATAGTCCTGACCCTGCCCTGCTCCACTTGTCCACATGTCCGTGGTTAAGTGGACATTGGGTACAGCTGCATTTTTAAGGACACTGGTGACTCTTTTTCTGAGGTCTGTGTACATTTTCGGTATCGCCTGCCTAGAGAAATGGAACCTAGATGGTATTTGGTACCGGGGACACAGTACCTCCAACAAGTCTCTAGTTGGCTCTGCAGTAATGATGGATACCGGAACCACGTTTCTCACCACCCAGGATGCCAAGGCCTCAGTTATCCGCTTTGCAGTAGGATGACTGCTGTGATATTTCATCTTCCTCGCAAAGGACTGTTGAACAGTCAATTGCTTACTGGAAGTAGTACAAGTGGGCTTACGACTTCCCCTCTGGGATGACCATCGACTCCCAGCGGCAACAACAGCAGCGCCAGCAGCAGTAGGCGTTACACGCAAGGATGCATCGGAGGAATCCCAGGCAGGAGAGGACTCGTCAGACTTGCCAGTGACATGGCCTGCAGGACTATTGGCATTCCTGGGGAAGGAGGAAATTGACACTGAGGGAGTTGGTGGGGTGGTTTGCGTGAGCTTGGTTACAAGAGGAAGGGATTTACTGGTCAGTGGACTGCTTCCGCTGTCACCCAAAGTTTTTGAACTTGTCACTGACTTATTATGAATGCGCTGCAGGTGACGTATAAGGGAGGATGTTCCGAGGTGGTTAACGTCCTTACCCCTACTTATTACAGCTTGACAAAGGGAACACACGGCTTGACACCTGTTGTCCGCATTTCTGGTGAAATACCTCCACACCGAAGAGCTGATTTTTTTGGTATTTTCACCTGGCATGTCAACGGCCATATTCCTCCCACGGACAACAGGTGTCTCCCCGGGTGCCTGACTTAAACAAACCACCTCACCATCAGAATCCTCCTGGTCAATTTCCTCCCCAGCGCCAGCAACACCCATATCCTCCTCATCCTGGTGTACTTCAACACTGACATCTTCAATCTGACTATCAGGAACTGGACTGCGGGTGCTCCTTCCAGCACTTGCAGGGGGCGTGCAAATGGTGGAAGGCGCATGCTCTTCACGTCCAGTGTTGGGAAGGTCAGGCATCGCAACCGACACAATTGGACTCTCCTTGTGGATTTGGGATTTCAAAGAACGCACAGTTCTTTGCGGTGCTTTTGCCAGCTTGAGTCTTTTCAGTTTTCTAGCGAGAGGCTGAGTGCTTCCATCTTCATGTGAAGCTGAACCACTAGCCATGAACATAGGCCAGGGCCTCAGCCGTTCCTTGCCACTCCGTGTGGTAAATGGCATATTGGCAAGTTTACGCTTCTCCTCCGACAATTTTATTTTAGGTTTTGGAGTCCTTTTTTTTCTGATATTTGGTGTTTTGGATTTGACATGCTCTGTACTATGACATTGGGCATCGGCCTTGGCAGACGACGTTGCTGGCATTTCATCGTCTCGGCCATGACTAGTGGCAGCAGCTTCAGCACGAGGTGGAAGTGGATCTTGATCTTTCCATAATTTTGGAACCTCAACTTTTTTGTTCTCCATATTTTATAGGCAGAACTAAAAGGCACCTCAGGTAAACAATGGAGATGGATGGATTGGATACTAGTATACAATTATGGACGGACTGCCACGGTTAGGTGGTATAAAAAAACCACGGTTAGGTGGTATATAATACAATTATGGATGGACGGACTGCCTGCCGAGTGCCGACACAGAGGTAGCCACAGCCGTGAACTACCGCACTGTACACTGGTTGATAAAGAGATAGTAGTATACTCGTAACAACTAGTATGACGACGGTATAAAGAATGAAAAAAAAACCACGGTTAGGTGGTATATATTATAATACAATTATGGTTGGACGGACTGCCTGCCGAGTGCCGACACAGAGGTAGCCACAGCCGTGAACTACCGCACTGTACACTGGTTGATAAAGAGATAGTAGTATACTCGTAACAACTAGTATGACGACGGTATAAAGAATGAAAAAAAAACCACGGTTAGGTGGTATATATTATAATACAATTATGGTTGGACGGACTGCCTGCCGAGTGCCGACACAGAGGTAGCCACAGCCGTGAACTACCGCACTGTACACTGGTTGATAAAGAGATAGTAGTATACTCGTAACAACTAGTATGACGACGGTATAAAGAATGAAAAAAAAAACACGGTTAGGTGGTATATATTATAATACAATTATGGTTGGACGGACTGCCTGCCGAGTGCCGACACAGAGGTAGCCACAGCCGTGAACTACCGCACTGTACACTGGTTGATAAAGAGATAGTAGTATACTCGTAACAACTAGTATGACGACGGTATAAAGAATGAAAAAAAAACCACGGTTAGGTGGTATATATTATAATACAATTATGGTTGGACGGACTGCCTGCCGAGTGCCGACACAGAGGTAGCCACAGCCGTGAACTACCGCACTGTACACTGGTTGATAAAGAGATAGTAGTATACTCGTAACAACTAGTATGACGACGGTATAAAGAATGAAAAAAAAAACCACGGTTAGGTGGTATATAATACAATTATGGTTGGACGGACTGCCTGCCGAGTGCCGACACAGAGGTAGCCACAGCCGTGAACTACCGCACTGTACACTGGTTGATAAAGAGATAGTAGTATACTCGTAACAACTAGTATGACGACGGTATAAAGAATGAAAAAAAAACCACGGTTAGGTGGTATATATTATAATACAATTATGGTTGGACGGACTGCCTGCCGAGTGCCGACACAGAGGTAGCCACAGCCGTGAACTACCGCACTGTACACTGGTTGATAAAGAGATAGTAGTATACTCGTAACAACTAGTATGACGACGGTATAAAGAATGAAAAAAAAACCACGGTTAGGTGGTATATATTATAATACAATTATGGTTGGACGGACTGCCTGCCGAGTGCCGACACAGAGGTAGCCACAGCCGTGAACTACCGCACTGTACACTGGTTGATAAAGAGATAGTAGTATACTCGTAACAACTAGTATGACGACGGTATAAAGAATGAAAAAAAAACCACGGTTAGGTGGTATATAATACAATTATGGTTGGACGGACTGCCTGCCGAGTGCCGACACAGAGGTAGCCACAGCCGTGAACTACCGCACTGTACACTGGTTGATAAAGAGATAGTAGTATACTCGTAACAACTAGTATGACGACGGTATAAAGAATGAAAAAAAAACCACGGTTAGGTGGTATATAATACAATTATGGATGGACGGACTGCCTGCCGAGTGCCGACACAGAGGTAGCCACAGCCGTGAACTACCGCACTGTACACTGGTTGATAAAGAGATAGTAGTATACTCGTAACAACTAGTATGACGACGGTATAAAGAATGAAAAAAAAACCACGGTTAGGTGGTATATAATACAATTATGGTTGGACGGACTGCCTGCCGAGTGCCGACACAGAGGTAGCCACAGCCGTGAACTACCGCACTGTACACTGGTTGATAAAGAGATAGTAGTATACTCGTAACAACTAGTATGACGACGGTATAAAGAATGAAAAAAAAAACCACGGTTAGGTGGTATATATTATAATACAATTATGGATGGACGGACTGCCTGCCGAGTGCCGACACAGAGGTAGCCACAGCCGTGAACTACCGCACTGTACTGTGTCTGCTGCTAATATAGACTGGTTGATAAAGAGATAGTATACAATACTACTAATATACTGGTGGTCAGGCACTGGTCACCACTAGTCACACTGGCAGTGGCACTCCTGCAGCAAAAGTGTGCACTGTTTAATTTTAATATAATATTATTTATCATGTACTCCTGGCTCCTGCTATAACAACCTGCAGTGCTCCCCAGTCTCCCCCACAATTATAAGCTTTATATACAATACATTGATGTGCAGCACACTGGGCTGAGCAGTGCACACAGACTGAGTCACTGTGTGACTGTGTATCGTTTTTTTCAGGCAGAGAACGGATATATTAAATAAAACAAACAACTGCACTGTCTCTGGTGGTCACTGGTCACTGTGGTCGTCAGTCACTAAACTCTGTCTGCACTCTCTTCTAATCTACAGTATCACAGCAATCTCTCTCTCTCTCTCTCTTCTAAATCTAATCTAAATGGAGAGGACGCCAGCCACGTCCTCTCCCTATCAATCTCAATGCACGTGTGAAAATGGCGGCGACGCGCGGCTCCTTATATAGAATCCGAGTCTCGCGAGAATCCGACAGCGTCATGATGACGTTCGGGCGCGCTCGGGTTAACCGAGCAAGGCGGGAAGATCCGAGTCGCTCGGACCCGTGAAAAAAAAAGTGAAGTTCGTGCGGGTTCGGATTCAAAGAAACCGAACCCGCTCATCTCTAATATATATAAAGGTGTTCAGACCATGCACATTCTACTGGTTAGCCAAGCCTCTGTGGAGGCTGGCCACACCCCCTCTGGAGGCTGGCCACACCCCTAAGTATGGGCCCCTACAGCGGCATTTCCCTAGTTTGCCCTTCATGCCCCAGTCCGACACTGGGTAGCAGTGATGCATTCTAGGTAAGAGCAAGCTCGCTACACTAACTTGACGGAATGCTTAGCTTTAAACTTGTAGTCTGCCTTATGGAAAGCAATATTATTATTTGTAACCTCTTCTCTGTAATGGCTGGGGTACTTGTGTTGTCACTGGCACTGATAGAAAGAGAGGATTGGGAAGTGATAACAGAAACATTTCAAAATGATGCTGATATATTTGAAAAACAAGAACGGAGCAACCTCATGCAGAAATACACCCACAATCATATCCTGCATACGAAAAGGGATTTTAGCTGAGGTCTCTAAAGTTAAAAATAATATCTACAACTGAAACAGTTATGGCTTTATAAGGGCAGAGAAAATCAAGTGCATAACCAGGATCCCAAAAATGCAGCAGAGGTCTAAAATATAAATCCGCCTGGCCAAGCTTTCTAGTTCATATCTGTCATCACATTATGCATTTAACCCTTGAGGACCACATGTACAGTACGCTAAATATGTGTAAATCAGTGTAAAAACTAAGAAAGTTCTCTTAACAGAAAACACCACCCATAATTATACATATAATGGTTTCTATTGCCCCCTTTCAACAAGTATAGTTAGGTAAAGGCCAGTTGCCAGTGCGGGGGGCAAAGGGTTCCACCAGGCTAGTTTAGTCTCGTCAAACCTTAGCTCTGTGGTTTAGAATGTGGAAAGTGCCATTGCAGTTCTCTTTATAACGTACACTTGGCCTAATTCAGACTGGATCGCTGCAGGGGCAGCGATCGCAGTCTGAAGCCCTTTGCGGAGTGCGCACCCCGGGAGCCCAGTGAGGTGCTAACAGCATCTCAGGACTGAGATCGCCTCTGCCTGATTGACAGGCAGAGGTGGTCACGTGGCGGGAGGGGAGAACGCCATTGACGGGGTGTGGTCTGGACAACGCAGGCGTGTCAGGACCGTTGCAGGGGCAGGCAGGCGCAGCTGCGTGACATCACACGCAGCCATTGCGGCCCGGGATGCCGCGGGAAGCTGCCTGCTAGTGTGCAAGAGGTGCTCTGACAGGGAGCTAGTCAGCGGGCGCAAAGGATCGCCACTGTGCGATGCTTTTGCACCCTTGCGGTGGTGGTGGGGGGGCAGGGCCTGACATGTGGGGCAGACTACCCCTTTGCTGGGCGTCTCCCCGCATGTCTGAGAAACTGATCATAGATGTGCTAAATTTAGCACATCTACGATCAGATCTGAATTACCCCTACTGTTTTGTTAAACATCTCCAGCACAGGTTTAGTAGTTGCAGCAAAAAATGACAGTGTCTCATAAATGACGTTGTGCAAGGGCTGAATCTCCATCCACTTGGGACAGTTATTTCATGCCTTTGATAGGCTTGATTGAACTCAGTCCATGCCTGATCAAATTTCCTGTTCAGGGCGTCTCTGTCACCACCTGGGTTGTTCACATAATCTCTCCCATACCAGGCACACTGCACGTGTTACCTAGCCTACTTCCTGCAGTGCAGCTGTTTTCCAAAAGAACTGGCAGGACCCAACCCGGCCGATGCTAGCTTGTTTTCCATACCCCGGGGTGGTGTTATCTATCACCTAGATTATGCTCTGAAACCCACAATATGGTATTCTGCCTTAGGAGCAGTGCCAGATTAAGGTCCTGATGGGCCTGGAGCTGAAATTTATAGAGGGCCTATTGTACACCGCCGCAGGGGGTGTGACCAGCATGGTGGGGGTGTGAGTAGTGATATGGGGCTGTGGTCTGTGGCTAGCACCATGGAGGGCATAGCTACCCACCTTTCTTTACCCACCTCAATATCACTCCCCACTTTTTTATATGAAGCATACATCACCTGTTCTGTTATTAAACCACTGAATAAAAAAAACAAAAACAAAACAAACACAAACTATGGTTTTTAAATAAATCAGGCAGAAGTAAAAACAGACACAGCAACGTTTCAGGGACCTAGTCCATTTTAGCAAGACATGTCTCTCTCACCATGGCATATACCTGACCTGTCCCCGAAGACGCAGACTGGTGGGAAGGGGCTCACTGTATGGCCCATTTTCTAGGACTCCACCACACCACCCCATTCTCCAAAATTTGGGCCTTGAGGTCCTTGCAAGGACAGCAATGCCATTTGGACTTTGTTGGATATGGCCTAGTTGCAAAGGGGCCCCATAACAGTTTAAGCTTTAGGGCCCCAAAAATGTAGGTCCCCCATTGGTTATGTTCTCTGATGCAGAAATGTTTATATACCATGTCCTACATTGTCTTATTCTGTAAGTCGCTGTTTTCCAATTTTATTTTCCTAATTTGCTCTCTATGTACTTTGTTAGGAATCCTTGTGCTGCCATATAAATACACAATAAAAGTAATAAAATATATATATATATATATATACGATTTGGGGATGCCGGCACTCCGTCTCCAGACTGTTTAGATGCCCCGGTGCCTCCAATACAATGCTAAGCAGCAAGGTGATATGTAGAACAGAGAGTAGTGGCACTCACACGGACTTCTATAGTATCCAATAAACGGGCGCAGTACGCCTCTGCAGGTTAACGTTTCAGTTTTATTATCAAAAACTTTCGTCAGAACAAAGTACATTACCAAGAAGCTTACCTTTATACCAAGAACCCCGTGAAGACACCCACATGGAAAACGAAGACTGATGGACGCAGGGTTGGTGACGTCACGATCCCGCGACGTGCGCTTTTGTGCGCATGTGCCAAACCCTCCGTATCCTAGTAACATAAATAACATAATGTGAAAATACCATCACCATGATTCTAAGCTTTCAAGCCGCAATATCATAATCCCAATCAAAAGATATCCAATATCAGGTTGTAACTATATTATTAGACTAGGCATGAGGTAACATTATTATACTATCAGAGGGAAAGCAGAACATTTTTAAACTTGAAAAGACTATCAAATAAAGCAATTAAAATTCAATTGTTCATTGAGTCCTTTTGGTGACACAGTGTCCAAAAAATGGATCCATCTTGCTTCCATTTGTAGGAGTTTCTTACCTCTATCTCCTCCTCTTATATTTGGGGGGACATGATCGATAAGTTTGTAACGCAAGGTGGACAAATTGTGTCGGTGCAGTTTAAAATGCCTTGCCACAGGCTGTTCTGTGTCTGAGCCGTCCAGAGCATGTCTGATTGACATTCTATGCGTCGCCATTCTTTCTCTTAAGGTGCAGGTAGTCTTACCAATGTACATTAGTCCACATGGGCAACGTATGAAGTATATTACGTACTTACTGGTGCAGGTCAAGATATGCTTAATATCAATTTTCTTCCCAGTGTGTGGATGGTTAAAGGAGTTACCCGGCTCCAAATAGCTGCATGTTGTGCAGCCAGTGCACTTGTAGCAGCCTGGTCTTCGTGAGAGAAAATTCTGTTTAGGAGCTGCTTGGAGGCGTGTTATGTCATTGATCACTAAAAGGTCTTTAAGGTTCTTTTTTCTGGAAAAGCTGGGCAGGATGTTGTAGTCTTTAAAACCCTTTAGTTCAGGGTCGAGTGTTATAATCGGCCATAAGTCTTTAGCTGTATTGACATTGTATACACTGTCTGGTTGGTATTGTTGTACAAAAGGTAAGGCTTTCTTCTTTAGTGGATTCTTGGATTTTGATTCCATCAGCTGCATTCTTGACTTTGACATAGCCTTGTTTTTAGCCTGTACAAGATCTTCATATCTGTAGCCTTTGTCCAGAAACATCTGCATCATTTCTTTAATGGCTGTTTCTGCTTTTTCTTTTGTGTCTGTTATTCTCCGTACCCTCAGAAACTGGGAGTACGGTATACCTCCTTTACAAGCCGGGGGATGCAAGCTGGAGGCATGCAGATATGTGTTTCGGTCTGTTGGCTTTTTAAAGAGATCAGTGTACAACAGGTTACTTTCCAGTGATACTTTAACGTCCAAAAAATTGACCGTTGTATCACTAATGGTGTAGGTGAATTTGATGTTTTGGTCAATGGAGTTGATTTTAGTAATAACTTGTTCTAGTTCTTGGGTATTTCCTTGCCATATCAGGAACACATCATCTATGAATCTTGTGATCCATATTACCCTCTGTGCAAAATCTGGTACATCGAATAATAGTTCCTTCTCTTTAGCGAACATGAATGAATTGGCGAACGCCGGGGCTACGCATGATCCCATCGCACACCCTTTTTGCTGGTTATACCAATGGCCATCGAATAGAAAGTAGTTGCGTTTCAGTGTGAGTCCTAGGAGCTTGATCAGAAAGTCAATATCAGGACCATCATAGTCTCCATCATTAAGGAGGAGGGTTTTTGTTGCTGCAAGGCCTTCTGCATGTGGTGTATTCGTGTACAAAGACACCACATCCATAGTACATAATATGCATCCGGGTGGCAAAGGTGTATGTTGCTGCAATCTTTTGAGGAAAGTTGTGGTATCTTTCAAATACATCTGCTGTTTCTGTACCACTGGTTGCAGGTATATATCGATATACTGTGAAATTTTGTAATATAATGAGTCTCTAGCTGCAATAATAGGCCTGCCCGGAGGATTTGTCATGTTCTTATGAATTTTGGGTATGGTGTAGAATACAGGAGCTATTGGGAACTCCTGTTTTAAATTCTTAGACATGGCCACAGAGATAATACCTTCCTCAGATGCTTCTGTTAAGATGTTGTCCAATTCATTCTTGTATTGGATAGTGGGATCTTGCTCCAATTGTTTGTAGACTTCAGTATCACTGAGTTGTGAATAAATTTCACGTCTGTAGTCTGTGAGATTTAATATCACTATGCCGCCCCCCTTATCGGCGGCACGGATCACAATGTCTGTGTATGAGCGTAGATTTATCAATGCAGTACGTTCTTCTTTATTGATGTTAGTGTGTTGCAATCTCACATTTTTGCTGTGACTAATAACTTTCTGGTCTAATGTCCGTGAATAACATTTCAGAGAGAGATTATTTGAAAAGGGGTCAAATTTAGACCTTACCTTGAGTTGTGGTGGAACATCAGAGGACAGCAATGCCATTTGGACTTTGTTGGATATGGCCTAGTTGCAAAGGGGCCCCATAACAGTTTAAGCTTTAGGGCCCCAAAAATGTAGGTCCCCCATTGGTTATGTTCTCTGATGCAGAAATGTTTATATACCATGTCCTACATTGTCTTATTCTGTAAGTCGCTGTTTTCCAATTTTATTTTCCTAATTTGCTCTCTATGTACTTTGTTAGGAATCCTTGTGCTGCCATATAAATACACAATAAAAGTAATAAAATATATATATATATATATATATATATATATACACATACAGTGATCGAAGTGGACATTTTGAAGTGGGGGTATGCAAAAGTCAAGGACGCAATTATGCGCGCGCCAAAGGCACGCATGCTCCAGAAAAGGGGGCGTGGTCACAAAAGGGGGCGTGCCCGGTGTAGTAGAACCCCTTATAGTACTATCTAGTACTGGTGCCCCTTTCACATTATAGCACACGGTACAAGATGAAATTCACATTACAGCACACGGTACGAGCCGAAATTCACATTATAGCACACTGAATGAGCCGAAATTCACAATGTAGCACACTGAATGAGCCGAAATTCACCTTGTAGCACACTGAATGAGCCGAAATTCACCTTGTAGCACACTGAATGAGCCGAAATTCACATTATAGCACACTGAATGAGCCGAAATTCACATTATAGCACACTGAATGAGCCGAAATTCACATTGTAGCAGACTGAATGAGCCGAAATTCACATTGTAGCACACTGAATGAGCCGAAATTCACCTTGTAGCACACTGAATGAGCCGAAATTCACATTATAGCACACTGAATGAGCCGAAATTCACATTATAGCACACTGAATGAGCCGAAATTCACATTCTAGCAGACTGAATGAGCCGAAATTCACATTATACCACACTGAATGAGCCGAAATTCACATTGTAGCACACTGAATGAGCCGAAATTCACATTGTAGCACACTGAATGAGCCGAAAGTCACATTGTAGCACACTGAATGAGCCGACATTCACATTGTAGCACACTGAATGAGCCGACATTCACATTATAGCACACAGAATGAGCTGAAATTGTGACAGCAGGGACAGCCAGAATGACGACAGGGAGAGACAGAGTGACGACAGGGAGAGAGAGTGACGACAGGGAGAGAGAGTGACGACAGGGAGAGAGAGTGACGACAGGGAGAGAGAGTGACGACAGTGACAGCAGGGAGAGAGAGAGTGACGACAGGGAGAGAGAGTGATGACAGGGAGAGAGAGTGACGACAGTGACAGCAGGGAGAGAGAGAGTGACGACAGGGAGAGAGAGTGATGACAGTGATAGCAGGGAGAGAGTGACAGTAGGGACAGGGACAGTAATGAAAGGGAGAGAGGGTGACAGCAGGGGAACATTACCTGACTCATTTGTTGCGGGTGAGCGGCTGGTGGCGGTGGGCGGCGGTGAGCGGCTGGCGGCAGTGAGCGGTGGGCGACGGTGGTGAGCGGCTGTGAGCTGGTACAGCACTCTACACAGCCGCCGGCCCCGAGCAGGGACGGGAGCAACATGTGCAGCAGGATGGCCGCTTCCCTCGCCTCCTGCTGCACTTTCATTTCCGGGTTAGTGGAAGAAGTGGCGGTATACCATACCGCCGTATACCGCCCCACTTCAACCACTGTGTGTATATATATATATATATATATATATATATATAGTATTTGAGTCTACGGTAACCCAACTTGAAAAACGCTAGCAAACCAGCACACCACCTTTTTAAGCAATGAAAAACATTCTTTAATACTTAAAAAGCTTCAGACTTTCATATACAAAAATGCAGCATATATACTCATCCAAACTTCATGGATGTAAAGATGTAAAGCTAAAGATGTAAAGCTAATAGACACATGGCCATCCCTACGGCCCGTTTCGGCTATTGCACCTTCCTCATGGGGTCAGCCTGACTGTTTAAATAATAGGGTGTGACCGCTTGACCGAGGTCTACTAGGTGGGATCAGTATATGTGGTCACATTCAGATTTGGTGGCTTCTTGTGACCAATAGCTCCAGTTCACCTGGTGCTGGCTGTGGAAGGTCTCAGTCCATTTGTGTTATTGTAGCCTCAGCGGCTCCAAGTCAGGACTCTGTGGTTTTAAATAAAAGAAATAAGAGTGTGTTGTCCTGTGCTTCAGTTCATTCATGATGCCGGCAATCAAAATCCCGGCACCGTAATCCTGAAACGCAGCCATGGGGAGGGGGGGGGGGGGGGAGGGGGAGCCGGGGGGGGGGGGGAGTTAGGGTTAGACTGGGACTGGGGGTTATGTTCAGGCACCACTGAGGAGGGTTAGACTGCGGGGAAGGGAGGGTTAGGCTTAGGCGGCGGGGGGATTAGGTGCCACTGAGTAGGGTTAAGCTGTGGGGAAGGGAGGGTTAGCCTTGGGCTGCAGGGAGGGGGGTTAGAGTTAGGTGCCACCAGGGATGGTTAGGCTGCAGGGGGGGAGGGTTAGGGATGAGGGTAAGTATACTTACCAAACCCCTTGTCAGGATTGTTACCATTGGGATGCCGCTGTCGGTCTTCTGACTGTTGGCATCTTGAATGCCGGTCAAGCGTATGACACCATGGCATGAGGGGTGCGTGTAGATAGATTTATGTGGGATGAATGTCCTGTAGCATCAGACACTAGTGGTCCTTACCTGGCCACTGAGTAAAATAATATGTTCAAAGATAGCGGTTACTGCCTAAATTGGGTGCAAATTGCAATATCTACAATAAACTATGTCTTGATGTAATTTCTACATTAGTACAATATCTGCAAACTTGCAGGTCTAACATTTTTGTGAACATTTATCAAAATAGATTACTTCATTCATTATGTTTACTCAAATAAAAAACAACCCTTTTTAAAACTGTCCAGTTGTGACAGCAGATAACAGTACTGTGTGTGTGGGTGCACAGACCTCCTACCTAGTCACTGGAATTCTGTCTTGACCAGTGTCACACTGCCAGCAGTAACTATGGAGGATGGAAGCACAGATATGTGTGCCTCAGTTCCTTTGAAGTGTGCTGCCCAATGGATTTCCTGTCTGCTGTCAAGACTTTTGCTGGGAAGCCTGCTGCAGATGAATCTCCATCTCCCTTCTCACCATTGGGGTTCCTGCCAGTGGGACTCCCCTCCCTACTGGCTAGTAAATCGCGGGCATAAAATAGTGTAGGGGGCGTGACCTAATGCCACGAGTGGGCGGGGCTACGAGCATGTTCCGAAACTGGGGGGGGGTGGAGGTGGAGGAATGCAGAAGGACCGAGGACGCTGCATGCTGCAGCAGCAGGGGGGGGGGGGGGGGAATCCTGTCTACAGCAGCAAAGTCATCTGCAGATGCAGTGGGCCTATTTTGGAGGCTGGGCCTGGAGCTGCAGCTCCATCAGCCCCATTGTTAATCCGGCCCTGCTTAGGAGTATTACACAACCTTTCTGATAATAAATATTTGCAATATTTTATTACATTTTGTGTGCTGTCTTATTGTTAAACTAAAAAGTGTATTTGCTGATGCAAGCATTAGTTTTCTTAAACAAAATACTATATAAGTACTTATCTGAGCTGCTTATAGAACTATTTCCATTAAAATATATTCCTCGTCATGATTCTGGCCAAGGTCACTTACATGTAATTAGTGCAATCTGAAAATGTAACAATTGCTCATTTAGACCATAGATTAAGAAATGTTTCATTTACACCAGGTTTGCTGTAGTTGTACAGCCCCAAAACACAGATAAATAATTGTACATTTTTCAATATTTAAATTTGTTTTGAATGCAGGAGGCCTTAATGAATAGTTCTCCCATTCAATAGCACCTTACATACTAAATTACTAATAGGCATATTTATAATTAAAGAGTGCTCGCTGTAGTTTTATTTTATTTACTTTCAAAGCTTCTGTCCACCAGACAATCTATGGTTCTGCCAGAAAATGATTAAGCAGTGCAGCTTGGTGATATGCAACTAATATTCAGGGCCGGAGCTAGGTCTCTGCGCTCTAGTCAAAGCTTAATCCCACCACCACCACCTCTCGGAGGGGAGATGTAGATGGCCACTAGGTGGGCTGGGGTGAATTGCATCTTTATACAGAGAGAGAAAAAAGACAACACTCAAGGAGTTTTAAATAGAAAAGTTACATTGTTACCAAGTTCCATAATGTTGTGACTTTGTTCACAATATACTTTCACTGTTCAATCCTCAAGTGACGACCACTCTGTCTGCCTATGTATATACACTAGCTGGCATGTTAGCAATTGTTTAGGGCCCTAAGGCCAATGCCACATTTATGCTGAGTGCCAGGATATATATATATATATTGCATCTACATATGGGGACTGGTGGGGATAATTAATTGTAGGTATATACATACTGTACTTATACACACACACACACACACACACACACACACACACATACAGTACATATATTTGCATGCTTCTTTTTGTGTTCCCTCCCCCATATATAAGTTCATTACTGCCCCCCCCCCCCCCCCCCCCCTTCCACATGTACTGCATTGTGCCCCAGGGCCAGTGTTTTTCTTATTATACTGTTTATAAGTGCAAGCCACCCATCGGGCTGTAAGATCTGTACTGTCTGTGGTCCTGCAGAACCTCCATGGTTTACTTACCTAAAAGTTGTTTCCTTGTTTTCCCTCGTAATTTCCTGGATACCTCTTGCAGGTGACAGCAGGATTACAGCGACGCTGCCGGGTGCAGACATGTACTCTTTGATATGTTCTCTTTGATGAGGCCCACAGATTTGTGAGGTGAAACGCGTCAGTGTATTTACAATATTTGCTAGTGGTGACCAGACCATCTCCACAGGGATTCCGTAAAGGATCTACTTCCCTAATACACATGTACAGAGAGACCACGGCAGTCCAAGAGCTGTAGCTGGTAAAGTACCTGTCAAACAGCCCAAACGGGGGCAGTAATCATGCATCTTCAGCCTGCAGCAGGGACATAACTGCAGTGTCCCAGGAGCTGACAGCTATACCCCACGTCTGTATAGAAATGGAATCCAATCGGCATATGGAGCTGTAATTAGCCAAGCACCAAGGCTCCACTACTGGCATCCACAGGCAGAAAGCGGTAAGAATTTACCATCAGTTATATTTACCAGAGGTTGGACTATTGAATGTTCTTATGTAGCCGCAGTGCTATAAGGAAACCCCAAACTTACCAGCAGCCGCCTGTTTGTGGCGTATACCTAATATAGGGACACAGCCGCATAAGCGACCGGTATTGTATCATCTTTTCCCCAATTTACACTAGGCTGCACTTCTGAACAACAGTGGTTTGAAAATCCCCACCAACAGTGATTTAACATTTCCACTATGGGACTTATAGTACCACCACTATAAAGGAAATAGGAACCCTGCTTGGGAGTGATATAAGAACTGGAGTGGCTCCGATTACAATTGTATAGCTTTTTAAATACGTATATTTGTGTGATGTATTGTATATTTTGAAATTGCAATTGGAATAATTATTATGGATACTTCTACTGAAAAATACATTTTATATAAATAGCTTCGTTTGCTGAGTCTTAAATAATTTTATTCAGTCACATTGGTATCACGAGTAACAGCGCTGGTCCTATGTACATTTGTTTGTGTATGCGTAAGTGTGTATGCACACAATTGTACAGATATTTTTTAATCTTCATTGTGTTTACAAGTTTACAAACGTACCCGATTAATGACAGCCATTGAAAGCCATGGATGGATGGACATTTGTGAACATTTACTTTTGAAATACTAATGAAGCAACCAAAAGTCATTTAAAAGGTGTTTTTATTTAAAAGTGATCATTTTGGGGGGCTTTTTTTAATAGAATATGCCGCTCAAAAAACATTTTTTAAATAGTTTTTGATCAGAACATTAATAAATTTTTTATAATTTCTTTAAGTAAATAGCCCCTTATCAGCAATCTATTCTTATATGTAATTAGTTTCATTATAGTTATTTAATCATTTTAATACATGTATTAACAATATAACTTTATTAGTGTTTGTTTCTATTGCTTGAGTAATCATTGTAATCAGGATCATTAAGAAGACAAGTCTGTAAAGTTCTGTTAATGTTTGATATCTACTTAAGATTTATGTGATTTTTTTTTTTTAAAGTCTTATGCTAGCCATACATCAGACCAACTTCAGACCAACTTTTCTCCAACACTCCAAACTTCCAACCATCCAACTTGTCTGTTCAACTAAAACAGTGCCCCACACATCTAACCAACTTTTTACCAGTGCTCCACACATCTAACCAACTTTTCATCAGACCTACCAACCTACCAACTTCTGTCCAACTTGTGATGTCACCGAAGTAGGCGGACAGTGCCTTCCTACAGTTCTTCAGTTTTGTTTTGTTTTTTTCATTTCAAAACATGCAGAATTGTCTTTTTTTTCAGTGAAACTGGGCTTTTCTTTCACCGCCATACATTTATTAGATTTACTTGTTTTTATACTGAACTATGGACACCAGCATGGTTGGGCTGCCAAGGCAAATTATATATATATATATATATACCAGATGTAGATATTCGGCACTCCCAATGTAGTAAAATGTACAGCTTGCCTGGTGCCCTCCTGAGCTTCAAAAAGCAAACATATCACAAACGATAGGCGGCACTCTAGGACTTTTCAAAAATCAAGAACATACGTGACCCTGTTCTGACAGCTTAACGTTTCGGTTTCGGTCATTTTCAATCCGCCACACTTTGCTGGCGGAATCTAATACATTTTTTTAAAAACATGTTTTTTTTGGTGTTTTTTTGGGTGGGTAATAGCATATCTATTTATATTAGAAGGGATTAGGTACTTGGTTTGTCTTTTTTGGAGGCACAAGTATTATTTATATATTTTTAAAAAGATTATTATTATTATTATTTTTTTTAAATGGAATGGGAAAAACCTGAAAAAAAATTGCGTGGGGTCCCCCCTCCAAAGCATAACCAGCCTCGGGCTCTTCGAGCCGGTCCTGGTTCTAAAAATGCGGGGGAAAAACGGACAGGGGATCCCCCGTATTTTTAAAACCAGCACCGGGCTCTGCGCCTGGTGCTGGTGCAAAAAATACGGGGGACAAAAAGAGTAGGGGTCCCCCGTATTTATTACACCAGTATCGGGCTCCACTAGCTGGACAGATAATGCCACAGCCGGGGGTCACTTTTATACAGTGCCCTGCGGCCGTGGCATTAAATATCCAACTAGTCACCCCTGGCCGGGGTACCCTGGGGGAGTGGGGACCCCTTCAATCAAGGGGTCCCCCTCCTCAGCCACCCAAGTGCCAGGGGTGAAGCCCGAGGCTGTCCCCCCCATCCAAAGGCTGCGGATGGGGGGCTGATAGCCTTGAGAAAATTAAAAGAATATTGTTTTTTCCAGTAGTACAACAAGTCCCAGCAAGCCTCCCCCGCAAGCTGGTACTTGGAGAACCACAAGTACCAGCATGCGGGAGAAAAACGGGCCCGCTGGTACCTGTAGTTCTAATGGAAAAAAAATACCCAAATAAAAACAGGAGACACACACCGTGACAGTAAAACTTTATTTCACACATGTCGACACACACATACTTACCTATGTTGACACGAAGCAGTCGGTCCTCTTCTCCAAGTAGAATCCACGGGTACCTGAAAATAAAAGATAATTATACTCACCTGATCCAGGGTCCAGATTATAATCCACGTACTTGGCAAAACAACAAACCGAACACCCGGACCAAACGGACTGAAAGGGGTCCCATGTTTACACATGGGAACCCTTTCCACGAATGCAGAGACACCCCGGTCACAGCTGTCACAGAAGTGCCTCTTCAGCCAATCAGGAAGCGCCACTCCGTGGCACTCACCTGATTGTCTCCGTGCGCGTCTGAAGTGACAGAAGGCTGGCGGAGGGGGGCCGCGGGGTGGGGGTGAATTAGCGGTGCGGGCTGGAGCTGGCCCTGGTGGTGGTGAGGGGGAAGGGGTGCCGCGATCTTGGGGGGCAGTGACTGCAGGAGGGAAGCAGAGGTCCCGCGATCGCTGGTGATATGCGGGGGGTGCCGCGATCGTGGATGATATGCGGGGGGTGCCGAGATCGCGGGTGATATGCGGGGGTGCCGCGATCGTGGGTGATATGCGGGGGGTGCCGCGATCGCGGGGGGGGGGCGCGATTGCGGGTAAGTTGCGGGGGGTGCCGCGATTGTGGGTAAACTGCAGGGGGTGCCATGATTGCGGGTAAGTTGCGGGGGGTGCCGCGATTGCGGGTAAGCTGCGGGGGGTGCCGCGATCGCGGGTGGGGTGCGGGGGTGCCGCAACCGCAGGTGGGGTGCCAGTGATCGGGGGTGGCGTGCGTGGGTGCAGCAATCATGGGTGGGGTGCGGGGGGTGTCGCGATCGTGGGGTATCGCGGGAGGGGTGCCACTGCTGGGTGTCCTGTGACAGCGGCAGCCCGGCAGCAGTGATGTGCTACCGTAGCGGTGCGGGTGCGGGGGGGGGTGCGGCTGATTAGCGGTGCGGGGGGGGGGGGGGGGGGGGGCGGCGAATTAGCGGTGCGGGGGGGGTGCGGCGAATTAGCGGTGCGGGTGCGGCGAATTAGCGGTGCGGGTGTGCGGCTGATTAGCGGTGCGGGAGGGGGTGCGGCTGATTAGCGGTGCGGGTGCGGGGCTGATTAGCGGTGCGGGTGCGGCGAATTAGCGGTGCGGGTGCGGGGGGTGCGGCGAATTAGCGGTGCGGGTGCGAGGGGGGTGCGGCTGATTAGCGGTGCGGGTGCGGGGGGCGGCGAATTAGCGGTGCGGGTGCGGAAGGGGGGGTGCGGCTGATTAGCGGTGCGGGTGTGTGGGGGGGGGTGCGGCGAATTAGCTGTGCGGGTGCGGGGGGTGGGTGCGGCGAATTAGCGGTGCGGGTGCGGGGGGGGTGCGGCTGATTAGCGGTGCGGGGGTGGGAGGGTGGCCGGCTGGCGGTGAATTACCGATGCGGGGGAGGGAGGCTGGCTGGCGGCCGGGCGGGCGGCCGGTGAATTACCGGTGTGGCAGCCGGTGCAGGCGGAGGGAGGCTGGCGGGCGGGGTGTAAATTTGCGGTGCGGGAGCCGGTGCGAAGGGAGGCTGGCGGCCAGGGGGGGGGGGAGAGAGAGAATTACTGCTGGGCGGGCTGAGGGAGGCTGGCGGGATGGATGGGGCGGCCGGCGGAGGTAAGGGACTGGCGGGCGGAGGGGGGTTAATTTGCGGTGGGACTGGTGGCTGGGCAGTGGCGGGTCACTGCGGCTGGGGCGGTGAGGTGGCCAGAGGGGTATGGAGCACAGAGGGTCACCTGCAGCACGAGACAAAAGTAGGCGGACACTAGCAGCCAGTGTCCGCCTACTTATCGTTCAGTTGGGGGGAAGTTTTCCCCTACACCTGAACGATTGGTTGGGAAAATCAAACAGGTTTGATTTTCCCAACTAGTTGGTCAGACCGTTTCTGACCGTTTTTTAGCGTGTGGGAGCAAACGGCTGATAATCGTTTGCTCCCACACACTTCCAGATTATCTTTCCAACCAGCCAACTAGTTGGCTGGTTGGAAATATATCGTCCTGGTGTATGGCTAGCTTTAGGCTGGGTACTAGACAATACGTGTGCCCAGCGATAAGGGCGGTGCTGAAACCCGGTGGCAGGGCTGGCATCGGTAAGTATATACACACTTGCTGATGCCGGGTGCCCGTGGGCGGCGAATCAGCATTGGGGGGGGAGGAGGAAATGCAGGTGTGTCATGGCCATTCCCAGCGCGGTCCGATGACATTGCCTGCGTTTACTGCGATATGAAACATAGCGCTGGATCACCTGCCTACGTTGTCATGCTGTGTAGGCAGGGGTCAACCTATTTGATGCGATCGCAATTGCATCAAATTGCATCGCGGGGAGGCATCAAGCATGCGAGGTGGCCTTGCGCTGTGTTGGGCAGCCCCCAGCATGTGATTTCAGTGCGACCAACTCTGAATATCCCCCATAGTGCATACACACCAGACGATATTGTGAACAGTGTGTCAGAATCGGGTACATCATCCACTATATCGTCTAGTGTGTACTCGGCTTTAAGGATTACTGTAGACATCTAGAATGCCATAAATAATTCATATAAGGAATATAGACATTCAGAGTAAGTGGAGGTGCCAGAGGAACAAAGACAAAAGTCTTTCATATTATAATTTTTTTATGTACTCAGGTATCATAATATGGCATAAAAAGTATGAAGTAATTCTGCAATATTTCTTAAAGGAATATAACAATGAAGCCATAGTTTTGGGACATGCACTTCCATATTATTGTATTAACCTGTAATTATTTTTATTCTTATATGTGCAATAAAGAATTAGAACCCCTCTCTGTGAGAGGAGACCTATTGTATTGCTACCCAAACTTTATTTTGTACATAACAAAAGAAGCATCTCATGAAATATTTTAATGCTTTGCAGTGGCGCCAGTTATTACTTACCTGGGGCTGGATGGGGGCCCAAGTCTACGATCGCTCCCACTGCTCTGCCCTATACTTAGTCTCAGAGGTGTAGCGTGTCTCCATGGTGCCCCGAGCTTGTGTGAGCTGTGGTGCCACCCCAGGGAGGAGGCGTGTTCAGGCGTGTCCAGTCACTTCTCCCTGACTTTCCAACCTCCGGCCTCCTGTCATCCCAACCCATCTCTCTGGCCTCTTGCCCCTGTGTCTATCCAGCCTCCTGTCTCTCTAGCCTCCTGCCCTCTATCACTCCATACTCCTGCTACATTTTTCCAGCACCTTGTCTCTCCAGCCTCCTGCCCCCTATAACTCTAGCCCTATGCCCCTTGTCACTCCAGCCTTCTTAAACCCATCACTCCAGCCCTAAGACCACTGCCCTAAGCCCTCTGTCACTCCATCCTCCGTTGTCACCGTAAGAGTTAACTCCTACCCGACTCTGCATGCTCATCTTCCTGCTCCTCTTCTTTCAGCAGTGTGACCCGGCTACTCTCCATGAGTGTGACATCATACATTTGTACGTGTGATATTATGATGTCACACTCACCATACAGCAGTAACAGGAGGCGGCTGTGTGAGTCCATGTAGCTCGTTTCCAGTAAGCAAAGGTGTAAATGCAGGATTGGGGGGGAGGTTCTTCGGGTGTGCAACACACAGATATATGTATATACATCTATAGAGAGAGAGAGAGAGAGAGAGAGAGAGCGAGAGAGAGAGAAAAAAGCCTGTTCCCTTCCCTACACACACATGCTCACATGCATAGCCAGATTAAGGTAAGGGCTCAGGGGATACTGTACTCCGGGCCCCCAGCCTAAGCACACTGACATCACTACCTCTCCCTCTTGTGCAGTAGCAGAGCCAGGCTGCCAGACTGTTAGCAGGGCAGTATGCAGGCAAAGAGACATAGGAGTATCAGGTTTTGTGAGCTACCAAGGTAGCTTCCAGTCCAGAGGAAAGAGAGGAGGGGGGAAAGAGCTGCAAGTGAACCACCTCCTCCCCACCTGGGTGTCTGGGCCCTGCGTAACTTGTTATCTAATGAGAGCATTTGGGTCTAGAGAGAGTCCTGTTCAGGGTGTAAGTAGTACAGAGGCTACTGCTATTGCATTTTGTAAGATAAATTGTAGATGTTATTTCTCATACGTCCTAGAGGATACTGGGGACTCCAAAAGGACCATGGGGTATGGACGGGATCCGCAGGAGACATGGGCACTTTAAGTTTTTAAAAGGGATGTGAACTGGCTCCTCCCTCTATGCCCCTCCTTCAGACTCCAGTTAGATTCTGTGCCCAGAGAGACTGGTCACACACTGAGGAGCTCTCCAGAGTTTCTCGGAAAATACTTTATGTTATGTTTATTATTTTCAGGGAGCACTGCTGGCAACAGGCTCCCTGCTTCGTGGGACTGAGGGGAGAGAAGCAGACCTACTTCTGTGAGTTTAAAGGCTCTGCTTCTTAGGCTACTGGACAGTGGACACCATTAGCTCCAGAGGGTCTGATCACTTGGTATAGCCTAGCTGCTCGTTCCCAGAGCCGCGCCATCGTCCCCCTCACAGAGCCAGAAGAATGAAGCCGGTTGAGTAACCAAAGTACAGAAGACTTCAGTAAAGACAGCAGTAGACTTCAGTCTCAGAGATACCGCGCAGCGGTTGCGCTGCGCGCCATTGCTCCCACACACAAGCGGCACTACAAGGGTGACGGGCGCGGGGGGGGGGGGCGCCCTGGGTAGCAATAAAACCTCAATATTAAGCCTGGCATAAGAGGTATACAGTGCATAGGCACTGTATACAGACCCCCGCCAGTATAAATAGCTAGAAAATAGCGGGGCTGAAGCGCGCCATTGAGGGGGCGTGGCCCTCACAGCTCTAACCAGCGCCATTTTCTCCTCAGAAACGCTGGCCCTGCCAAAAGCACTGCTGAACAAGATCACAGTGGGGAAAAAAAGGGGGGGGGGGAGGCACAGTGGTTTAGTGCAATACATGTTAAAAAAGCACAATATATAATGAGCATGGTATAAAAGAGCTGGACAGCGTTTTCTGTGTTTCCCTGACACAAAATAGTCAGTGTAATGTCGGTGGGTGGTTGGTACATATGTGTCGGCATGTAGGAGGCTGAGTACTCTGCCACAAACAGCTATGGGAATGTCTCAGTCGGTACCACCGACTCCTGATGGTACTTGGTTCATGTAAATGTGTGTCAACATGTCAGTAAATGTATGTTTTTCCAAAGATAAAACTATATGGGAGACACAGACGTGTGTGGGTGATCCTGTCGACACCAACAAATCTGACTGGGTAAAAAAAATTGACATGATAATGTGATGCATTTCAATACCTATATGTATATATAGGTATGGTACGGTTGCATAGATCTGTGGCTAGATCACAGACGTAGTAAGGGTAATACTAATAATAATATATAGATTTCCCTCAGACCCCTCGGGGTTGCAAAAATGTTATTTTGCCCAGTTACTACTTCCTGGTATCGACACTGATACTATTTCTTATGTCGACCATAAGGTTTCCTGATTAGATCCACAAAATCAGCATTCAGTACATGTTTCATACACATTAAGAACATATTAACGTCACTAGGGACCCTGCTGTTCCAGACAAAAATATATATATGAGATATACACTGCTCACAAAAATAAAGGGAACACTAAAATAACACATCCTAGATCTGAATGAATGAAATATTCTTATTAAATACTTTGTTCTTTACATAGTTGAATGTGCTGACAACAAAATCACACAAAAAGATCAATGGAAATCAAATTTATTAACCCATGGAGGTCTGGATTTGGAGTCACACTCAAAATTAAAGTGGAAAAACACACTACAGGCTGATCCAACTTTGATGTAATGTCCTTAAAACAAGTCAAAATGAGGCTCAGTAGTGTGTGTGGACTCCACGTGCCTGTATGACCTCCCTACAACTCCTGGGCATGCTCCTGATGAGGTGGCGGATGGTCTCCTGAGGGATATCTTCCCAGACCTGGACTAAACATCCGCCAACTCCTGGACTGTCTGTGGTGCAACGTGGCATTGGTGGATGGAGCGAGACATGATGTCCCAGATATGCTCAATTGGATTCAGGTCCGGGGAACGGGCGGGCCAGTCCATAGCATCAATGCCTTCGTCTTGCAGGAACGGCTGACACACTCCAGCCACATGAGGTCTAGCATTGTCTTGCATTAGGAGGAACCCAGGGCCAACCGCACCAGCATATGGTCTCACAAGGTGTCTGAGGATCTCATCTCGGTATCTAATGGCAGTCAGGCTACCTCTGGCGAGCACATGGAGGGCTGTGCGGCCCCCCAAAGAAAGTCCACCCCACACCATTACTGACCCACTGCCAAACCGGTCATGCTGGAGGATGTTGCAGGCAGCAGAACGTTCTCCTTGGCGTCTCCAGACTCTGTCACGTCTGTCACATGTGCTCAGTGAGAACCTGTTTTCATCTGTGAAGAGCACAGGGCGACAGTGGCGAATTTGCCAATCTTGGTGTTCTCTGGCAAATGCCAAACGTCCTGCAGGGTGTTGGGCTGTAAGCACAACCCCCACCTGTGGACATCGGGCCCTCATACCACCCTCATGGAGTCTGTTTCTGATTGTTTGAGTAGACACATACACATTTGTGGCTTGCTGGAGGTCATTTTGCAGAGCTCTGGCAGTGCTCCTCCTGTTCCTCCTTGCACAAGGCGGAGCTAGCGGTCCTGCTGCTGGGTTGTTGCCCTCCTATGGCCTCCTTCACATCTCCTGATGTACTGGCCTGTCTCCTGGTAGTGCCTCCATGCTCTGGACAATACGCTGACAGACACAGCAAACCTTCTTGCCACAGCTCGCATTGATGTGCCATCCTGGATGAGCTGCACTACCTGAGCCACTTGTGTGGGTTGTAGGGAGGTCATACAGGCACGTGGAGGCCACACACACTACTGAGCCTCATTTTGACTTGCTTTAAGGACATTACATCAAAGTTGTATCAGCCTGTAGTGTGTTTTTCCACTTTAATTTTGAGTGTGACTCCAAATCCAGACCTCCATGGGTTAATAAATTTGATTTCCATTGATAATTTTTGTGTGATTTTGTTGTCAGCACATTCAACTATGTAAAGAAAAAAGTATTTAATAATAATATTTCATTCATTCAGATCTAGGATGTGTTATTTTAGTGTTCCCTTTATTTTTTTGAGCAGTATATATATATATATATATATATATATATATAGAAATAAAGATTACGGCGCTTTGGTGCGGCTTTGTGTTGTCTATACCTTAAATTTAAAATAACCTTTTTATAAAAATATAGTATAAATAAAAAATAAAAACACTTCTCAATATATTAAATGAGTGGCAGCTTATAATACATACATATGTGCTTGGCATGCACACATAAGGATTTCAAGGAATTGGTGAAAATAAGCGCCCAAGAGTGTAGATGGTATAACAAGGTGAATATAAATGAAGGTATCAAGAGTGGATATATTGCAATCAGTTAAAAAACTTATCTGAAAACCAGAGAAGCTAAATTCGGGCGATGCTTCTTTGACGCTTAATACATGTTGAAAAAAAGAAGAGCAAACATAGTGTGTACTGTTTTTTTTTTGGTAAATTATCAAAATATATCACTGACCAGAAATCATTTAGGCTTAATTAGGGAAACAGCATATTCCCAAGTATGCAATCAATATATAGCCTAGGCAGTGTATATATATATATATATGAAAGATAAATTATTTAATACAAGTAATGACATAAAAATACATTGAAATACATAAAATATGAATAGCTGTATGTCATGCGTACAGGATAACAGATTATATCAAGCTTATCTATCCATAAATAGCTGGAATGCATGCGTACAGGATTCAAAATTATAAAAGGCTTATCTGTCCATAAGAGGAAATGTCAGCAGGTAGTCCCAACGCGTTTCGTCCGTCATCAGTAGGACTTCATCCCCTTGATGAAGTCCTACTGATGACGGACGAAACGCGTCCTGCAACAGGGTCAATCCAAATACATTCAGTTACTGGAAAAGAGGGTTGCAGCCTACGAGGCAGCTTGCATGCCAGAGTGTTAGCGGGACCTGTTGAACAAGTGGTCCAGTTCCCACCTGAGATATTCATGGTTTCAAGACCAGAATATCACTCCTGTGGTAGCGGCGCAATTCTCACCGAGGACAAGTGTCAAGTTAGGATACTTGTCACCACATTAACGGCCTAGAGTTAAGGGACGTTTATAGCAGTTTTCTACAAACAAAAACCGGAGAAGAAATGGCAGAAGCCAGAAAGATTTGCTGCTAGGCGACGAAAACAATTACGTGCTCTGTCAGCGATGTTTGTTCTGAGAGTGGACAACTGGGAAGCAGACTTCCTCGGCGGACACGTTCTCCATCCAGGAGAGAGGAGTCTTCATAAAGCGGTTTTCACAGAAGTGACAAGTTTGGGGAATTCCACAAATAGACAAGATGGCGTCTCGCCTCAACAAGAAACTTCAGAGATATTGGTCCAGGTCGAGGGTCCCTCAAGCAATAGCGGTGGAAGCTCTAGTGACACCGTGGGTGTTTTCGGTCGGTCTATGTGTTCCCTCCACTTCCACTCTTTCCAAAAGATGCTAAAAGATCATAAGAAGAACAAAGGTTAAGGTGATCCTCATTTTTCCAGACTGGTCGAGGAGTGCTGGTATCCGGATCTTCAGGAATTACTCATAGGAGATCCCTGTTTTTTCCTCTACGAGAGGATCTGTTATGGCAGGGGCCGTGTGTGTTCCAAAACTTACAGTGATTTCCATTGACGGCTTAGAGGTGGATCGCCGGATCCCAACCCAAAGGGATATTCCCAGTGAAGTCATCCCTACTCTTCTTCAGGCAGAAAAGAAGTAACGTTAAAACATTACCGCCATTTTTGGAGAAAGTATGTGTCTTCGTGTGAATCCAAGAAAGTTCCTACGGAAGAATTCCAGTTGGGTCGTTTTCTCCATTCTTTTCTTACAAAATTGTGTAGATGCGGGTCTTAAGTTGGGCTCGATTAAGGTTCAGTTTTCAGCCTTATCGGGTTTCTTCTAAAAACAACTGGCCTCCTTTCCAGAGGTTCAAATTTTCATAGAAGGAGTGTTACACATCCACCCTCCCTTGTGCCCCTGTGGCACCATGGGATCTTAACGTGGTGTTGTAGTTCCTGCAATCTCATTGGTTGAACTTTTTCAATAAGGTTGAGTGGAAATTCCTCACTTGGAAAGTGGTCATGCGGTTGGCTTTGGCATCTGCAAGGAGGGTGTCTGAATTAGCGGTTTTGTCTCACAAGAGCCCTGTTTAATCTTCCATGAAGATAGAGCAGAGTTGGGAATTCGTCAGCATTTTCTGCTAAAAGTAGTTTCAGCATTTCACATGAACCAATCCTATTGTGGTGCCGGTGGCTACCGACTCCTGTGCGATGTCGAAGTATCTCGATGTGGTCTAAGTTTTGAAGATCTATGTTGCCAGAATGGCTCAGGTTAGGAAAACAGACGCTCTGTATATCCTGTATGCTCCCAACAAGATTTGGGTTCCTGCTTCCAAGCAGACTATTGTACGCTGGATCTGTGATACGTTTCAGCAGGCTCATTCTACGGCTGGATTGCCGTTACCGAAACCGGTGAAGGCCCATTCTACCAAAAAGGTGGGCGCATTATGGGCGGCTGCCCGAGGGGTCTTGGTATTACTGTTTTGCCAAACGGCTCCTTGGTCGGGTTCAAACACCTTTGCGAGGGTTATAAGTTTGATACCCTGGCTGATGAGGACCTCATGTTTGGTAAATCGGTACTGCAGAGTCATCCGCACTCTCCCGCCCGTTCTGGAGCTTTGGTATAAACCCCATGGTCCTTTTGGAGTCCCCAGCATGCCCTAGGACGTATGAGAAAATAGGATTTTAATACCTACCGGTAAATACTTTTCTCTTAGTGCGTAGAGGATGCTGGGTGCCCGTCTCAGTGCGTACTGTATCTGCAGTTATTAAGTTTGGTTACACACATGCTGTGTTACTTTTCAGTCAGCCTGTGGCTGACGTTATTCATGCCGTGGCATGCGTTATGCTATTATTGGTTGTGTTTACAGTTTACACACAGGTTGTGTTACGTTTTCTGGCAGCATATTGCTACATATTGTTCATGCCGTCAGCTGGTGTTCTGTTGAATGCCATGTTCTGCGGCATGCTGGAGGTGTGATCTGGTTTGACACTCACCGGGTTTAAATGATAAATTCTTTCCTCGAAATGTCCGTCTCCCTGGGCACAGTTCTATAACTGGAGTCTGGAGGAGGGGCATAGAGGGAGGAGCCAGTTCACACCCCTTTTAAAGTCTTAAAGTGCCCATGTCTCCTGCGGATCCTGTCTATACCCCATGGTCAGAGCCGGCCTTAGCTATAGGCAGGCTAGGCATTTGCCTAGGGCATCCAAGCATGTCTAGGGGCATCCAAGCATGTCCCTGCAGTATCTCATACTGGGAAGAACAGTCTGCAAACTAACTGATGCTTTCCAAATGTATTCAATCAGTACTTGTATACACTGCTGTTCACATTTGTCAAATAAAATGCACACTCTCCCTTAAAGTTCTTTAAACTCCTTCCGACATGCCTGAATGCCCCTGACTTGTGAGACCTCAGACAGACAGCAGAAGCCTGGTAACTGCAATTCCTGGACCTGTGACATTTTCACTGACTATATAAGGTTATTACTGGATGGATCCTTATGATACCACATGTGTATTTGGAAGACTGCTTCACATAAATCTGACATCACCTAAACTGCTTGTGCACATGGGGGAGCGGGACCCTGCCATCCTGTGTGTTTCCCTTATACCTGTGAAAACCCCAGGTGTCTGCAGGGACATAACATGGGCAGTTTTCTCCCCACACTTTGTTTCTCAGTCAGTCCATGCCGTAAAATTCCCCTGCCAGGATGGCATACCCTGTGAGGTCACATCAGTATGGGTGCCCCTTTAACGGGTGCGAGCGCAGGCACGCACCCACCCTGCCACCCCATCTCACAAAACGCAGTCATGGATCCAGGGAGCTGCATGGGCGCACACACTGACTGCAAGCACGTCAGCAAGCAAAAGTAACTTTTATAAAAAAAATCTACTAGCATTACTAATGTGGGGCATATGTGTCAGGTGCATCACTGTGTGGAATTATGTGTATTGTGGGCATTACTAATGTGGGGCATATGTGTCAGGTGCATTACTGTGTGGAATTATGTGTATTATGGGCATAACTAATGTGGGGCATATGTGTCAGGTGCATCACTGTGTGGAATTATGTGTATTATGGGCATTACTAATGTGGGGTTATATGTGTCAGGTGCATCACTGTGTGGAATTATGTGTATTATGGGAATTACTAATATGGGGCATATGTGTCAGGTGCATTACTGTATGGAATTATGTGTATTATGGGCATTACTAATGTGGGGCATATGTGTCAGGTGCATCACTGTGTGGAATTATGTGTATTATGGGCATTACTAATGTGGGGTTATATGTGTCAGGATCATCACTGTGTGGAATTATGTGTATTATGGGAATTACTAATATGGGGCATATGTGTCAGGTGCATTACTGTGTGGAATTATGTGTATTATGGGCATTACTAATGTGGGGCATATGTGTCTGGTGCATCACTGTGTGGAATTATGTGTATTATGGGCATTACTAATGTGGGGTTATATGTGTCAGGTGCATCACTGTGTGGAATTATGTGTATTATGGGCATTACTAATGTGGGGCATATGTGTCAGGTGCATTACTGTGTGGAATTATGTGTATTATGGGCATTACTGATGTGGGGCATATGTGTCAGGTGCATCACTGTGTGGGATTATGTGTATTATGGGCATTACTAATGTGGGGTTATATGTGTCAGGTGCATCACTGTGTGGAATTATGTGTATTATGGGCATTACTAATGTGGGGCATATGTGTCAGGTGCATTACTGTGTGGAATTATGCGTATTATGGGCATTACTAATGTGGGGCATATGTGTCAGGTGCATCACTGTGTGGAATTATGTGTATTATGGGCATTACTAATGTGGGGTTATATGTGTCAGGTGCATCACTGTGTGGAATTATGTGTATTATGGGCATTACTAATGTGGGGCATATGTGTCAGGTGCATTACTGTGTGGAATTATGTGTATTATGGGCATTACTAATGTGGGGCATATGTGTCAGGTGCATCACTGTGTGGAATTATGTGTATTATGGGCATTACTAATGTGGGGTTATATGTGTCAGGTGCATCACTGTGTGGAATTATGTGTATTATGGGAATTACTAATATGGGGCATATGTGTCAGGTGCATTACTGTGTGGAATTATGTGTATTATGGGCATTACTAATGTGGGGCATATGTGTCAGGTGCATCACTGTGTGGAATTATGTGTATTATGGGCATTACTAATGTGGGGTTATATGTGTCAAGTGCATCACTGTGTGGAATTATGTGTATTATGGGCATTACTAATGTGGGGCATATGTGTCAGGTGCATTACTGTGTGGAATTATGTGTATTATGGGCATTACTAATGTGGGGCATATGTGTCAGGTGCATCACTGTGTGGGATTATGTGTATTATGGGCATTACTAATGTGGGGTTATATGTGTCAGGTGCATCACTGTGTGGAATTATGTGTATTATGGGCATTACTAATGTGGGGTTATATGTGTCAGGTGCATCACTGTGTGGAATTATGTGTATTATGGGCATTACTAATGTGGGGCATATGTGTCAGGTGCATTACTGTGTGGAATTATGTGTATTATGGGCATTACTAATGTGGAGCATATGTGTCAGGTGCATCACTGTGTGGAATTATGTGTATTATGGGCATTACTAATGTGGGGCATATGTGTAAGGTGCATTACTGTGTGGAATTATATGTATTATTGGCATCACTGTGTGCCATTATGCAGGGTTGAACTGGCCAACCCAACAGGGTACCCCCCACCCCCACCCCCCGGTGGTCCCCACTGCCGAAGTGTTTCTGGGTCAGATGCAGAACTAGCGGCAGTGCTAGGGGGCACCAGACAAAATTTTGCCTAGGGCATCAAAATGGCTAGGGCCAGCTCTGCCCATGGTCCTTTTGGAGTTCCAAGCATCCTCTACGGACTAAGAGAAAAGGATTTACCGGTAGGTATTAAAATCCTATTTTTTCTGTGTGTATTTCAAGGTTCTTTAAGTTGTCTTTGTTCCACTACAAAAAAACTTTATAAAATAGTTGTCTCTCAATTAGGTGGAGCTATAAACAGTACCCAGACATTATTACACTATCAGTTTAAATCTAATATACACCATTGGTTTAAATTTAAATACACAATCCATACCTCCCAACATGACCCACTCCAAAAGGGACAAAGAGCTCTCTACCTGGATTTCCCTTTGAATTTATGATTGCAATCACCGCTGTTGAAATACCTTCCTTATCAATGCAGATTGTGTCTCAAATGAATGCCCAGATGTAGTACATCCATTCACATTTTCACACTAGAGAATCCATGGGTAATCGCAGCTGTGCATGAACTGTGTGCACCTCTGAATAAGCCTCAGTGACAGTCTGATAGCTACAAGACAAAGAGCAACATTGAGAACAAAATATATGTAATTTTTGTACAGTAGATCATAGAGATGAGCGCCGGAAATTTTTCGGGTTTTGTGTTTTGGTTTTGGGTTCGGTTCCGCGGCCGTGTTTTGGGTTCGACCGCGTTTTGGCAAAACCTCACCGAATTTTTTTTGTCGGATTCGGGTGTGTTTTGGATTCGGGTGTTTTTTTTTAAAAAACACTAAAAAACAGCTTAAATCATAGAATTTGGGGGTCATTTTGATCCCAAAGTATTATTAACCTCAAAAACCATAATTTACACTCATTTTCAGTCTATTCTGAATACCTCACACCTCACAATATTATTTTTAGTCCTAAAATTTGCACCTAGGTCGCTGGATGACTAAGCTAAGCGACCCTAGTGGCCGACACAAACACCGGGCCCATCTAGGAGTGGCACTGCAGTGTCACGCAGGATGTCCCTTCCAAAAAACCCTCCCCAAACAGCACATGACGCAAAGAAAAAAAGAGGCGCAATGAGGTAGCTGTGTGAGTAAGATAAGCGACCCTAGTGGCCGACACAAACACCAGGCCCATCTAGGAGTGGCACTGCAGTGTCACGCAGGATGTCCCTTCCAAAAAACCCTCCCCAAACAGCACATGACGCAAAGAAAAAAAGAGGCGCAATGAGGTAGCTGTGTGAGTAAGATAAGCGACCCTAGTGGCCGACACAAACACCGGGCCCATCTAGGAGTGGCACTGCAGTGTCACGCAGGATGGCCCTTCCAAAAAACCCTCCCCAAACAGCACATGAGGCAAAGAAAAAAAGAGGCGCAATGAGGTAGCTGTGTGAGTAAGATAAGCGACCCTAGTGGCCGACACAAACACCGGGCCCATCTAGGAGTGGCACTGCAGTGTCACGCAGGATGGCCCTTCCAAAAAACCCTCCCCAAACAGCACATGACGCAAAGAAAAAAAGAGGCGCAATGAGGTAGCTGTGTGAGTAAGATAAGCGACCCTAGTGGCCGACACAAACACCGGGCCCATCTAGGAGTGGCACTGCAGTGTCACGCAGGATGGCCCTTCCAAAAAACCCTCCCCAAACAGCACATGACGCAAAGAAAAAAAGAGGCGCAATGAGGTAGCTGTGTGAGTAAGATAAGCGACCCTAGTGGCCGACACAAACACCGGGCCCATCTAGGAGTGGCACTGCAGTGTCACGCAGGATGTCCCTTCCAAAAAACCCTCCCCAAACAGCACATGACGCAAAGAAAAAAAGAGGCGCAATGAGGTAGCTGTGTGAGTAAGATAAGCGACCCTAGTGGCCGACACAAACACCGGGCCCATCTAGGAGTGGCACTGCAGTGTCACGCAGGATGGCCCTTCCAAAAAACCCTCCCCAAACAGCACATGACGCAAAGAAAAAAAGAGGCGCAATGAGGTAGCTGTGTGAGTAAGATAAGCGACCCTAGTGGCCGACACAAACACCGGGCCCATCTAGGAGTGGCACTGCAGTGTCACGCAGGATGGCCCTTCCAAAAAACCCTCCCCAAACAGCACATGACGCAAAGAAAAAAAGAGGCGCAATGAGGTAGCTGTGTGAGTAAGATAAGCGACCCTAGTGGCCGACACAAACACCGGGCCCATCTAGGAGTGGCACTGCAGTGTCACGCAGGATGTCCCTTCCAAAAAACCCTCCCCAAACAGCACATGACGCAAAGAAAAAAAGAGGCGCAATGAGGTAGCTGTGTGAGTAAGATAAGCGACCCTAGTGGCCGACACAAACACCGGGCCCATCTAGGAGTGGCACTGCAGTGTCACGCAGGATGTCCCTTCCAAAAAACCCTCCCCAAACAGCACATGACGCAAAGAAAAAAAGAGGCGCAATGAGGTAGCTGTGTGAGTAAGATAAGCGACCCTAGTGGCCGACACAAACACCGGGCCCATCTAGGAGTGGCACTGCAGTGTCACGCAGGATGTCCCTTCCAAAAAACCCTCCCCAAACAGCACATGAGGCAAAGAAAAAAAGAGGCGCAATGAGGTAGCTGCGTGAGTAAGATAAGCGACCCTAGTGGCCGACACAAACACCGGGCCCATCTAGGAGTGGCACTGCAGTGTCACGCAGAATGGCCCTTCTAAAAAACATTCCACAAACAGCACATGACGCAAAGAAAAATTAAAGAAAAAAGAGGTGCAAGATGGAATTGTCCTTGGGCCCTCCCACCCACCCTTATGTTGTATAAACAGGACATGCACACTTTAACCAACCCATCATTTCAGTGACAGGGTCTGCCACACGACTGTGACTGAAATGACGGGTTGGTTTGGACCCCCACCAAAAAAGAAGCAATTAATCTCTCCTTGCACAAACTGGCTCTACAGAGGCAAGATGTCCACCTCATCATCATCCTCCGATATATCACCGTGTACATCCCCCTCCTCACAGATTATCAATTCGTCCCCACTGGAATCCACCATCTCAGCTCCCTGTGTACTTTGTGGAGGCAATTGCTGCTGGTCAATGTCTCCACAGAGGAATTGATTATAATTCATTTTAATGAACATCATCTTCTCCACATTTTCTGGATGTAACCTCGTACGCCGATTGCTGACAAGGTGAGCGGCGGCACTAAACACTCTTTCGGAGTACACACTTGTGGGAGGACAACTTAGGTAGAATAAAGCCAGTTTGTGCAAGGGCCTCCAAATTGCCTCTTTTTCCTGCCAGTATAAGTACGGACTGTGTGACGTGCCTACTTGGATGCGGTCACTCATATAATCCTCCACCATTCTTTCAATGTTGAGAGAATCATATGCAGTGACAGTAGACGACATGTCCGTAATCGTTGGCAGGTCCTTCAGTCCGGACCAGATGTCAGCATCAGCAGTCGCTCCAGACTGCCCTGTATCACCGCCAGCGGGTGGGCTCGGAATTCTGAGCCTTTTCCTCGCACCCCCAGTTGCGGGAGAATGTGAAGGAGGAGATGTTGACAGGTCGCGTTCCGCTTGACTTGACAATTTTCTCACCAGCAGGTCTTTCAACCCCAGCAGACTTGTGTCTGCCGGAAAGAGAGATCCAAGGTAGGCTTTAAATCTAGGATCGAGCACGGTGGCCAAAATGTAGTGCTCTGATTTCAACAGATTGACCACCCGTGAATCCTTGTTAAGCGAATTAAGGGCTCCATCCACAAGTCCCACATGCCTAGCGGAATCGCTCCGTGTTAGCTCCTCCTTCAATGTCTCCAGCTTCTTCTGCAAAAGCCTGATGAGGGGAATGACCTGACTCAGGCTGGCAGTGTCTGAACTGACTTCACGTGTGGCAAGTTCAAAGGGCATCAGAACCTTGCACAACGTTGAAATCATTCTCCACTGCGCTTGAGACAGGTGCATTCCACCTCCTATATCGTGCTCAATTGTATAGGCTTGAATGGCCTTTTGCTGCTCCTCCAACCTCTGAAGCATATAGAGGGTTGAATTCCACCTCGTTACCACTTCTTGCTTCAGATGATGGCAGGGCAGGTTCAGTAGTTTTTGGTGGTGCTCCAGTCTTCTGTACGTGGTGCCTGTACGCCGAAAGTGTCCCGCAATTCTTCTGGCCACCGACAGCATCTCTTGCACGCCCCTGTTGTTTTTTAAATAATTCTGCACCACCAAATTCAAGGTATGTGCAAAACATGGGACGTGCTGGAATTTGCCCATATTTAATGCACACACAATATTGCTGGCGTTGTCCGATGCCACAAATCCACAGGAGAGTCCAATTGGGGTAAGCCATTCCGCGATGATCTTCCTCAGTTGCCGTAAGAGGTTTTCAGCTGTGTGCGTATTCTGGAAACCGGTGATACAAAGCGTAGCCGGGATTCCGAGCAGCCACCGCAGCACAGCACGGGACAACAGAGACAAGCAGCGGTTACGAAGAGGAAAAACACTTCACCGCTTGGAATAAAGATCTCGTCCCACCACTGCTGAACACAAGGTGGGTAGTATAGGGAAAGATAAGGTAACCGTCACCCCGCACAGAGATTTCAACGGGATAAGGAGCCGGTTTTATAGAAAAATCCGGCAGGACTGAAAACAAACACTAAAGGAGCTGTAAACATTACTAATCCTTTTCCTTACAGGTATTGCACTACAGTATTGCAACATTTAAATTGTTGCAAATTATAACACACATTGTCACAAGCGCCTTGTTTTAACAAAGCGTAGCCTGCCTAGGAAAGAGTTGGCGTTTGCGAGATGCTGCTACTGGTGCCGCCGCTGCTGTTCTTGCGGCGGGAGTCCATACATCTACCCAGTGGGCTGTCACAGTCATATAGTCCTGACCCTGCCCTGCTCCACTTGTCCACATGTCCGTGGTTAAGTGGACATTGGGTACAGCTGCATTTTTTAGGACACTGGTGACTCTTTTTCTGAGGTCTGTGTACATTTTCGGTATCGCCTGCCTAGAGAAATGGAACCTAGATGGTATTTGGTACCGGGGACACAGTACCTCCAACAAGTCTCTAGTTGGCGCTGCAGTAATGATGGATACCGGAACCACGTTTCTCACCACCCAGGATGCCAAGGCCTCAGTTATCCGCTTTGCAGTAGGATGACTGCTGTGATATTTCATCTTCCTCGCAAAGGACTGTTGGACAGTCAATTGCTTGGTGGAAGTAGTAAAAGTGGTCTTACGACTTCCCCTCTGGGATGACCATCGACTCCCAGCAGCAACAACAGCAGCGCCAGCAGCAGTAGGCGTTACACGCAAGGATGCATCGGAGGAATCCAAAGCAGGAGAGGAATCGTCAGAATTGCCAGTGACATGGCCTGCAGGACTATTGGCATTCCTGGGGAAGGAGGAAATTGACACTGAGGGAGTTGGTGGGGTGGTTTGCGTGAGCTTGGTTACAAGAGGAAGGGATTTACTGGTCAGTGGACTGCTTCCGCTGTCACCCAAAGTTTTTGAACTTGTCACTGACTTATTATGAATGCGCTGCAGGTGACGTATAAGGGAGGATGTTCCGAGGTGGTTAACGTCCTTACCCCTACTTATTACAGCTTGACAAAGGCAACACACGGCTTGACACCTGTTGTCCGCATTTCTGTTGAAATACTTCCACACCGAAGAGCTGATTTTTTTGGTATTTTCACCAGGCATGTCAGTGGCCATATTCCTCCCACGGACAACAGGTGTCTCCCCGGGTGCCTGACTTAAACAAACCACCTCACCATCAGAATTCTCCTGGTCAATTTCCTCCCCAGCGCCAGCAACACCCATATCCTCCTCATCCTGGTGTACTTCAACACTGACATCTTCAATCTGACTATCAGGAACTGGACTGCGGGTGCTCCTTCCAGCACTTGCAGGGGGCGTGCAAATGGTGGAAGGCGCATGCTCTTCACGTCCAGTGTTGGGAAGGTCAGGCATCGCAACCGACACAATTGGAGTCGGACTCTCCTTGTGGATTTGGGATTTCGAAGAACGCACAGTTCTTTGCGGTGCTACTGCTTTTGCCAGCTTGAGTCTTTTCATTTTTCTAGCGAGAGGCTGAGTGCTTCCATCCTCATGTGAAGCTGAACCACTAGCCACGAACATAGGCCAGGGCCTCAGCCGTTCCTTGCCACTCCGTGTGGTAAATGGCATATTGGCAAGTTTACGCTTCTCCTCCGACAATTTTATTTTAGGTTTTGGAGTCCTTTTTTTTACTGATATTTGGTGTTTTGGATTTGACATGCTCTGTACTATGACATTGGGCATCGGCCTTGGCAGACGACGTTGCTGGCATTTCATCGTCTCGGCCATGACTAGTGGCAGCAGCTTCAGCACGAGGTGGAAGTGGATCTTGATCTTTCCCTAATTTTGGAACCTCAACATTTTTGTTCTCCATATTTTAATAGGCACAACTAAAAGGCACCTCAGGTAAACAATGGAGATGGATGGATACTAGTATACTTATGGATGGACTGCCGAGTGCCGACACAGAGGTAGCTACAGCCGTGGACTAACGTACTGTGTCTGCTGCTAATATAGACTGGATGATTGATAATGAGATTAAATCAATATATATATGTATGTATATATAATATCACTAGTACTGCAGCCGGACAGGTAGATAATATATTTATTAGGTAATGATGACTGATGACGGACCTGCTGGACACTGTCAGCTCAGCAGCACCGCAGACTGCTACAGTAAGCTACTATACTATAGTAGTATGTACAAAGAAGAAAGAAAAAAAAAAACACGGGTAGGTGGTATACAATTATGGATGGACTGCCGTGTGCCGACACAGAGGTAGCTACAGCCGTGGACTACCGTACTGTGTCTGCTGCTAATATAGACTGGATGATAATGATATGAAATCAATATATATATGTATGTATATATAATATCACTAGTACTGCAGCCGGACAGGTAGATAATATATTTATTAGGTAATGATGACTGATGACGGACCTGCTGGACACTGTCAGCTCAGCAGCACCGCAGACTGCTACAGTAAGCTACTATACTATAGTAGTATGTACAAAGAAGAAAGAAAAAAAAAAACCACGGGTAGGTGGTATACAATTATGGATGGACTGCCGAGTGCCGACACAGAGGTAGCTACAGCCGTGGACTAACGTACTGTGTCTGCTGCTAATATAGACTGGATGATAATGTTATGAAATCAATATATATATGTATGTATATATAATATCACTAGTACTGCAGCCGGACAGGTAGATAATATATTTATTAGGTAATGATGACTGATGACGGACCTGCTGGACACTGTCAGCTCAGCAGCACCGCAGACTGCTACAGTAAGCTACTATACTATAGTAGTATGTACAAAGAAGAAAGAAAAAAAAAAAAAACACGGGTAGGTGGTATACAATTATGGATGGACTGCCGAGTGCCGACACAGAGGTAGCTACAGCCGTGGACTAACGTACTGTGTCTGCTGCTAATATAGACTGGATGATTGATAATGAGATTAAATCAATATATATATGTATGTATATATAATATCACTAGTACTGCAGCCGGACAGGTAGATAATATATTTATTAGGTAATGATGACTGATGACGGACCTGCTAGACACTGTCAGCTCAGCAGCACCGCAGACTGCTACAGTAAGCTACTATACTCTGCCGGATTTTTCTATAAAACCGGCTCCTTATCCCGTTGAAATCTCTGTGCGGGGTGACGGTTACCTTATCTTTCCCTATACTACCCACCTTGTGTTCAGCAGTGGTGGGACGAGATCTTTATTCCAAGCGGTGAAGTGTTTTTCCTCTTCGTAACCGCTGCTTGTCTCTGTTGTCCCGTGCTGTGCTGCGGTGGCTGCTCGGAATCCCGGCTACGCTTTGTATCACCGGTTTCCAGAATACGCACACAGCTGAAAACCTCTTACGACAATCCTTTGGTTTCTGTCCTGCCTTGCCGTGCTAGGGGGTACCTATGGTAAGTAGACATGTGTCTGCGTTAGCATCTTACGTGTATGTGTAGCCTAGCTAGTCCTTACATATACCTAATATATCCTTACCTTTCATATCAGGCTGTGGTGTGCCAAGCATCAGACCTGTTGTCTCCGGGTATGCCAGAATTGTGAATGGTGAGAATGCCGTTTCTGGGTCTTGGCCATGGCAAGTGTCTCTGCAGGTAATGTAAGAACAGCTCATTAACTAGTTTGCTGTTACTATTAAATTACTGCACATGCTTTATTTGATGAACACTTGTCCTCTTATCCAAAGCTTAACGCTGCTTGAGTGTTAGGAAAGTGGCTTCATACTAATCAGTCACAGCCCCAAGTGCAATGTGTCACAGCTATAGTATTTAATGGGGAGAATTTTTTTAAGGTACAGTCCAAAATAACTTCAGAGAATAACTGCACACACAGCTGATCTTAGAATGTTTCTGGCAGTAATATTACATCATTTAAGATGTTTTTATCAATTTTCAAAAAATCCAGAACCAAATCTAAATCTGAACCAAAACACCTGAGGGTTGTTTTGCCAAAATCGAAAAACAAAAACAAAATACTGAGGGAGGTTTGGGCAAAACTCAAACCAACACATGAGAGTCTGCGCACATTTCTACCTAAAATGCATTGCTTTACTATGTATTTATACTGTATATTGTTTTGCATTGGTTATATATACTTAGAATTTTGGATAAGGGATACTCAACCTATATTGATTACTTAGATACAAGTATACAAAGAGATTTATTTTCATATTTTCATAAAATTCAACTCTCCACCATATGAGGTACTAAATGCTTTGCTTGTGTTAGAAAGAAATAGTTTACAATACTGTATATACTGTACTGTAATGCTTTTTAGCAAAAACCAAGACCTAACAGATCAAGCTGAGTGGCCTGTCAGAAGTGCCCACTAGTGGCTGCTGACAAATAATCTTTTTGCAGCTGCCAGTTTCAGTGATCTGTGCCTTCCCCTCTACACCTAGCCTCCTCCTCCCACCAATCCATAGTGGAGAGCTATACCAAAAGGATCATGCACTCACAGCCGCAGGATTGCCCACCAGCAGCTGTTATTGGCTCACTGCAGGGGCTCCCCCTCCAGTTTCTTCTCCTCTCCAACAGTGATGTTCAATCATGAACACACATGGGATGGAAAGAAGCAGGGAGGAGTTTGGGATGGATCGGAGTGTAGAGGTGGAGGGACAGGATCATCAGCAGTCACAGCTGGGACCAGCCAATGGGAGGCAGGGTAGAGTGGGTGGGAGCCAGACAGTGGGACGTGGGGTGGAGTGGGTGGAGGCTAGACAGTGGAAGGTGGGGTGGAGTGGGTGGGAGCCAGACAGTGGGAGGCGGAGTGGAGTGGGTGGGGGCCAGACAGTGGAAAGTGGGGTGGAGTGGGTGGGGACTACACAGTGGGAAGTGGGGCAGACTGAGGTCCCTTTACTAGTTTATAATAAAATTGCATAGAACCTTTTAAAAAATGTTAAAATATGTGATTTACAGAATTTAATAATAAAATAGACAATTTTAGAGAATTTATTTGAAAACTATTAGCCAGTTACTGTAAGTGGTCATAGGAATTTTTGTCAGTAGTATTCAACATACAAAATATATTGAATGCATCACATGCCAATGTCACAATTAATTGACACATACTTAATGCAAAATACTGTAGACTAAAACAAAGGTAAACAAGTATTATTGTTATGCATTTTACAACAATCATAGAGCAGGACACAATTTCTTAGTCCCTGGAATATGTGTAGCGTCATCAAGCCAGTATAATGCATTGCTCGGTAATGTACTGTAGTGCATTAATAACGCTGATTTTGTTTACATACTGTATTGGTAGGACAACACCGGATTCCACTTCTGTGGTGGTTCTCTGATCAACAGTCTCTGGGTTGTAACTGCTGTTCACTGTGGTGTCACGTAAGTAATGTGCAACAGACTTTACTAAGATAAGAACTAAATATATATTTACAGACATTTACAACAATCGTGTTTGGTCTGAGTTGAAACAAGACTGGCATCGCAGGGATATGCAAGAGGTTTTCAAGATCAAATACTCAGATTTAATAAAAATTGTGTTTCACAGAACCATGTTTTACAAAGGTGTATGCCAACGTGTTTAGTCATGTTTAATAGGGGATACATATGTATGATATCCCGGCTGATGGGATGACGGTGGTCATGTGACCGACACTGGTATCCCGAAGCAGAGAATACCGACAGGGGTTGGGTAAGCAGCCGAACCCTAACCCTCCCCAGTGATGCCTAAACCTAACCCTCCTACCCCAGCAGCCTAACCGTAACCCTCACCGGGGGTACCTAACCCTCCCTTCTTGCGCCTAACTCTAACCCTCCCCCACCCGCAGTTACCATGCAGGAGTCCCGGCACAGCTCGATCGGGATCCCAGTGATGGCATTTTTATCCATGTCAGGATGCTGGTGTCAGCATTCCATGGAGTGTCAAGATTCTGCCACCGGCATTCCGACTGCTGGGATCTTGACTGGATCCCGTTTAATAGTGTGCATGTTCATTGGTCTTTTTGTCTGAATTGTTAAGAAAGCCTTAAAAAAAAAAAAAAAGAAGAAGTGTGCCCCCCAAGCTTAACCAGCACAGGGCTGTGAAAAAATGCATAAGGGCCCCCAGTATTTTAAGAACCAGCACTGAGCTCCACTAGGAGGAGGGTAATGTCACACATATGAGACACTTCATGGGGGATTCCTCGGGACCTGTGGGACCCCCCAATAAAGTGGCATCCCCCCCTTGAATGTATTCCAGGCCTGGGCTGAAGCTCAGTGCTATCCCTCACACCCCTGGGAGGTGGGTGTGAGGTTGATAGCATTTAATAAAATATAATTAGTTTCAGAGAACTACAGGTACCAGCAAGCCTCCTCCACATGCGACACTCGAAGAACCACAAGTGCTAGCATATGGAGCATTACGCATTAAGGGCCCTCTGGTACCTATAGTTCCCCCTGTAAAATAAATATAAAAATAATTACAAGACACACACATGAATGTGATAGCCCTTTATTACACACACACTCACACACACTGTACATGTTTAGCTTGTCCATGGCACCGGTCGGTCCCCTGGCCAGTAGAAATCCAAGTCTCTGGTCGGTCCTCTTCTCCAGTAGCATCCCGGGTAGTAGTATTATAACAAAAGCAATCCCAATCCATCTGGATTTAGTAGAGCAATACATACAGTATGTGTAGACATATAGAGCTTCTTTTGCAAATGACGAACCCAAATCAGTTGGCAAGTGATGGAACCCACATATGGCTGCCTGTCAATCAGTGCCTGCTACCATGGTAACAGGACTTCTGATTGACTGTGCAATCTGGGCAAACACAATTTTTAGTAAATTTACCCCATATTGTGTATGCATGTGAGTGTAGAAATGTATATTATGATTTGCATTTAAGTTGAATTGTACAGTAGTAACGCTATCTAGAATTGATGAATGATTTGTAGTAGAAAGAAAGAAAAACTCCAGAGGCACAGTTCCGTCTAGCCAGGGAATCTTGACCAAAGTGTGAACTTTTAACATTTTTATAATTAATTGACTTGACACTATAATCAAAGTTGCAACAGTAACTATAACTGCTATACATTTCATACACACAGAACTGCCCACCGTGTCGTTCTGGGGGAATATGATCGTTCTTCCAATGCTGAGCCCATTCAAACCAAAACTATTTCCAGGGTAAGTTAAATACAATCATCAGAAAACACAATTCCAAAAGTCTTTTACAATAATTAAAGCAAAACGATTAAGTATATGATAAGCACTTTAACATATTAAAATTTTAGATGACGTTAAGGTCACTTCATTACTTGCACAGTACCGCATCCTAATATTGTACATTTGTTTACAAATTGGGATTCATTTGAGTTCAACCCCCATATTAGTTTACTGAAAGAAAAAGCAATGATTTTATATATAAATTAGGATTTTTCTGGACAACTAAGGGGTATATTCAATTGAAGTTGAAAGCTGCCATCTGTCGAAAAGATGGCAGTTTTCGACTTTTTTAGGTCAGTAGGGTTTCCGACCTATTCAATCTAACCCCAAATTATTCGACAAGTCGAGGAATTCGACTTGTCGAAAAGCATGTTGATCGGCGGAATAGCTGCCGATCCATGTGCTTGTGTCGAAAATGGTGCCAAAACCAACAGGTTTTGGCCCCCTTTTCGACCGTCTCAATTAGACTTTAAAAAAAGTCGAAGTGAGATTCGGGAGCAGAGACGGAGAGAGCCGCGAGCAGCCAGATGGGGAGAGCAGCGCCGGAAGATGTCACAGCCGCCCCTCACAGCAGCGTCCACCCGACTCCAGAAAGCGAGACTTTGCTTGCTGGAGCTGGGTAGATACTGCCGTGAACGGCGGCTGTGATGCGGGGACGGGGAGAGGAGGATCGGGGAGAGGCAGAGAGACGGGGGGGGGGGGGAGCAGCGGGCAGACGGGGGAGAGCAGCGCTAAAGTAGTGACTATATAGCCGCTGCTGTAGCGCTGCTCTCCCCCGCCTGCCACGGCTCTCCCCTGTCTCAGCTCCCGCATCTCAATTCGACTTTTTTAAAAGTCGAATTGAGATGACATTGAATAGCCCAGGTCAGATCCATTCTGACAAATGAATGTCGGAATGGATCGGATTTCAATTGACTATACCCCTAAATGCTGTAGCTGGTCCTACCTGTGTTCTCTCTCTCTCCTGTCTATTTCCTCCTAATTTTTATCAGTGCTCCCTCTACTCTTTATGTCCCCTCTTTCTCCTCCTCTTACTCCATTTCTTTCTTCTCCCTTTATTTCTCTTCTAAGCACCTGATTTACTTTATATAGATTATCCTAAGTGTCATATTTTTTTCTCATCTTCAGTGCGTTTTTTGTTCTATATGTGGTCTGTGTATCCCTGAGTTCCTTTTCCATTTCAACTATACTGTTATACATTGTTGGTTGTGGACAGAGCCGTAAAAAGGTGTGTGCCAGTGTTGCCTTGCACACAACGCAACTGCACTGTGGGTGAGTCATCCGGAAACACCACCCGCACGACTGTTGCCTGCTCTCTCTCACTGCCTCCCGCCGACCACTGCAGCAGTGCTGCCCTGCACGCGGTGGTAGTGGTGGTGGGGGGGTGTTCTGACCTTTTTTTGTTTGAAGAAGCTGGAGCTATGGGCTGCTATTTAAGACCCGTCCCTTCAGAATTTGGCTTCTCCAACTTCAAAGACCAGCGAATCGCAGTTGTGCGTCTTGGCAGCTGCTGTAACCTCCGACTGCCCCAGTCCCTCCACTGGCTGCTGCATCCTATCACTACAGCCCATTGCCTGGTCCTCTGTAAAAGGGGGCTCTGCCTTCCATAATGTGTAAAAGGGAGCTCTACCTGCCGTACTGTGTAAAAGTACCTACCTGCTGTAATGTGTGAAATAGGGACTCTACCTGCTGTAATGTGTAAAAGAGAGCTCTGCCTGCCGTAATGTGTAAAAGGGAGCTCTACCTAGCGTAATGTGCTTTGGGCTCTACCTGGTGTAATGTGTGTAAGTGACGCTACTGTGCAGCGTTATTTGAATAATGGAAACTACTGTGCAGTGTAATATGTGTCATTTTGTGGCCACGCCTCTATATTTATGGCGCGCACTGGCCTTATTTTAAATATGTTAGGGGGGGGGGGCACTAATGCTGTTCCTTGCACACACCTCTATAATGTCTAGTTATGGCTGTGTATAATATTGTGATGTTGTTTCTCAGTGTCTGTGCTTTTCTCATGATGGGTGTGTGATGAGTAAGTGAAACAGAAAAAGTGTTGGTGTAATGACATGATTTGTATCAGTCTTCAGCTTTATATATATTGATTTGTTTTGTTTTGACAGGTCTTCAGACACCCCAGCTACAGATCCTTCACCATTGTCAATGATATCACTCTTTTGAAGCTAACCAGCACAGCTACTTTCAACACTATTGTGTCTCCTGTTTGTCTCGCTGTTACCAATGATGTTTTCAATGGAGGAGAGAGATGCGTTACTACTGGATGGGGTTATGTAAATGCTGCAAGTAAGAATATGAAAGATTCACCAATGTTTTGAACATAGCGATCATTATTTTATTGAATATTGGTCTAGTGGCCGAAAAGTTATTTAGCAGCCTTAAAACATCTGAAAAGCAAATTTAAAGGCATAGTAATGTGTGGTACAGCTGAAGGCATGTGAGTGATCAAAATAGAGCAGCTGAAAGGACCCCCCTTTTAAAGGCAAAGTGGTGGGAGTGGGTGATTCTCCAGGAGGTGAACATTAAAGTCCCGTGCATCCCTCACTTTTAATTTTTATTTTCCTTTTAAATTGGTCTGTTAAGAAATTGTTATATGAAAATGTAATTGCTGAATAACGATGCTTTACCCTATAACTTAATTTAAGACCCACTAAAATCTTGGTATTTTGGAAAAGTAAGTCATTTGAATTTGTGTAACTGTCCCGTGCATCACGGGGGAATCGCCCGAGTGCAGTTTCCCTGTAAGTCTGGGAGGGTTTAGGATATAGAAGGTCTGACTGTGCCATCTATCATGTAAATATACATTTGTAAAATAGCAAAGTTGCCAATACTGAAAGACATACTGTATAGTAATTTACTTGTATAGGCAGCCCTATTATGATAGTGTGTTATAGTCTGTTTGAAGAACTATTGTTTTATCACTTTTTGATATTTAGCACAAAACACACCAAGCAAACTGCAACAGGTGTCTCTTCCTCTTCTGACCAACACTGAATGTCAGAGACACTGGGGAACCAGAATCCAAAGCACCATGATCTGCGCTGGAGCCTCCGGTGCCTCATCCTGCATGGTACGGTAGACTATAAATTTCAATGTATGATTTGTCTGTATTCTTTAACAAATAATCACTGAGCAAACTTTCCACTTTTACTAAATGAAAGCTATGGGTTCCAGATCATGGCCAAAAATCCTGTCTTTCTGTGACATCTATTTGGCCTGTGTTTAAACCCATCTACCAACCACACTAATGTACCCTCATGTTATCCAGATGCATATGTATCTTAAATTGAAAATGGTTCATGTGGCTTGGTGGATAGTTTGAGTAGTACTATCATTATTATTAAATTTTATTTATAAGGCGCCACAAGTGTTTTGCAACACCGTACATATGGCACACATTAGAACAATACAGGGTAACAAGAACTTAACATTACAGTAACTGAAAACGAAAACAGAGCACAGGTAACATTTAGCACCACAATTCCCAGTACACAATGCAGCTGAGATGTAAGAAAGGAAAAGAGTAACTGGCGTATTACTAGGGGCAGGCAGCCATTGGAAGAGATAAACAGTAACGAGCGAGAGGAGATGTGGGTATAGACATTCGCTACGTAGGAGAAAGCTGAAACTGAGTGTGAAAGAAGAGGTCTGTGAGAGCAGGAGGGAAGAAGTCCCTGCTCCAATGCTCCAATGAGCTCATAATCTAAGAGGAGGTGGGAGACACTAAGACTTCTTGTTGTGGGCAGCATTCATCTAAGTAATAACGATCAACATCTTAGTTTATACACAATTTAATCCCATATTTATTATTGCACATATATTATAAAGTTTCCTTTTTTTCATTTTAGGGAGACTCTGGTGGACCACTTGTGTGCCAGAGAAATGGAGCTTGGACCCTGGCTGGAATTGTCTCCTGGGGAAGTTCTACCTGCTCAGCCTCCTCTCCCGGAGTATATGCTCGTGTGACAGCTCTTAGATCCTGGTTGGATCAAACCGTTGCTGCTAACTAAACAGAGATCTATTTATATACTGTATTATACTGTATCAAACATGACAAGATTTATAGCATTTTCAGAGTTTACTGTATAAAATACTTACATCAGAAAATAAAATTCATAATATTGCTTTGATTTATATAATTTACTGTCACGTTATCCTTCACCTATTGCCATGAATATACAGTGTGTGTGTATGTATATATATATATATATATATACACACACACACACACACACACACACACTCTTTGCTGCTCTACTAGCCTTTACCACCTCTGAGATGAGGCTATTCCACTTGCCCACTGTGAAGTTTTTCCTCAAAGCTCCCCTGAACCTACCTGCCTCCAGCTGTCTCAGCGTATGTCCTCGTGTTCTAGTACTTCTCTTCATTTGAATAATGTCTCCCTATTGTACCTTGTTAAAACTCTTGATATATTTGTATCATGTCGTTTCTATACAGGGATGTGAAGTCAGGGGAGGCAGTGCCTCCCCTGTGATTAATTATTAGATTAATTATTAAAATAATACAAAGAAGATACTTATGACACATTATGATAAGTATCTTCTTTATTTTAGTCTAATAATTTTAACTCATTAAATTAGTTTGGAAGGCACTGATAGCAGTGTCTCCCGTAGATAATGGGAACGTGGATAGAGCAGGGGTCGGGGCCAAGCACTGGGCTATAAAAGCCCATTGAAAAAATGGAAGACAGCGGGACCTATATAAGTGCCTTGCTGACAGGGACGGGCTTTCAGCCCACATAAAAACACATCCCTGTCAGCAAGGCAGAAATGATTGGACAGCGGATCCAGCGCTGGATCTGCTGTCCAATCACCCATGCGAGGCGGCGGGACAGTAAGCTCTCCTCCCTTTATTTCCCACCTTAATCCACACCTGCTGCTGGCGGTGGGAGCGTCCCACACCCGGCGATCATCCCTGGGACCCTGTGTCCTCGCAGCAGTCAGCAGGCAGCCCCGGGGAGGGGGTGAGCCAAGTGCAGCTGCGGCAGCGGGCCCAGTGCCGGAAAGTAGACATAGATAAATAATCAGCGCCAAATGGTCATAAATGAGATGAGTAGGTCAGTAACCATAAACATTTAATTCATAATAAAATTCAATAAAACATCCACATGGAATCAATAAAATAAGTGAAGAATCAACCCTTAAAAAAGGGGGAATATAGAATGTTACTCCCGATCACATTTCTCTCCAAATGGAAGAGATAATAGGACCTGTTCCTATAATATAGTCCCCTTCTAGGTTTGTGCGGACCAGATAGATAGCCTGAACTAGGCAATAGTTACCACAAGTTTGTCCAAGGGTTTTTAAGCGGCTCAGCACTCCGCATAATTGCAGTTCCTTGGTGAGGTAGAAACAAAGCAATGTCCTCAGTTCAGATGGTATATCTCCAGCACAAGTCCAAGAAAATCAGTAGTGGGGTCTTGGTTCAGGTCCTCAGGTCTCCAGATGGTACAAATCCAAGAAATGATCCAAGGGAGCAGCTTACACCAACGCCTTTCATTGTGTTCACACAACTTTTTCAAGGTGCTTGCTTGGCTGTAGACAGGGGTTTATATACTCAACTAATATGGCTGCTCATTAGCATAAGTGATTGACATTAACCAACTCCTCTCATAATATGACCAAGAAAATGACAGACATAAGTATCGGGGGTGAAGCCCATAATAATAAATATGATACATATATTAAATACCTCCCAAATATCCAAAACAATCTATTTATTTATATGTATATTGGTCACATGACCATTTATAGAAGCCTATCCTGGGCTATAATATCTAAAACCCGGAATGGCATCTGATTTATTTGTCCTCATGAACACTGGCAGGTCTCCTGGTTAGGGGGGGAAAACCAATCCACTTCTTATACTGAACAAGTGGGGATCCCCTCCCCCTCGTCAATATTAGTGGCATTAAAGGATCAGTTACGCGATCGGATCCCATCCCGTCGCGTCATCAGTCCCCGCCCGGCCGCACGTAATCACGTGGTCGGGCTTGTTACGTTGCATCATTCCCGCACGCCCGGGTGCGCATCATTGACGCTGCGGATGTTTAGTTTGGTTGCCAGGGCGGCGTGTCGCTACACGCGCTGTCACAACCTTACAATTGTTGTGGATAGTCTCACAAAATGACGGCTACGTAATCCCGCCAACCATCATGCCAACCACAATAGTGGCACTGTTTGTCATATATAGTATGTATATATTTACATCAATTTAGTTTGCTTGGAGTGCACTGTGCAGTGGTCGATGAGGACTTACATACTTTTCATAAGACAAAAAAATATAGTTAAAAGTAATGCATAATAAGTATATGTATTGGTGAGCAATAAACAGTAATGACTCTTAATGAGCCTCCATTAATTTGTCCAATAGCCATCTTTCAAACAGTAGAAGTAGATATAGATAAAAATTGATAATGACACTAATAAATTACCCTTTCGTGCTTTACCAATTCTAAAGTATATTCAGAGAGTTATGTGCCACATAATACTGATGTATACAGAATAAATCCCAAAGAGAAGAATACATAGGATCTTATTTAGAGGCATATATATAGGTAATAGGAGATGAATCGTACTATAATGTGAGAGTACTTATGTATTAGTATATTACCAGACCTGTATATTCACAATAGATGTCAACAGTAATGTATAAAAAACTGCTATCATTAGAAGAAAGGGCAGCAGTCTGAAAAAATAAATAAATAAATATATATATATATATATATAAATGTAGAAATCAGCGGCACTCACGGCTCCCCGTCAGGGAATAAAAGAAGACACAGGCGTTGTGTATCAGTCAACGTTTCAATGTTATTTAGGTAAACATTTTCCTTCACTGTATATATATATATATATATATATATATATACTAATATTATTACTTGGATATATGACATTCAATTTAAACATCCAGTACAGTTCTTGTTTACACAAGATTTTGTACCGGTCCCCCCCCCTCTCTTCGTTATGCCCACCTGTTCAACCGCTGTTAGATGGAGGGAGCTAGGATCCCCTTCATGATAATCTCTAAAGTGTCTAGAGACACTATGCGTGGAGATTCTCCTGACTATATTACGGCGGTGTTCCATGAAGCGAGTCTTAATGCTTCTTTTAGTCCGCCCCACATATTTCTGATCACATCCACAAGAGAGGAGGTATATAATATAAATTGAATCACAATTCATAAAACTAGTGAGTTCGTAATCCTCTCCATCTGTCACGTGGAGGTTTGTGGTTTTGCGAGACATGTGTTTACAGGTAGTACACCTGGTAGCCCCACATCGGAAGAAGCCTTTGGGTTTTTGCGTCAGCCAGGTGTCCCCCATTGTCCGTTGTGTGGTGACTTTTTTGATAAAGCTGGGAGCAAGAATGTTTTTAAGTTATTTATTCTTTTTAAAAATGAATTTCGGCTTGGGTGGTAGATGGCTTCTCAATAGATTGTCTTGATTCAAAATATTAAAGTTTTTACATACAATCTTTTTAATTTGCATACTTTCATTATTGTATGTCGATATAAAGGCCAAGCCGTCTAATTCATCATTAGGGTCTCTTTCCTTATTGCGTCTAAGTACAGTATCGCTATCTAAATTAGAAACCTCTCTGACAGTCTTCTTTAGTGGTAAATACGAATAACCTCTACCACTAAAGGCCTCCACCATAGAGTCGGCCTGTTCCAGGAATTTAGTTTTTTCTGTGCAATTGCGTTGTAACCGCATCAATTGCCCCCTAGGAATGTTCTCCTTCCAGGGGGGATAATGGGCACTCCGGTAGTGCAGATAAGAGTGAGTGTCAACCTCCTTGTTATAATTGGAGGTGTATATTTTATTGTCCCTGGCTTCTAGAGTTATATCCAGGAAGTTAATAGTGAAAGGGTGAAAGGAGTGAGTAAACTGAAGATTAAAGTGATTAGAATTATAATTAGAAACAAATGCTTGTGCTGATAGTTCATCCCCAACCCAAATTATAAAGAGATCGTCAATATATCGGCCATAGAGGACGAGGCTCGCGCCAAAGTCGCCAGTCGCCACCCCACACATGGGTGTCCTCAAAGAGGCCCATGTAGAGGTTGGCATAACTGGGCGCGAACCTCGTCCCCATGGCCGTGCCCATTACTTGTAAATAAAACGTGTCCATAAACAAAAAATAATTGTGCTGAAGAATGAAAGAAATAGCATCTAACAAAAATGCCCTGTGTCTCTCCGAAAGGTCACCATCAGTCCTTAATCTAGTTTCTATTGCATCCCGACCTAGATCATGCGGGATGTTGGTATGGAGACTGCACATCTAGAGTCAGAAATGCATATGTGTCTTTCCACACAAAGTCTTGTAGAAGTTGTAAAAAATGAGTGGTGTCTTTAATGTGAGACCTTAAGGTAGAGACACAGGGTTGAAGGAAAGAATCCACATAAAAGGACAGATTAGAGGACAAAGAACCTATACCAGATATAATGGGACGCCCAGGTGGTGAACTAAGTGACTTGTGTACTTTAGAGAGGTGATAGTAAATCAGAACTGTGGGGTGCTTAATAAACAAAAAATTAAATTCGTCCCTGGATATAACTCCATCGACCAGGGCATCATCTAGTAAATTGTGGAGCTGTCTCAAATAGTGAGATGTGGGATCGGAATCCAGAGGTTTATAGAATTCAATATTCGTCAATTGTCTATATGCCTCAGCAATATACTCCTCTCTATCTTGCACCATCAGACCGCCCCCCTTGTCCGCTTCTCTAAAGACCAAGGAAGTGTCCTTAGTAAGATCCCGCAGGGCTTTCCTCTCCCATTTGCTGAGGTTGGTATTGATTTTCTTTTTATTCATTGGGTTCTTTTGTTGGCATAGATTACTAAAGTCTTCTAATGTAGTTTTATAAAAGCACTCAACCATGGGGCTCTTGTATGTAAGGGGATAGAACTCAGATTTGCACTTAAAGTCCCCCCTTTTGATATCAAATACTTTTTTTGTATTAGCTACTCCAATGCTGGAGTTATCATCCAGGAGGGTCTGTAGGATCTCAAGAGCTGAATCATCTCCTGAATCGAGGGTGATAGCCATTCCCTCTGCTTTGTGTTGTTGCAGATTACGTTGTATGAAATATTGTTTCCTACATAAAGTGCAAACAAATCTGTTCAATTCAACGAAGTGCAGCAGCGTTGAACGGCGCTCTCTTTCAACCTCCCAGCTAACTTCAGCCTCGTCCATGCAGCAGCTGGCCCTCAGCAGCATCACCGGGTTTCTGTCTCCTGCGGAGCCGCATTTGGCGGGCTCTTACACGCGCAGGAGGGGAGTGCAGGTATAGTCGTGAACCACTGCATCTCCAACAGCAGGCCGCGATCCTGAGGCACCTGTGGTGAGTACAGCACCCCTATTCCTCCCCGCAGCATGGACAGGGAATGAAGCGCCAGGGTTCATCATCCCCTCCCGCCTTCCTTTCTCTTCTACATGCTGAGCGCATACACGGAGAAGGGGTTACACTGTGCAGCAGCAATTCTGTGAGGGCTGATGACGTCTCTCCCAGCTGCCTTACATGTAAAAAAGGGGGACTCTGCTGCCTAATGTGTAAAAAAGGGACTCTGCCTGCTTAATGTGTAAAAAGGGGGACTCTGTCCGCCTAATGTGTAAAAAGGGGGGCTCTGTTGCTGTAATGTGTATAAAATGGGACTCTGTTGCTGTAATGTGTAAAAAGGGGGACTGTTGCTGTAATGTGTAAAAAGGGGAACTCTGCCTGCTGTAATGTGTAAAAGGGAGCTCTACCTGCCTACTGTGCAGTACCAGCACACATCCCCATGTACTCTAATGTATCTGCTGTTAATAAAAAGAGAGCTGAGGTTTGTGTTCTTGTGCTTCTGTGGATGTACAGGAGAAGCCAGTGCCTCCCCAGCCATTGACCTCACTGCACATCACTGTTTCTATCATAACCCCCACCCCCTTTCCCTTCTCTGCTCCAATATGATGCATCACATAGTCACCTACTTACAACTTTGGGCTCATTGTGTGGTGCATGCACGCGCCATGTTTTGATATTCAGACACATGCACTGTTGGCTTGAATACAAGAGATGCATCTGTTTTCACAGATGAATGCGACTCAGTGTAAGGCCATAAGTGGCTTCAATAAAGCCACCCATTAACCACCCATGCATGTGGCCAAACCATATAATGAGATGGATGCAAATCTTGATTCCTCAGCAAGATCTCTGTGTCCACATCTACTCACACGCTAGGGGCCCCCCAGCACAGGGCAAGGCAGCCCGGCATGTGTCTTGCACCGTCCCATGATGCAGTTGCAATTTACTTGTGAACGCATCGATTTAGGCTGATCCCTGGCTGCACCATTTTTTTTCTCAGACCTTACATGCAGCTGCCCCCAAAATTTCCTTTTTGCACCTACGTTGTCCAGACCACACCCACCAAATGCCGCGTCGGCCCAAACCCCCCCCACCCCCACCCCTCCGCCGGACAGCCATTGCTGTCATTCACTATGTGATTGCATGGTGAAGGGTTGCACACGCGCACTATGGACGGCTGCGTCCATTTCTAAGTAGCCCCCATAATCTTATTGCTGTTTCCTCATCATGAGCGTCAGGATTGGCTTGTTTGGATGACATAAAACAACCTTTTATATTAACATGAAAGCCATGGTGCCACTATCAGTATGCCCTTCTATTGCCCAGTAAGCAAGTTCTGGCATATTTATCAACTAGAGTCAATAACAAGTATAATAAATTCTTTATTACATGGTCACCCTGCCATGGGCCATGGTTTGGTGGGTCCACTAGAAAACAGTTTTATTTTTTCAACATAGGCAAACTGCGAAATATATTTCAAAATGTAACATTCGTTACCATGGAATGACCCTACTGCTAGCTGAACACAATAACATACGTATAGACATAAGTGTGAAACCAGTTAACTATTTATTAACAAATAAAAACACAACAGTAACAGAGCAATATAGGTCTGCAAGATATATACGTAATTAAAAACAAAATACAGTACTGGTGCATCAATAAAATAAAACGTCCTTTATGTGAAGTACTTGAATTTGAGCATAGGTTGAGTCTCCCATATCAAAAATGCTTGGGACCAGAAGTAATTTGGATATTGGATATTTCCATATTTGTTTATAATTGTGTGCATGAAGCAAAGTTTGTGTGCATTGAACCATTAGAAAGCAAAGGTTTCACTATCTCATATTTTGTAATATTCCATATTTCAGAATTCTGGATATGGGAGACTCAGCAGGTACTGTCAGGAGGCCTCTGATAGTATAGCAGTCATAGCAGAAGTCAATCTTATGAAGAGGAAAAGGCATGAGAAATTAGTTACAGTACAAAAAGGGGCAGATGTATTAACCTGGAGAAGGCACAAGAAAGTGATAAACCAGTGATAAGTGCAAGGCGATAAACGCACCAGCCAATCAGCTCCTAACTGTTCATTTACATATTGGAGCCGATTGGCTGGTGCGTTTATCACCTTGCACTTATCACTGGTTTATCACTTCCTTACGCCTTCTCCAGGTTAATACATCTGCCCCAAACTCTGCAGAGCAAGCTGACTAATATATCACTGGCATCAAAAGACTGAAAAGCAGCCCTCTTCCACCCTCAGCAGGAACATACTCGCTGTTGAGGCAAAGATTAAGGCAGGAAGAGCAGCAGTCACTTCTTTACTAGTGTCACCATGTAGACAACACGTAGGGGGTAGCGTTTACTAATTTTTGAATAAAGTTAAAAAATGTAGAGTGGTTGTTAGCTCCCCCTCATGCCTCATTTATTAACACTTTTTAACTCCATGAGGCCGGGAAATTCCCAGCCTCCTGGTTTCAATGACCCCAGAATTGTGGTCTTTCCAAAAGCAAAGAAAGATCCCCAACTTGTACAATCATACCGACCCACATGATTGCTTAACCAAGATTTTTTATTATTTACTAAATGGATTGCTCAATGACTCCAATGTGTTCTGCAAGGTATTCTCCATCCAGCACAAAATGGTTTTGTCAAAGGTAGAACTTCGGTACATAATATTTGTATGCTAATTGCAGCAATGCACCGTTCGCAACAATTAGCCTGCCGGGCTGCTGTTATTGTTAGTTGTGATGTGGATAAAGCCTTTGACCGGACCTCCTGGTCACATATTCTACGACTCTTACATGTCCAACACTTTAGGGTTGAATTTATTTGTATATTTTGTCTGCTTTATGCTCAGCCCATGGCTTTTCTCACACTCAATGGCCTTAATATGCCCCCTCTTCTGTTGTACAGAGGGACCCGTCAGGGCTGCCTTCTCTCCCCATTGCTATTCAACTTAGGTTTGGATCCATTCAGGATACCTCATGGCAGAGAATTCAAGTAGAGTCCCAATATAAAAGTCTCTGCATTTGCAGATGATCTGTTATTATACTTTAACAAACCTAGAGATGATATTCCATGTTTGTGAGGTATACTTCACGACTTCAATTTAATATCTGGATTTTTTGTTCATTTAAATAATTTAGAAGCCTTGGCTTTAGGTGCAGATACAAAGCTAGAATGGGGGAATTCATTCCCATTTAAATGGGCTCAGGACTACTTAATATTTCTAGGTCTACGTATCCCACCCCATCCCTCTGAATTCTATTCTATCAATTGTCCCTATTTTATTAATCAGATGTTAGAAGATTTTGGGAGATGGCAACATCTCCCGATCTCTTATGTAGGTGGCTGTCATTTGTATAAAATGGTTTCCTTTCCTCGTCTCCTATATCCACTCCAAATGCTTCCATATGTCTTATGAAAACGTGATATTCATACAATTAATAAAGCCCTTACTAAATTCATATGGGCTGATAAACGCCCCCGTATTTCTTTATTTAAATTGCAACAGCCCTTGTCACTTGGTGGAGTTAGTCTTCCTTGTGCCGATGACTATGCTTTGGCTGCCAGCTATAGGTATGCGTTGGATTTGGAGGTGGTAACAATTATACTAACTTAGGGGGTAATTCAGATCTGATTGCAGCAGCAAATTTGTTAGTTAATGGGCAAAACCATGGGGGTCATTCCGAGTTGATCGCTAGCTGCCGACCAGGCTAAAAATCGGCACTTCTGCGCATGCGTATGCGGCGCAGTGCGCACGTGCGACGTACTTTCACAAAAGCCGATGCAGTTTCACACAAGGTCGAGCAACGCTTTTCAGTCGCACTGCTGACCACAGAGTGATTGACATGAAGTGGGCGTTTCTGGGAGGTAACTGACCATTTTCAGGGAGTGTGATGAAAAACGCAGGCGTGTCAGATACAACCGCAGGCGTGCCTGGGGAAACGGAGGAGTGGATGGCCGAACGCAGGGCATGTTCGTGATGTCAAAACAGGAACTAAATAGTCTGAAGTGATCGCAAGCTAGGAGTAGGTCTGGAGCTACTCAGAACCTGCTCGAAAATGTTTTTGTAGCCGCGCTGCGATCCTTTCGTTCGCACTTCTGCTAAGCTAAGATACACTCCCAGCGGGCGGAAGCTTAGCATTTGCACGGCTGCTAAAAGCAGCTAGCGAGCGAACAACTCAGAATGAGAGCCCATGTGCACTGCAGGTGGGGCAGATATAACATGTGCAGAGAGAGTTAGATTTGGGTGGGTTATATTGTTTCTGTGCAGGGTAAATACTGGCTGCTTTATTTTTACACTGCAAGTTAGATTTCAGTTTGAACACACTCCACCCAAATCTAACTCTCTCTGCACATGTTATATCTACCCCCATTGCAGTGCACATGGGGGGGTCATTCAGACCTGATTGCTCACTAGCAGTTTTTTGCAGTCCTGCAAGCAGATAGTCACCACCTACAGGGGAGTGTATTTTAGCTGTGCAAGTGTGCGATCGCATGTGCAACCGAGCGGTACAAAAAAACTTTGTGCAGTTTCTGAGGTGGCCAGAACTTACTCAGCCGCTGTGATCACTTCAGCCTGTCCGGGCCCAGAATTGACTTCAGACACCCGCCTGCATTTTTCCAAACACTCCCAGAAAACGGTAATTTGCCGCCCACAAACGCCTTCTTCCTGCCAATCTCCTTGCGAACGCCTGTGCGAATGGATTCTTCGTAAAACCCAACGCACAGCAGTGATCCGCTTTGTGCCAGTGCGATGCATGCTCATTTCTGACCTGATTGCAGCACTGCAAAAAAAACTAGCGTGCGATCAGGTCTGAATGACCCCCACATGGTTTTGCCCATTAGCTAACAAATTTGCTGCTGCGATCAGATCTGAATTAGGCCATTAGCTCTAGAACAGATATTTTCTCCAAGCCTTGATTCAGTGAATTTGTTACATTCTCAAATGATTTCTCAAGTTTCTGAAATACGGTTAAATCCCCTTTTCTACACACCACATGTAGCTTGGCACATGCTTAGTCTAGGCTTATCTCCATTACACTCTTTGATTCTTCCTTTGATTTCCAACCTGGACTTTCAGGGAACAGAAACTGATATGGTGAATCATTGTTGGCACCTTCAGGGACTCAGATTGCTTTACCAGTTTCTAGATATCGATTGCTCTGCAATCCTCATCTTGTTGCAGTTCAAGGAGAAATATCCGTCTCTCCACTTCCCTCTTTTTGCTTATATTCAGATATGTAATTATTTTACCCATGTGCTTTCCAGTTTACTGTCTATTGACTCCACTTTTCCCCTAGACTGTCTAGAGATGAGCGGGTTCGGTTCCCAGAAAACCGAACCCCGAACTTCACGCTCCGATCCCGGCTCCGAGTACGGCTCGGGACTTCCTGTCAGACTCGGAAACCAGAAAGAGGCAAAACATCCTCATCCCGCTGTCAGATTCTCACGGGGTTTGGATTCCATATAAACAGCCGTGTGTCACCGCCATTTTTACTCCAGACTGGGAGACAGACCTCTGTCTCTCTCTGTGGGTGGTGGAGTTGGGTGGGGTTAGTGTGTGCTCTGTAAAGGTGCTGCTGCAGTCACTGTGGTGTACCTGTGCTAAGTTAGGGGTGCTGTCCTGGCTGTCACTGGTGTTTCATGTGCTGTTAAGACCGGGTGCTGCATCTGTACATGTGTGTTGCTGCCCTGGCTGTCACTGTGTTGTACAGGGTGCAGGGGCACTGTCCTCCTGTAAAATATAGGGGTGCTGCTGGCCTTGTATGTTGTAAAAATTCCGGTGTGCAGTTGTTAAAAATTAAAAGCACACTGCTCCTGTAAACTGTAAAATATAAGGGTGCTGCTGTTCAAATAACATTACACTGGCCCTGTGTGCTATAAAAATTCAGGGGTGCTGCGGCTGTTAAAATAACATTACACTGGTTCTGTATTCTGTAAGAATACAGTGCTGCTGTGAAAATAAAGTGGCACTGTTCTGTGATTTTTTTTATAATCAGAAAAAAAAGAAATTACCTGACGAGAAACGTACAATTGGCAATATGCCATTCACGACACAAAGTGGCAAGGTAAGGCTAAGACCTTGGCCTATGTTCATGAGTGGTGGCTCAGCTTCTCATGAGGATGGAAGCCCTCCTCCCTCTCGAAAAATGAAAAAAATGAAGCTTGTTAAAGCACAGGAAAAAACAACTGTGCGCTCAGAGATATCACAAATCCCCATGGAGAATCTAGTGTGTCCATGGTTGCGATGTCTAGGCGTGACCTTCCCAAGACTGTATGGAAAGAGGAGGCTGCTACCACCATTTGCACACCGCCTGCAAGTGCTGGGAGGAGCACTGCCAGTCCAGTTGCTGATATTGAGATTGAGGATGTCAATGTAGACGTACACCAGGATGAAGAGGATATTGGTGTATCTGGCGCCGAGGAGGAAGTTGACGATGAGGATTCTGATGGTGATGTGGTTTGATGAATAAGGCACCATTGGAGACAGTTGTTGTTCGTGGGATGAGAAAGCCCATTGTCATGCCTGGGCAAAATACCAAAAAAGCCACCTCTTCGGTGTCTAATAATTTCTCCACAAATCCAGACAACAGGTGTCAAAATGTGTTGGTGCCTTTGTCAATCCACAATAAGTAGGGGTAAGGATATTACCCACCTAGGAACATCCTCCCTTATATGTCACCTGCAGCGCTTTCATCAGAAGTCATTGTCAAGTTCAGAAACTTTGGGTAAGAGCGTAAGCAGTCCACTGACACCTAAATTCCTTCTTCCTCTTGTACCCAAGCTCCTGCAAGCCACACCACCAACTCACTCAACGTCTATTTCCTCCTCAGTCAGGAACGTAAGTAGTCCTGCCGGCCATGTCACTGGCATGACTGATGAGTTCTCTCCTAACTGGGACTCCTCCGAAGGATCCTTGAGTGGCACGCCTACTGCTGCTGCTCCCGCTGCTGTTGTTGCTGCTGGGAGTCGATCATCATCCCAGAGAGGAAGTCGGAAGACCACTTGTACTACATCAACTAAGCAATTGACTGTCCAACAGTCCTTTGTGAGGAAGATGAAATATGACAGCAGTCAGACGTGTGTCCGGAATCCGCCATTAGTGCAGTGGGATTTAGACAGTTGATGGACACACTGTGTCCTCGGTACCAAATTCCTTGTAGATTCCACTTCAATAGGCAAGCAATTCCTGTACTGTACAGGGACATTAAGAAAAGTGTCCTCAGTGTCCTGGAAAAATGCAGTTGTACAGACTGTCCACTTAACCATGGACATGTGAACAAGTGGAGCAGGGCAAACTAAGGACTACATGACTGTGACAGCCTACTGGGTAGATGTATTACCTTTCTCAGCAACAGCAGCAGCGGCACCTGTAGCAGCATCTTACAAACGCCAACTCGTTCCTAGGCAGGCTTCGCTGTGTATCACCGGTTTCTGTAAGAGGCACACCGCTGACAACCTCTTACAGAAACTGAGGGATATCATCGTACAATGGCTTATCCCACATAGACTATCTTAGGGATTTGTGATATCTGACAATGCCACCAATATTGTGTGTGCATTACATCTGGGCAAATTCCAGCACGTCCCATGTTTTGCACATAAAATTAATTTGGTGGTGCAGAATTTTTTTTAAAATGAGAGGGGTGTGCAGGAGATGCTGTCAGTGGCCCGAAAAATTGTGGGCCACTTTTGACATTCAGCGACTGCGTGTCGAAAACTGGAGCGCCAGAAAACACTCCTGAACCTGCCCTGCCATCACCTGAAGCAAGAGGTGGCAACGAGGTGGAATTCAACACTCTATATGCTTCAGAGGATTTAGGAGCAGCAAAAGGTCATTCAAGCCTGTACATCCACCTATGATATGGGCAAAGGTGGGGAATGTACCTGACTCAAGCTCAGTGGAGAATGATTTCTGTGTTGTGCAAGGTTCTCCAACCCTTCGAACTTGCCACACGTGAAGTCAGTTCAGACACTGCCAGCTTGAGTCAGGTCATTCCCCTCATCAGCTTGAGATATTGAAGGAGGAGCTAAGATGGAGCGATTCCGCTAAGTATGTGGGGCTTGTGGATGGAGCCCTTCATTCGCTTTGCCAGGATTCAGAGGCGGTTAATCTGTTGAAATCAGAGCACTACATTTTGCCCACCGTGCTCGATCCTAGGTTTAAAGCCAACGTTGTATCTCTCTTTCCGGCAGACACAAGTCTGCAGAGGTTCAATGACCTACTGGTGAGAAAATTGTCAACTCAAAAGGAACGTGACCCGTCAACAGCTCCTCCTTCATTTTCTCCCACAACTGGGACTGCGAGGAAAAGGATAACATTTCCAAGCTCACCCGCTGGCGGTGATGCAGGGCAGTCAGGAGTAAGTGTTAACATCTGGTCCGGACTGAAGGAGCTGCCAACAATTATTGACATGTCTACTGTCACTGCATATGACGCTGTTACCGTTGAAAGAATGGTGGAGGATTATATGGGTGACAGCATCCAAGTAGGCATGTCAGACAGTCCGTATGTATACTGGCAGGAAAAAGAGCCAATTTGGATGCCCTAGAACAAACTGGCTTTATTTTACCTAAGTTGTCCCCCCTCCAGTGTGTACCCCAAAAGAGTGTTTAGTGCAGCCGGTAACCTTGTCAGGGATCGGCGTAGGAGGATACTTCCACAAAATGTGGAGAAGATGATGTTCATCAAATGCCTCCAGAAAGTACCTGTGATGGTGAATTCCAGTGGGGACGAATTAATACTCTGTGAGGATGTACACACTGAAATGGGTGAGGAATCGGAGGATGAGGACGACATCTTGCCTCTGTAGAGCCAGTTTGTGCAAGGAGAGATTAATTGCTCCTTTTTTGTGGGGGCCCGAACAAACCAATCATTTCAGCCACAGTCGTGTGGCAGACCCTGTCGCTGAAATGATTGGTTTGTTACAGTGTGACTGTCCTGTTTATACAACATAAGGGTAGGTGGGAGGCAATTCCATCTTGCATGTCTTTTCTTTGTCTGCCACATCATTCCAGGGGTGCTTCCCTATATGGGGTGCTACCCCTCTGCCCTATCAGTCCAGGGGTGCTGCGCCACTACTGTGTAAGCCCAGGGATGCTGCTGTCTATCTGCTGTGCTGTGTAATTCTCCGGGGATGCTGTCTATGCTGTATAAGTCAAGGGTTTTGCCTATCTGCTGTGTAAGTCCAGGGGTGCTGCCTATCTGCTGTATAAGTCCAGAGGTGCTGCTGTATAATTCCAGGGGTGCTGCTGTACTTGATCCTAAGTTTAAAGTTTAAACTAAAGCCAAAGCAGAATATGAAACAAGCTTCAACATCGCAACCAGATTTGTGAAAACATATAGCCGCAATGGTGGAAAAGGGCAATTCCATCTTGCACCTCTTTTTTTTCTTTGCATTATGTGCTCTTTGGGGCCTACTTTTTAATAATGCCATTCTGTCTCTCACTGCACTGTCACTCCTAGATGGGCCAGGTGTTTGTGCCACGCACTTGTGTTGCTTAGCTTAGTCAACCAGCGACCTTGGTGCAACCTTTTGGCCTAAAAACTATATATTATATACTGGTGGTCAGCAAAATTATGCACTGTCCTCCTACTATATATATACTGCGCAAAACTTAAGTGCACCACAGGTATGGATGGATAGTATACTTGACGACACAGAGGTAGGTAGAGCAGTGGACTACTGTACCGTACTGCTATATATTATATACCGGTGGTCAGCAAAATTATGCACTGTCCTCCTACTATATATATATTGCGCAAAACTTAAATGCACCACAGGTATGGATGGATAGTATACTTGACGACACAGAGGTAGGTAGAGCAGTGGCCTACTGTACCGTACTGCTATATATTATATACTGGTGGTCAGCAAAATTATGCACTGTCCTCCTACTATATATATACTGCGCAAAACTTAAATGCACCACAGGTATGGATGGATAGTATACTTGACGACACAGAGGTAGGTAGAGCAGTGGCCTACTGTACCGTACTGCTATATATTATATACTGGTGGTCAGCAAAATTATGCACTGTCCTCCTACTATATATATACTGCGCAAAACTTAAATGCACCACAGGTATGGATGGATAGTATACTTGACGACACAGAGGTAGGTAGAGCAGTGGCCTACTGTACTGTACTGCTATATATTATATACTGGTGGTCAGCAAAATTATGTACTGTCCTCCTACTATATATATACTGCGCAAAACTTAAATGCACCACAAGTATGGATGGATAGCATACTTGACGACACAGAGGTAGGTAGAGCAGTGGACTACTGTACCGTACTGCTATATATTATATACTGTTGGTCAGCAAAATTATGCACTGTCCTCCTACTATATATATACTGCACCAAACTGAAATGCACCACAGGTATGGATGGATAGTATACTTGACGACACAGAGGTAGGTAGAGCAGTGGACTACTGTACCGTACTGCTATATATTATATACTGGTGGTCAGCAAAATTATGCACTGTCCTCCTACTATATATATACTGCGCAAAACTTAAATGCACCACAGGTATGGATGAATAGTATACTAGACAACACAGAGGTAGGTAGAGCAGTGGACTACTGTACCGTACTGATATAATACTGGTGGTCACTGGTCAGCAAAATTCGGCACTGTCCTCCTACTATATACTACAATGCAGCACAGATATGGAGCGTTTTTCAGGCAGAGAACGTAGATATTTTCAGCACACTGAGCACAGATATTTGCAAGCACACTGAGCACAGATATTTGCAGCACACTGAGCACAGATATTTGCAGCACATTGAACACAACTGAGAGAACGCTGCACACGTCCTCTCCCTATCATCTCCAATGCACGAGTGAAAATGGCGGCGACGCGCGGCTCCTTATTTAGAATACGAATCTCGCGAGTATCCGACAGCAGGATGATGACGTTCGGGCGTGCTCGGGTTAACCGAGCAAGGCGGGAAGATCCGAGTCTGCCTCGGAACCGTGTAAAATGGGTGAAGTTCGGGGGGGGGGGGGGGGGGGTTCGGATTCCGAGGAACCAAACCCGCTCATCACTAGTTTTTGATCAGAAAATGAATTAAAAAAAAAGATAATTTCTGTAAGTAAATAGTCCCTTATTAGCAATCTATTCTCATTTGTAATTAGTTTCATTGTAGTCATTTTATCATTTTAATACATATATTAATAATATAACTTTATTAGTGTTTTTTTTTTACATCTATTGCTTGAGTAATCATTATGATCAGGATCAATAAGAAGACATGTCTGTAAAGTTCTGTTAATGTTTGATATCTACGTAAAAGGTTTGGCATTTGCCAGAGAACACCAAGATTGTCAAATTCGCCACTGGCGCCCTGTGCTCTTCACAGATGAAAGCAGGTTCTCACTGAGCACATGTGACAGACGTGACAGAGTCTGGAGACGCCAAGGAGAACGTTCTGCTGCCTGCAACATCCTCCAGCATAACCGGTTTGGCAGTGGGTCAGTAATGGGTCAGTAATGGTGTGGGGTGGAATTTCTTTGGGGGGCCGTACTGCCCTCCATGTGCTCGCCAGAGGTAGCCTGGCTGCCATTAGGTACCGAGATGAGATCCTCAGACCCCTTGTGAGACCATATGCTGGTGCGGTTGGCCCTAGGTTCCTCCTAATGCAAGACAATGCTAGACCTCATGTGGCTGGAGTGTGTCAGCAGTTCCTGCAAGACGAAGGCATTGATGCTATGGACTGGCCAGTCCGTTCCCCAGACCTGAATCCAATTGAGCACATCTGGGACATCATGTCTCGCTCAATCCACCAACGTTACGTTGCACCGCAGACTATGCAGGAGTTGGCGGATGCTTTAGTCCAGGTCTGGGAGGAGATCCCTCAGGAGACCATCTGCCACCTCATCAGGACCATGCCCAGACGTTGTAGGGAGGTCATACAGGCACGTGGAGGCCACACACACTTCTAAGCCTCATTTTGACTTGTTTTAAGGACATTACATCAAAGTTGGATCAGCCTGTAGTGTGTTTTTCCACTTTAATTTTGAGGGTGACTCCAAATCCAGACCTCCATGGGTTAATAAATTTGATTTTCATTGATAATTTTTGTGTGATTTTGTTGTCAGCACATTCAACTATGTAAAGAAAAAAGTATTTAATAAGAATATTTCATTCATTCAGATCTAGGATGTGTTATTTTAGTGTTCCCTTTATTTTTTTGAGCAGTGTATATATATATATATATATATATATATAGTTAGTTGAGAGGCAGGGGGGAGGGCAATCCACCACTGCCTCCCCCAGTTCCCTAGTATCGCGGGAGGGCTGGGAGCAGGAGGACACCCAGCGGCATCCAGGCACAGCGGGCGGCTGCGGCGATGTAGATACTGATGGTCCATCAGGATAAAGGGAGAGAATACAAAAAAAGAACAATACACCCATAAAAACAGATCCAAGAACAAAAGGCATTTTTAACTTATCCCAACATACCCTAACAAAACTAGAAATATCTCTATTAGACAAAGGACTTTCTTTTGCACCAACAGGAGGCCTGAACAAGTACGAAACGTTTATTGACCTTAACAAATTTGTCAGAAAACTAACGTTAAAAAGGCATTTTTAAAAAAAGAAGATGCTATCATAGCTAACTATGAGAGCTGCTCAAAACCAGGATTGAAACCCACCTCCAAGTACTACCCCTTGGAGTCAAAAGGGAGTAACATAAGTACGTTTTATGAACTAGTGAAGAAAGACCTCTGTGATATGGACCAAGAGAAGATAAAGGAAAAGAATATAACTAATAGAGAAAGTGAGGCCTTGAAAAATCTACAGAAAAATAAAGGGATCATTATAAAACAAGCTGACAAAGGGGGGGGGGGTGCTGGTTGTCATGGATCGGGATAAATACATCGCAGAGGCAGAAAGACTGCTATCAGATGGAGTATCCTACAAAAGCCTGACAGAGGACCCCAAGGATGCCTATATCGAAGAACTACGGACACTCCTATTACATGGTCTGAGAACAGGCATCATTACCAAAGAAGAATACCAATTTTTAATGAAATCAGACCCCACGACCCCCATTTTTTATTTCCTACCAAAAATTCATAAAAGCTTGGACAACCCGCCCGGAAGACCAATAGTGGCGGGTATAGACTCACTTACCTCTAATTTATCCGAATACGCTGATGTCTTTTTAAAACCATATGTGTTGGGTCTCCTGCCCTGTGCTGCCACGTCGTCATGGCAACCGGGAGACAAGTGCTAGCGGAGTAACCTGAGCGCAGCTGATACTCCGGTTCGGGTCTTTTGCTGTGCAGTGGTTACAGGCTCTGTGCACGGCAGGGGATCCGGTGCTGGTTTTTGTGCTCACAGTCTGTGAGGTCTGAGTGGGGCATGGACAGCACCTGCTATATAAGGCCTCTTCTCAGGTTAAGCAGATGCTGCTGAATCTTTGTTGGTTAGTCAGTTCCTGAAAGTTAGCCAGTACTGTGTAGCTTTGTATTTGTTGTTGCTTACTGCAAATAGGCCTGGGGATTTGGTACTACACTCTGCCAATCCAGACCTAGCAGTAAGACTGGAGTCAGTCGTTTAGCTTGCTGGGGTTCTTTTACTACTCTGTGAACTTAGCAAGTTTGCGGCTGTATTCTAAGACTTGCCTGCCTAAATCCTGTCTCACTGTGCAAGGTGTCAGGTGTCAGTTTAGTGGCAGTAAGCTGAACCTGTGCACTGCAAGTGAGAATTAGGATTGTGGAGACTCTCCTTGTGTCTATCATTCCATCTCTGACCAAGGAGTTTACTGCCACACCCGTTGGTAACCCTTTAGGGTTTTGCTGTTGCCCTTAGCAACAGCATTTCGGGTTCTCTACGTATTAAAACACAACATATTGCTTTTCCCATCTGAGCATTACTAATACTAGGGAGACACCCAGTTCCTAAGCCTCTGGGCTTCTCTGTTCACTTTGTGTGTATTTTGTTACCCTATCACCTTCTGTGTCTGTCTGTGAGTTAATTTGCTTTGTATACCTATCCGTTCAGACACCAGTACATTCCTGCAGGCACTGGTGTGCATAACAGTTCAAACACCAGTACATTCCTGCAGGCACTGGAGTGCATAACAGTTCTGACAACAGTACATTCCTGCAGGCACTGGTGTGCATAACAATATGTTAAGAATCTCCCGTCATACCTCAAGGATACAACGTCGGTATTAAACCTCCTAAAAGATATCGAATGGAAGGACTTATACATGTGGGTTACAATTGATGTTCAATCACTTTACACATGTATTGAACATGAGAAGGGAGTAACAGCCTGTAAAGAATATCTGGATGATGACAGCACATTAACAGATAACCACAGGGATTTTATTTGTGACATCACGTATTTTATTCTCCATCACAACTATTTAAAATTTCTGGATCAGTTTTACCTACAATAATGTGGGACCGCTATGGGCACGATTTTCGCGCCAAGTTTCGCAAATGTTTTTATGGGTTGTTGGGAAAAATGTTTTATTCATGACCATCGGGCTTTTAACAGCAATATCATCTTTTATCGGAGGTACATCAATGATATTTTAATAATCTGGGATGGTGATATGGAATGTTTTAATCATTTTTTAAAACACATCAGCACCCATACAATGAATCTCGCTTTTACATCTAACACAAGTAGAGAGCACATTGAATTCTTGGATTTGGTTCTCACAGGAGAAAACGGGAGAATCACAACAAAGAACTTTGTTAAGCAGGTAGATACTAACAGCTATCTCCACTATAAGAGCAACCATCTCAAAAGTTGGAAGAACAATATCCCTTTTTCCCAGTTCAGTAGAATTAAAAGAAATTGCAGCAAACCGGAGGACTGCCAGCTACAGCTTGAGATGTATAAGGACAGATTCAAACAGAAGGAAAACCCGGATTCCATCCTGAGAGAAGCCATCACCAGAACAAATGAAGTTGAAAGACTAAAGCTGCTGGAATACAGAACAAGGGAAAAACCAAAAGAATCTACAGCATTTATAACAACTTTTAACCGACATGAGAAATCCATCAGGGAATCATTCAGAAATCATTGGAGGATTTTACTCATGGATCCCATCCTTAAAGAAATTCTCCCTACTCGCCCAGAAATAATTTTTAAGAAATCACAGAACCTGAAAGATCTCTTAGCCTCGAGCATGCTGAGGAATAATCAATAGAAGGACCAGACATGGCCTAAATGTGTAGGTTCCTACAAATGTGGGTGATGCAATGTCTGCAGATACTTACACCCCAACAGGAAGTCCTTTACAGATATGAAAAAGAAAAAGGAATATAAGATCAAGGATTACATGAACTGCAACACCCAATCGGTCATATTCCTCCTGGAGTGCAATTGCGGCAAACAATACTTTGGGAAAACGAAAAGACCTCTGAAGATGAGGATACAGGAACATGTGAGAAACATCAGGAACAAAGTAGAAAGCCATGCTGTCTCCAAACATTTCATGTCTACGCATAACTCAAATCCAGAAGCCTTGACTTTCAAGGCCATTGAACTGGTGAAACTAGGAGATAGAGGAGGGGATCTCGCCAACAAATTGTCACGTCGTGAGATGTATTGGATATTCCAATTACAGACATTACAGCCGAAAGGATTCAACGACAACTACTAGATCGCTCTCTTTGTATGACACGGTACTAAAATTATTTTCCGGCTCAGCCTTGTCATTAAACCTGTATTCCCCTCCCACTGCTCCCCCCCCCAACCCCCACCCCCCATCCCCTCCCTTCCCCTGCCCACCTCCCTTTACTCCCCCCCCTTCTGTTTCCCTACCAGCACCTTACTACCACACACCCATATTATCACTTTGAGAACACCCATACACATAGTGGGTCTTTCTATATTTTTTTATATTTTTGGGGTGATGACCTAGAAGGCACAACATTGCTACAGTCAAACCACGCTGGAAATGCCCAAACACGTTCGATCTTGGAAGCCAAGCAGCGTTGGGCCTGATCAGTACCAGTAGGGGGGACCACCTGGGAAGATCAGGTACTGTGTAGAATGAATCTGAATAGGGGCCTGAGAGTGGAACACACTCCATGCACATACGGACCCACTGAGTCACATTGTACGCACATTATTATTTCACTTTTATAATGTGCACCATTTCACTGTATGTACCATCCCCTATTCCCATAAGGGATTTAACTTATACATAGGCACAGTATTTTAATGAACACCCCCCTTGAGGCAATTTAATTCCACTCACGCCAAACTTTTATATATTTATTCCACTCACGCCAAACTCTTATATATTTATCAATCTTAATGTATATAATGGTCTTATTTATTTGCATATGTGCATGAGCTGTTAAATTCTCCACTTTGTGGTACTACACTGTCCAATACCATAATATTCCCATAATGATGTCCGCAATAGTAATTCCCATAATGATGTCCGCAATAACATTCCCATAATGATGTCCGCACTAACAAGCTATGTGGTACTAAATTATATACCAAGCATGACCTCTACATCATATTCCCATGATGTCCGCAGATAACATTCCCATAATGATGTCCGCAATCATAAGCATTTACAAATATACAGCTTTTTTTATTTTTACTTTATTTTTCAATCCTGTTTAGCTATGTTCTCTTAAATAATGTTAAAACTAGGTGTTTACAAAACAGTGACATGCTCCTGATACTCCTATTCTCTCTTATTCTATGTTTAATTATCACCATGGATACCGGGGCATCTGACAAGTGCTATTGTCAGATGAACTACTATAAAATGGCCGCCACTACCAGGAGATCTATGGACACAAGTACACCCAAAATGGCTTCCACCTTTGGGACTTAACTAAGACTGGCTCCTTCCCCCTGTGAACTACAGCCACTGACAGTGAGAACTGGATAAGAACATGGAATCGCCGCGGTTGCATGTGCAATAAGCACCGGAGGTGGGGCGGAAGTGACACGTCGGGTCCGCCGGCACCGGAAGTGTGGCGGAAGTTCAGCCTGTATCACTCCAGAGCCGTTTTTCAGTGTGTTTCATCCGTTTTTTTAAGTGTACATCTACTCGTTTTTACTTATACTAAGTCCAGAATAACATGTTAAGCAGTGCTTTTATATAAACAGCCTTATAGGATTTAATATGTAATTGCATCACATGACTATATGTGATGTCATGGCCCTCCCACTGATCACCTTTGGCTATAAAAGCATGTACTGTCTCATTCTGTCCATACCCCTTGAAGAAGTCTCATCAGACGAAACGCGTTGGGTGACCTGTACCTACCTCTTTCTAAGATAAGGAAAAATTCTATATTATTTTTTAAGTGCATATATTCATTTTAGTGCTTTTAGTTCAGTTGTGTGTATATATTGTTGTCCCCATTTTTTTATGTGTTTCTTTTATGTTAATTTAATAAATACTTTTTAATATTTTAACTGGCAACCCATTTTATTGACATCTTGGTCGCTATTTATCCCTCATCCCCTCCTGTTTCATATATATATATATATATATATATAGTTGAGAGGCAGGGGGGAGGGCAATCCATCACTGCCTCCCCCAGTTCGCTAGTATCGCGGGAGGGCTGGGAGCAGGAGGACACCCAGCGGCATCCAGGCACAGCGGGCGGCTGCGGCGATGTAGATAATGATGGTCCACCGCAGCGCCCTCCTTGGTCTGCTTCAACGCCGGGTCCCGCTGCCTCTTCACCCCGCCGGCCGCGTTACTGTAACTGTGGTGATAGCTCCACAGTAGCGCCGGCCGCCGGGTTCCGCTGCCTCTTCACCCCGCCGGGTTCCGCTGCCTCTTCACCCCGCCGGCTCCACAGTAGCGCCAGCCGCCGGGTCCCGCTGCCTCTTCACCCCGCCTGGTCCCGCTGGCTCTTCACCCCGCCAGCCGCGCTACTGTAACTGTGGTGACAGCTCCACAGTAGCGCCGGATCCCGCCGTTGCTTCTGCCCGCCGCATAAGGGTGATTGGACCAGCGGATCCAGCACTGGATCCGCTGTCCAATCACATCTGCCTCGTTGACAAGGGCGGGTTTCCCCTGTCAACGAGGCACTTGTATAAGTGCCGCTTTCCCCCGCTGGTTTTAATGGGCTTTCACAGCCCAGTGATTGTCCCCCCCCCTCTCCCTGCTTTAATCTGTACCTATTGTTAACGGGAGGCACTGCTATCAGTGCCTCCCAAACAACTATTCAGCATTAAAATGGTTAGGACAATGTAAAGAAGTTACTTATGACACAGAATATGTTCATAAGTGTCTTCTTTATATTATTTTAATCATTAATGACAGGGGAGGCACTGCCTCCCCTGACTGCACGTCCCTGGGGGGCAGATATAACATGTGCAGAGAGAGTTAGATTTGAGTGGGGCGTGTTCAATCTGCAATCTAATTTGCAGTGTAAAAATAAAACAGCCAGTAACTATTTACCCTGCACAGAAATAAAATAATCCACCCAAATCTAACTCTTTCTGCACATGTTATATCGGGCCCCCCTGCAGTGCACATGGTTTTGCCCAACTGCTAAAAAATTTCCTGCTGCGATCAACTTGGAATTACCCCCAATGTGTGTATCCAGCGATAATGGCGGTGATGGAACTCGGTGGCAGGGATGGCATCGGTAAGTGCATACACATTTGTTGATGCCGGCAGCGGTGAAAGATGGTGTGGGGGGAGCACTGCGCTGGCCATGCTACATTTGGCAGCATGGCCCTCGCTGGCGATATCGCTGGATTGACCTGCATACATGTCTGACGGGAGATGTTTCTGATGACGCGCGGGAGTGTGCATCGCTAGCGACATATGGCCTTATTCAGAGTTGGATGCAACCGTTGCATTCACATGCATGGCGCATCCATAGGGTCTGCGCAGTGGCTACAGTGCATGTGCGCGACCCTTCACTATTTGATCGCATCCTGGAAGGATAGAAGCCAAAATAGCGAACCAAAAAATCAAAGTAAAAAAATTGCCAGGTGGGTGGGAGAGGCTTCCAAAATGGCAAAGAGAAAGATGGCCCCCAGGACCTGCCTATAAGTACTGTATTATACACTCCTCCTACAATCTCCCTAATAGGCAGACAAGAGCACCTGACCCAATATGACATCTCTAAGCTAGCACTGCCCTGTCTTTAACACATTAGTCACAAAAACCAGGGCGCTTATGTGGCTTCAGGCTTAGGCAGCCCTCAGCCTGCTTAAGTCGCCCATAACTTTATTACGACACACTTAAACATATATACTTAAACTAGCTTAGCACTAAGAAATAACGACATGGACACCGACTGCTAGATTTAAAAAGGTCAACAGGTATTTATTGTACCTTATTTTAACTATTTATTGGAGGATGCAAAGAAAGGTGCCACCAACTCACCAGCACTAGTCAACTAGAATAATACCAAATAACCTAGGAGGGGACTTACCACCGCCTCCTAACAACATAACATAACCCGCATTGTGTAGGACTCACCAACCTTTACTCTAGCAGAGCAATGGACGAAACCACACTGGAACGTCTATAGTCCACCCGCAGGGGGAGGACACACTCACCATCTTACCAAAAGGGTAATGACCACAATGACCACTTATGCAAGCTTTTCACCGCTGGCAGCGACTTTCCGCCACTACAAGGTTTACCTAAACCAGAGACGCCATCCAAACAAAAGAAAACCAAAAAAGACGAAACTAACTATCCAAACAGTTAAAAATGCTCTCCAAAAACACACTAATGCCTGCCGGGGAAAGGTGAACACCGTCCTCCCTATAAAAATGGCAGTTACGAAGAACCAGCAGGGGATGCCAAACTACCAAACCACCCATGGCCTTCACATACACAGACACCGCAGAATTCACCTTCTTACGAGCCTTTTCTATGGCAGAGCAGCGAACAGCACCCCACCAGTGAAAACAGGGTACAATATCTGACCACACCACTCTCACTTGAGGCCAGGAGGCTTGCAAAGCCACCAAATCTGTCTTGACACTTAGGATGAGGTCGATGCCCTTAACTCGACCCATGTCATTCCCGCCAAGGTGAATGACGATCCAGTCGGGCCGGCCCCACCTTCGTTCATGACGGAAAAGAAGCCGAAGCAAACCAACCGAATGCAAACCTCTCACACCTAACCATCGAACTACCCTGTCACCAGAAAAGTCAGCCGTTTGTCCTGCCATGGGATGCCTCTCCGCCCAAAAAATGTATGAATGGCCAACTAGCCAAATGTGTTCCGAAGTATGCAATGCAGCTGAAAAAGAGAAACCCTAACATCAGCAACAATTCAAACTTAGACAAATACAGCAACAACAGAAAGGAACCCAAGTGAAGGCGAAAACTCAAAAACCCTCCCATGGACCGTAAGAGTGGCAACTGTAATTCGGCCCGCTCGGAGGAAAATTTTAAAATTCACTTCACACCCTCAATTCATGAATGCTAGCAATTCAAAAACTGATGGGTAAACTAAATTTTTTGGGTTAGCGCAACAGGCGCAATAAACATAATCAACGTATAGAAAACAAACAAGCCGAATATTTCCAGTGGCCAGGCCCCTGTATAGCCGCCACCGGAATACCCCTAATGCAGCCAGAGCAGCTGCCCCCATCCGCAAGGAATAGGCCCCACTCTCTGCAGCACTGAAACTAAAGAAATAAAATGACCCCAAACTGCAAGGCCCAGATTAATAGACAGCCAGCATCCTCAGCTGGACCCCGGTGATCCAGGCTGGACCGAGTCTCTTGAGGTCGCGCTAGGGCGCACAATGCCAGAGCATCCTGTAATAAAAATGAAACGAACAAAGAAAAAGCCACATGGCAGGAACCACAAAGTCAGGGAACCAAGCCTTGAAGGAAAAGATGACTGCCCGCAAGGGCAGATGCCATATCAGCCCTGTCTTAGTGGCCAACAAAGAAAAACCCAGCAAACTAAACAACACGCCACTAATGGTTTACCCAGAACCTGACTCGATGATCCGCCAGAGGAAAGGAGGGCACAGCAAACCGAAAGCCTTCACCTCCGGAACAAGCTCTCAAAACCTCGCAAACTCAAAACATGAAACGGGCCAAGGAGCCGCACACCACTGGTTCCTAAAGAAAGCACCAAAGAACTACCGGCAGCATCCATAAAATGTTGAAGGCAACTATTAAAACAAAGAAAAGGAGAAAGAAGGGAGGCTGCGCTTCAGGAGGAAAAGAACAATAATCCACTAAATGTGTACAGTTTTATAATTTATTAAAAACACTAACTTATTAAAAAGCAGCAATTTTCATAAAATTAAATGTGCCATGTGCATACAAAAAAAGGGAATGATTTTTTACCCAGAGTATTGGTTCAGGATAGATATCATATGAACTCAGGTTCCGTTCCAAATAATGCCCTAGAATACTGAAAGTCCAGTTGTAATCCACTGTGTAGAGTCCCTGTTAGATGTTGTTATGAGAGTCCTTTATAAATTCCATATGCCGCTAGAGGATTGGATTGGAATGCAACTCAACCTATGAAATCTCTTTAGGAACGGTCTCCATGACTACAGAGCAATAAACAAAAGCTCTGATTGGATCAATATACTCCATAGTGAGAGTCTAATGAACAATATAAAAATAAAAAAATACTTATTGAGACTTGAAACAAAAGTTAGACATAACCAATGGTTTTTATATATAAGTAGGTCTGTCTCCTGTACATATTCTAGCTGTTTTTATTATTAGAAAGAGATAAATGTGTGATTATCAGGAAATGTGCATCCAGGTGCCAATTAAGCCACCATTTTGTCTAGGGTATAAAAAGCCCAAAACCCAGACAGTACAACATACCTTTGAAAAAGCTGCAAGGCATATGCAGCGAAACGCGTCAGATTTTACCCTTTGGAGCAGGACATCTCCTCAATTGGATCCGGACCAGCCCTCATCAATTTTCCAGTTATCCAGAGGAGTCCCAGAGAGGCACCATCCAATTACCGCATTGCATGAGGTACCCACTGTATACGGGACATTGCATTCCAATCCAATCCTCTAGCGGCATATGGAATTTATAAAGGACTCTCATAACAACATCTAACAGGGACTCTACACAGTGGATTACAACTGGACTTTCAGTATTCTAGGGCATTATTTGGAACGGATCCTGAGTTCATATGATATCTATCCTGAACCAATACTCTGGGTAAAAAATCATTCCCTTTTTTTGTATGCACATGGCACATTTAATTTTATGAAAATTGCTGCTTTTTAATAAGTTAGTGTTTTTAATAAATTATAAAACTGTACACATTTAGTGGATTATTGTTCTTTTCCTCCTGAAGCGCAGCCTCCCTTCTTTCTCCTTTTCAGTGTAAATATATTGGGAGTGACTTCCCTCTTAAATTTGGCTGCTGCTTAGCAGAGCACCTCGCCTCACAGCGCCCGAATACTCTTGGGTATCTATTACCTTTCTTGCATTCGAACTATTAAAACAACACTCACCCAGCCATAGAACCTCGACTATGTGAGGGAAATCCCGAGCGGATCTTAAATTGAGACGAACGACAACGGTATCGTGACCAGAAATGGGCAATCTAAGACCAAAACGAAAACCCTCCAATAAAAACCTTCCCGAAACCTCCCCCAGATAAGAACGCACCCACTTGACCAACTCAAAAACCTTAATGGTGGAAAATGCCTTACTTGCCACTACATCGGGCGTATCACAGGTTCTAACACCTGCAGCGGAGGTGCACTCTTTAGCCAGGTGTCGTCATCCCCACAAACTTTACAGGAGTGGTGAAAACGACAACTGCTACCATGGGTGCATTTATTATCATAATAGGCAAAACACTTACCCTTAGCCACCGTGGTCGCGCCCGGGCGGACGCCCAGGGCAGGTTTCTTGCCCTGGAAATTCGCAGGGGGCTTACCATGTTAAGTGACCTCAAGCCACACTTCAACATCTTCAAAACCCATGGGTAACGTTGGGTTACCATGTTGAGCACAGGACAGCACAGGACAACAACACCCCTGTACAGCACCCCAAACAGCACAATGCACCCCAGGACAGTACCCCTGTACTGCACCCCTAACAGCACAGTACACAACAGGACAGCACCCCTAACAGCACGCAGGACAGCACCCCTAAAGAGCACACACTGACCCCACCTGACGCCACCACCCGCAGAGAGACAGAAGTCTGTCTCCCTCACTCTCCAAGTCTGGAGTGAAAATGGCGGCGACATGCGGCTCCTTATATGGAATCCAAAACCCGTGAGATCCGACAGCGTGATGATGACATTTTGCCTCGTTCTGGGATCCAAGTCTGGTGGAAGTCCCGAGCCGGACTCAGATCCAGGCTCAGATCCTGGAGATCTCGGAGATCCGATCCCGCAAATCCCTAATACAGGTTGAGTCTCCCTTATCCAAAATGCTTGGGACCAGAGGTATTTTGGATATGGGATTTTTCCGTATTTTGGAATAATTGCATACCATAATGAGATATCATGGTGATGGGACCTAAATCTAAGCACAGGATGCATTTATGTTACATATACAACTTATACACACAGCCTGAAGGTAATTTTAGCCAATATTTTTTATAACTTTGTGCATTAAACAAAGTGTGTCTACATTCACACAATTCATTTATGTTTCATATACACCTTATACACACAGCCTGAAGAACATTTAATACAATATTTTTAATAACTTTGTGTATTAAACAAAGTTTGTGTACATTGAGCCATCAAAAAACAAAGGTTTCACTATCTCACTCTCACGCAAAAAAGTCCGTATTTCGGAATATTCCGTATTTCGGAATATTTGGATATGGGATACTCAACCTGCAATAATGTAGTACCAGGACTCGCCTGCACCCTGTTCCAGCCTTCGCTGCAGGGAGCAGTAGACTGGGCTCCTTACATGACCTAAGGCGGTGTTGTTGCCTCTTTGAACAGTGGTACACCAACCCAGGTACCTGCAGGCTAGAGACATGTGCCACAATGACCATATGATGCAACCCTGAATATAAGGTTTATACTTTTCCAGAGTTTATTTTAATAATGAACTGGAACTACTGTATTGATTCACTTAAATAAAGGCTTTTTCCCATCTTAAAGTTTCAAGCATGTTTTTATTTTAAAGAAATTGTTACATGTGATATATGTTTGGAATCAGTTAATTTCATAAGAATATCAATAGAATTATATAAAAGCTGGTTGTGAAACACCTCATTTCCCCACACGTATCTTTGGTATAAGCACAGCTGGTGAACTATTCTAGATTAATTCAAGGTCTTTAGATAAAAGAGTTTAAAAATATATTCTGTATCTGTTATACATTGAGCGCATATAAACCATTGATAGTATATAAACCAAACACACCTTCATAGTTTACTTACCTGAAAGAAGTGAATCACGATGGCAATCCTTTGGTTTCTGTCCTGCCTTGCCGTGCTAGGGGGTACCTATGGTAAGTAGACATGTGTCTGCGTTAGCATCTTACGTGTATGTGTAGCCTAGTAATCCTTACATTTATACCTAATATATCCTTACCTTTCATATCAGGCTGTGGTGTGCCAAGCATCAGACCTGTTGTCTCCGGGTATGCCAGGATTGTGAATGGTGAGAATGCCGTTTCTGGGTCTTGGCCATGGCAAGTGTCTCTGCAGGTAATGTAAGAACAGCTCATTAACTAGTTTGCTGTTACTATTAAATTACTGCACATGCTTTATTTGATGAACACTTGTACTCTTATCCAAAGCTTGACGCTGCTTGAGTGTTAGGAAAGTGGCTTCATACTAATCAGTCACAGCCCCAAGTGCAATGTGTCACAGCTATAGTATTTAATGGGGAGACTTTTTTTAAGGTACAGTCCAAAATAACTTCAGAGAATAACTGCACACACAGCTGATCTTAGAATGTTTCTGGCAATATTATTTATCCTGCTGTAATTAAGTATTTTTATTAGATTACTTTGTGCAAGCTTTGGGAAAGTGAATAAGGTAGCAGCTGGGGGTTACCATAAAAACTACATACTCACCCATATTTAGGGGCTACGAGTCAAACCGAGTATTAAACCCCTTTAGAGGATCCGCATTGAACTGAGTACCGATTTGGAGCTTCCCTTGTGCCGGAACACAAATGTACGTTCCGAATCTTGGGATTTGGATTGCTTGTAAGTCCCTCCCTTGTGATTTCAGGTGCCATTTCAAACAGGAGAGTGTGGATAAATTTGACTGGAAATGGCTGGAAATTAATGTTATTGGTGTTAATTATACTGTAAGAATGAAAATATGTCCAAATTACCGTACATCATTTAAGATTTATTATCAAGAAATCCAAAACCAAATCTGAATCTGAACCAAAACACTTGAAGGTGGTTTTGCCAAAATCGAAAAACAAAAACAAAATACTGAGGGAGGTTTGTGCAAAACTCAAACCAACACATGAGAGTCTGCGCACATTTCTACCTAAAATGCTTTGCTTTACTAAGTATATATACTGTATATTGTTTTGCATATACCAGATTATAATCATTGCAATTTTATTGATTACTTAGAAACAAGTATACAAAGATTTATTTTCATATTTTCATAAATTCACCTCTCCACCATATGAGGTACTAAAGGCGTTGTTTGTGTTACAAAGATATAGGAGGTCATTCCGAGTTGTTCGCTCGCAAGGCGATTTTAGCAGAGTTGCTCACGCTAAGCCGCCGCCTACTGGGAGTGAATCTTAGCATCTTAAAATTGCGAACGATGTATTCGCAATATTGCGATTACACACCTCGTAGCAGTTTCTGAGTAGCTTCAGACTTACTCGGCATCTGCGATCAGTTCAGTGCTTGTCGTTCCTGGTTTGACGTCACAAACACTCCCAGCGTTCGGCCAGACACTCCTCCGTTTCTCCGGCCACTCCTGCGTTTTTTCCGGAAACGGTAGCGTTTTTTCCCACACGCCCATAAAACGGCATGTTTCCGCCCAGTAACACCCATTTCCTGTCAATCACATTACAATCGCCAGAACGATGAAAAAGCTGTGAGTAAAATTACTAAGTGCATAGCAAATTTACTTGGCGCAGTCGCAGTGCGAACATTGCGCATGCGCATTAAGCGGAAAATCGCTGCGATGCGAAGATTTTTACCGAGCGAACAACTCGGAATGAGGGCCCTAGTTTACAATGCTGTATATACTATATATTGTAATGCATTTTAGCAAAAACCAAGACCTAACAGATCAAGCTGAGTGACCTGTTAGAACTTAGAAGTGCCCACTAGTGGCTGCTGACAAATAATCTTTCTGCAGCTACCAGTCTCAGTGATATGTGCCTTCACTTCTACCCATAGTCTCCTCCTCCCACCAATCCATAGTGGAGAGCTATACCAAAAGGTTCATGCACTCACAGCCGCAGGATTGCCCTCCAGCAGCTGTTATTGGCTCACTGCAGGGGTTCCCCTTCCAGTTTAATCTCCTCTCCAAGGCAACAGTGATGTTCAATCCGGATGTAAAGAAGCAGGGAGGAGTTTGGGATGGATCGGAGTGTAGAGGTGGAGGGATAGGAGCTTCAGCAGACAGAGCTGGGACCAGCCAATGGGAGGAAGTGCAGAGTGGGTAGGAGCCAGACAGTGGGAGGTGGGGTGGAGTGGGTGGGTGACAGACAGTGGGAGGTGGGGTGGAGTGGGTGGGAACCAGACAGTGGGAAGCGGGGTGGAGTGGGTGGGTGCCAGACAGTGGGAAGCGGGGTGGAGTTGGTGGGGCCAGACAGTGGGTGGTGGGATGGAGTGGGTGTGGGCTAGACAGTGGGAAGTGGACAGAATGGACAGAGCAGACTGAGGTCCCTTTACTAGTTCAAAAATGAAAAAAGATGTAATTTACACAATTTAATAATAAAATAGACAATTTTAGAGAATGTATTTGAAAACTATTAGCCAGTTACTGTAAGTGGTCATAGGAATTTTTGTCAGCAGTATTCAACAAACAAAATATATTGAATGCATCACATGCCAATATCACAATTTATTGACACATAATTAATGCAAAATACTGTAGACTAAAACAAAGGTAAACAAGTATTATTGTTATGCATTTTACAACAATCATAGAGCAAGACACAATTTTTTAGTCCCTGGAATATGTGTAGCGTCATCAAGCCAGTATAATGCATTGCTCGGTAATGTACAGTAGTGCATTAATAACGCTGATTTTGTTTACATACTGTATTGGTAGGACAACACCGGATTCCACTTCTGTGGTGGTTCTCTGATCAACAGTCTCTGGGTTGTAACTGCTGCTCACTGTGGTGTCACGTAAGTAATGTGCAACAGACTTTACTAAGATAAGAACTAAATATATATTTACAGACATTTACAACAATCGTGTTTGGTCTGAGTTGAAACAAGACTGGCATCGCAGGGATATGCAAGAGGTTTTCAAAATCAAATACTCAAATTTAATAAGAATTGTGTTTCACAGAACCATGTTTTACAAAGGTGTGTGCATTCGTGTTTAGTAATGTTGAATAGGGGATACATATGTATGATATCCCGGCAGATGGGATGACGGTGGTCATGTGACCACACCAGCATCCCGAAGCAGAGAATCCCAACAGGGGTTGGGTAAGTATGTTAACCCTCCCCCGCAGCCTAACCCACCCCAGTGATGCCTAATCCTAACCCTCCTACCCCCGCAGCCTAACTGTAACCCTCCCCGGGGGTGCCTAACACTCCCTTACAAAGTCTAACGCTAATCCTCACCCTGCACCCCAAACATAAGCCCCCCTACCCCTTCCCATCCACAGCTTACCATGCAGGAGTCCAGGCACAGCTCGATCAGGATCCCAGTGATGGCATTTTGATCCATGTCCGGATGCTGGTGTGAGCATTCCATGGAGTGTCAAGATTCTGCTACCGGCATTCCGACTGCCGGGATCTTGACTGGATCCCATTTAATAGTGTGCGTGTTCATTGGTGTTTTTGTCTGAATTGTTAAGAAATCCAAAAAAAAACTGAAAAAAGGAGTGTGCCCCCCAAGCTTAACTAGCACAGGGCTGTGAAAAAATGCATAAGGGTCCCCTGTATTTTAAGAACCAGCACTGAGCTCCACTAGCAGGAGGGTAATGTCACACATAGGAAACACTTCATGGGGGATTCCTCGGGACCTGTGGGACCCCCCAATAAAGGGGTCCCCCTCTTGACTGTATTCCAGGCCTGGGCTGAAGCCCAGTGATATCCCCCACACCCCTGGGAGTTGGGTGTGAGGTTGATAGCATTTAATAAAAGATAATCCGTTTCAGGGAACTACAGGTACCAGCAAGCCTCTCCCACATGCGACACTTAAAGAACCACAAGGGCTAGCATATGGAGCATTACGCATTAAGGGACCCCTGGTACCTATAGTCCTCCTGTAAAATAAATATAAAATTAACCACAAGACACACACATGAATGTGATAGCCCTTTATTACACACACACTCACACACACTGTACACGCTTACCTTGTCCTTGCCACCGGTCGGTCCCCTGGCCAGTAGAAATCCAAAGCGCTGGTCGGTCCTCTTCTCCAGTAGCATCCCGGGTGGTAGTAAAATAACAAAAGCAATCCCAATCCATCTGGATTTAGTAGAGCAATACATACAGTATGTGTAGACATATAGAGCTTCTTTTGCAAATGACGAACCCAAATCAGTTGGCAAGTGATGGAACCCACATATGGCTGCCTGTCAATCAGTGCCTGCTACCATGGTAACAGGACTTCTGATTGACTGTGCAATCACAATTTTTAGTAAATTTACCCCATATTGTGTATGCATGTGAGTGTAGAAATGTATATTATGATTTGTATTTAAGTTGAATTGTACAGTAGTAATGCTATCTAGAATTGATGAATGATTTGTAGTAGAAAGAAAGAAAAACTCTCAGTTGTAAACCTCCAGAGGCACATTTCGTCTAACCAGGGAATCCTGACCAAAGTGTGAACTTTTAACATTTTTATAATGAATTGAATTGACAATATAATCAAAGTAACAACAGTAACTATAACTGCTATACATTTCATACACACAGAACTGCCCACCGTGTCGTTCTGGGGGAATATGATCGTTCTTCCAATGCTGAGCCCATTCAAACCAAAACTATTTCCAGGGTAAGTTAAATACAATCAACAGAAAACACAATTCCAAAAGTCTTTTACAATAATTAAAGCAAAACGATTAAGTATATGATAAGCACTTTAATATATTAAAATTTTAGATGATGTTAAGGTCACTTCATTACTTGCACAGTACCGCATCCTAATATGGTACAGTTTACAAATTGGATTCATTTGAGTTCAACCCCCATATTAGTTTACTGAAAGCAAAAGCAATGATTTTATATATAAATTAGGATTTTTCTGGACAACTAAATGTTGTAGCCGGTCCGACCTGTGTTCTCTCTCTCTGTCTATTTGTTCCTTTTCAATTTCATCTATACGGTTATACATTGTTGGTTGTGGACAGAGCTGTAACTAGGTGTGTGCCAGTGGTGCCTTGTACACAATGCAACTGCACTGTGGGCGAGCCATCCGGCAACACCACCCGCATGACCGTTGCCTGCTCTCTCTTACTGCCTCCCACCGACCACTGCTGCAGCACTGCCCTGCACGCAGGGGAAAGGGGGGTTCTGACTTTTTTTTGTTTGGAGAAGCTGGAGCCGTGCGGCCTAATTCTGAGTTGATCGTAGCAGCAAATATGTTAGCAGTTGGACAAAACCATGTGCACTGCAGGGGAGGCAGATATAACATCTGCAGAGAAAGTTAGATTTGGGTGTTTTTTTTTTGTTTCTGTGCAGGGTAAATACTGGCTGCTTTACTTTTACACTGCAAATTAGATTGCATATTGAACACACCACCCCCAAATCTAACGCTCTCTGCACATGTTAAACCTGCCTCCCCTGCAGTGCACATGGTTTTGCCCAACTGCTAACAAATTTCCTGCTGCGATCAACTTGGAATTACCCCCGTGGGCCGCTATTTAAGCCCTGCCCCTTCAGTATTTGGCTTCTCCCCCTTCAAAGACCAGCGAATCACGGGTTGTGCGTCTTGGCAGCTGCTGTAACCTCCGACTGCCTCAGTCTCTCCACTGGCTGCTGCATCCTATCACTACAGCCCATTGCCTGGTCCAATGTAAAATGGGGCTCTGCCTGCCATAATGTGTAAAAGGGAGCTCTACCTGCCGTACTTTGTAAAAGGGGACTCTACCTGCTGTAATGTGTAAAATGGGGACTCTACCTGCTGGAATGTGTAAAAAAGAGCTCTTCCTGCCGGAATGTGTAAAAGGGAGGCCTAGCGTAATGTGTAAAATGGGGCTCAACCTGGCGTAATGTGTAACAGAGGCTCTACGTTGCGCAATGTGCTTCGGGCTCTACCTGGTGTAATGTGTGTAAGTGACGCTACTGTGCAGCGTAATTTGAATAATGGAGACTACTGTGCAGTGTAATATGTGTTATTTTTATGGTGCGCACTGGCCTTATTTTAAATATGTGGGGGGGGGGCACTAATGCTCTTCCTTGCACACACCTCTGAAATATCTAGTTACAGCACGGGTTGTGGATAATATTGTGTTGTTGTTTCTCAGTGTCTGTGTTTTTCTCATGATGGGTATGTGCAGGGGTTTAACAAGGGTGGCTCCGGGCGCCGAAAAAGTTATAGGGCGCGCTGCTCTGCAGTGTGGCATAACGTGTATAAGGGGTACTACTCTGTAGTGTAATGTGAATAACGGACACTACACTGCAGTGTAATGTGAATTGGTACTATTCTGTGGCCATGCACTTTCCTAATGAAGCCATACCCCTATATTGTTGTTGCAAACCTTCATCACGCACTGACCCTATTTTAAACATTGGTTGAACCCAAAGGAAACTTTTGGCCTGAGCTCCACAAGGTCTAGAACTGGACCATGGGCTGACTGGCAACTTTAGCCTGGGGAGCAGACTCAAGCAAGTGGCCCAGCTTTTCACAGAGAATGCAAAGGAATAATGGCCCTGGAACACTTAAATTGCACTGGCCCGGCGGTGGGGGGGTCAGATGGCACCTTGCCCAACCAGCTCCTGACTGGCCCTGTCACCAATTTAGGATTTTTAAATATTCTTTCTTTTAAATGTAACATACCACCACATGTTGGCTAGGCCCCCAATTCACTACAGGGGAGGGGGAGCCAAAACATACCCTTGCTCCGGGCACCATGGCGCCTAGCTACACCTCTGGGTATGTGATGAGAAAGTGAAATAGCAAAAGTGTTGATGTGATGACATCATTTTTATCAGTCTTCAGCTTTATATATATTGATTTGTTTTGTTTTGACAGGTCTTCAGACACCCTAGCTACAGTTCCTTCACCATTGTCAATGATATCACTCTTTTGAAGCTAACCAGCACAGCTACTTTCAACACTATTGTGTCTCCTGTTTGTCTCGCTGTTACCAATGATGTTTTCAATGGAGGAGAGAGATGCGTTACTACTGGATGGGGTTATGTAAATGCTGCAAGTAAGAATATGAAAGATTCACCAATGTTTTGAACATAGCGATCATTATTTTATTGAATATTGGTCCAGTGGCCGAAAAGTTATTTAGCTGCCTTAAAACATTTGAAAAGCAAATTTAAAGGCATAGTAATGTGTGGTACAGCTGAAGGCATGTGAGTGATCAAAATAGAGCAGCTGAAAGGACCTTACTTTTAAAGGCAAAATGGAGGAAGTGGGTGATTCTCCAGGAAGTGAACATAAAGTCCCATGCATCAGGCGCTTTTAATTCTTATTTTCCTTTTAAACTGATCTGTTAAGAAATTGATGTTATATGACAATTTAATTGCTTAACAGCAATGCCCCACCCTATAACTTAACACCCACTAAAATCTTGGTATTTTGGAGAAGTATGTCATTTGACTTTGTGTAGCTGTCCAGTGCATCACGGGGGAATCGCCCGAATGCTTTTTGTCTGTAAGTCTGGGAGGGGGAGGAGGAGTCTAGGGTATATAAGGTCTGCCTGTGCCATTTGTCTGTACAAGCAATGTCAGGAAAGCTGGCCGGTGACACGAGTGCACCCTGCTATATGGACATTTTATCTATCTACTAGGGAGGCCAATCCCGGGCCGTTTTTTCAATCCCGTCTATCTAGCTATCTATCTATCATGTAAATATACATATGTAAATTAGCAAAGTTGCCAATACTGAAACATAGACATACTGTATAGTAATTTACTTGTATAAGCAGCCCTATTATGATAGTGTGTTATAGTCTGTTTTAAGAACTATTGTTTTATCACTTTTTGATATTTAGCACAAAACACACCAAGCAAACTGCAACAGGTGTCTCTTCCTATTCTGACCAACACTGAATGTCAGAGACACTGGGGAACCAGAATCCAAAGCACCATGATCTGCGCTGGAGCCTCCGGTGCCTCATCCTGCATGGTACGGTAGACTATAGAGTCCTATGTATGATTTGACTGTATTCTTTAACAAATAAGCACTAAGCAAACTTTCCACTTTTTTTAAATTAAAGATATGGGTTCCAGATCATGGCCAAAAATCCTGTCTTTCTGTGACATCTATTTGGCCTGTGTGTAAACCCATCTACCAACCACACTAACATACCCTCATGTTATCCAGACGGATATGTGAATTAAATAAAAAATGGTTCATGTGGCTTGGTGGATAGTTAGAGTAGTACTATTATTATTATTACATTTTATTTATAAGACGCCATAAGTGTTATGCAGCACCGTACATAGAGATGGGTCCTCCATTATCTTGACTGTACGCCTAGACGGAGGTTTAGTCACATCTAGGCGATAGCTTAGGTTGCTGAGTTTAATCACGGACAGGCGCGTTGAGGCGCACACATTAGAATAAATACAAGGTAACAAGAACTTAACATTACAGTAACTGAAAAACGAAAACAGAGCACAGGTAACAATTAGCACCTCAATTGTCAGTACACAATGCAGCTGAGATGTAAGAAAGGAAAAGAGTAACCAGCGAATTACTAGGGGCAGGCAGTCATTGGAAGAGATAAACAGTAACGAGCGAGAGGAGATGTGGGTATAGACATTCGCTACGTAGGAGAAAGCTGTAATTGAGTGTGAAAGAAGAGGTCTGTGAAAGCAGGAGGGAAGAGGAGGTGGGAGATACTAAGCATTCCTCTAAGTAATAATGATCAACATCTTAGTTATACACAATTTAATCCCATATTTATTAAGGTATGTATATAATACATATATTATAAAGTTTCCTTTTTTTTCATTTTAGGGAGACTCTGGTGGACCACTTGTGTGCCAGAGAAATGGAGCTTGGACTTTGGCTGGAATTGTCTCCTGGGGAAGTTCTACCTGCTCTACCTCCACTCCTGCAGTATATGCCCGTGTGACAGCTCTTAGATCCTGGTTGGATCAAACCGTTGCTGCTAATTAAACAGAGATCTATTTATATACTGTATTATACTGTATCTTTAACATGAGAAGATATATAACATTTTCAGTGCGTACTGTATAAAATACTTACATCAGAAAATAAAATTCATAATATTGCTCTGATTTATACTGTCACGTTATCCTTCACTCCATGCCATGAATATACAGTATATATATATATATATATATACTGTATTTATATTCTGTATTTATATATACACTCATTGCTGCTCTACTCTATCAGACTTTACCACCTCTGATAGGAGGCTATTCCACTTGCCCACTGTGAAGTTTTTCCTCAAAATTCCCCTGAACATACCTGCCTCCAGCTGTCTCAGCGCATGTCCTCGTGTTCTAGTACTTCTCTTCATTTGAAGAATGTCTCCCTCCTGTACCTTGTTAAAACTCTTGATATATTTGTACCATGTCGTTTCTATCCGGGGACGTGCAGTCAGGGGACGCAGTGCCTCCACTGTGATTAATTATTAGATTAATTATTAAAATAATACAAAGAAGATATTTATGACACATATTATGTGTCATAAGTATCTTTATTTTATTATAATAATTTTAACTCATTAAATAAGTTTGGGAGGCACTGATAGCAGTGCCTTCCGTAGATAATGGGACATGGATAGAGCGGGGGGTGGGGCCAAGCACTGGGCTGTAAAAGCCCATTGAAAAAATGGAAGACAGCGGGACCTATATAAGTTCCTCGCTGACAGGGACGGGCTTTCAGCTCACATAAAAACACATCCCTGTCAGCAAGGCATAAATGATTGGACAGCGTATCCAGTGCTGGATCTGCTGTCCAATCACCCATACGAGGCGGCGGGACAGTATGCTCCCCTCCCTTCATTTCCCACCTTACTCTTCACCTGCTGCTGGCGGTGGGAGCATCCCACACCTGGCGATCATTCCTGGGATCCTGTGTACTCGCAGCAGGCAGCACTGGGGAGCATGAAAGACCTGCACAGCACTGTGACTGGGTGCAGGGGGAAGGCGGGCCCCAGAGGTAGTCAGGGTCCCGTAGCAACTGCACTCCCTGCACCTACAGTAGCTACACCCCTTGGGTAGGAGGGGTCAGGAGGAGGCAGGCGCCTGGCAATTTGGGGTCCCCAACTCCCTGTCTGCAAACTGCAGATTGTCTTGGTGGAGGGTGGACAATGGGGACAATAGTCTGATACTTACTGGATGCAGGGGGAAGACAGGCCACAAGGGTGGTGTTGGCCCAATAGCAGCCGCACCCCTGCACAGACAGTAGTTGCATCCTTGTTGACATCTTGTGTTGTATGCAATCAAGGAAAACTTACCAAATCTGCTTAGGCAGAATACACCCATGGATGTTAACTTTGGTTCTGATCGTTATCAAAGCTATGTCCTTCACAGAAACCCAATTTCTTTTTACTTTTCGTTAGTGATGAGCGGGTTCGGTTCCTCGGGATCCGAACCCCCCTGAACTTCTCCCATTTTACACGGTTCCGAGGCAGACTCGGATCTTTCCGCCTTACTCGGTTAACCCGAGCGCGCCCGAACGTCATCATCCCGCTGACGGATTCTCGCGAGATTCGTATTCTATATAAGGAGCCGCGCGTCGCCGCCATTTTCACTCATACTTTGGAGATTATAGCGAGAGGAAGTGGCTGCGTTCTCTCAGTTTCTGTGTTCAGTGTGCTGCAAATATCTATGCTCAGTGTGCTTGCAAATATCTGTGCTCAGTGTGCTGAAAATATCTATGTTCTCTGCCTGAAAAAAACGCTCCATATCTGTACTGCAATGCAGTATATAGTAGGAGGACAGTGCAGAATTTTGCTGTGACCACCAGTATATATATAGCAGTACGGTACAGTAGTCCACTGCTCTACCTCTGTGTCGTCAAGTATACTATGCATCCATACCTGTGCTGCATTTTAGTTGTGCGCAGTATATAGTAGGAGGACAGAGCAAAATTTTGCTGACCACCAGTATATATATAGCAGTACGGTACAGTAGTCCACTGATCTACTTCTGTGTCGTCAAGTATACTATGCATCCATACCTGTGCTGCATTTTAGTTGTGCGCAATATATAGTAGGAGGACAGTGCAGAATTTTGCTGACCACCATTATATATATAGCAGTATGGTACAGTAGTCCACTGCTCTACCTCTGTGTCGTCAAATATACTATCCATCCATACCTGTGCTGCATTTTAGTTGTGCGCAGTATATAGTAGGAGGGCAGTGCAGAATTTTGCTGACCACCAGTATATATATATATATATATATATAGCAGTACGGTACAGTAGTTCACTGCTCTACCTCTGTGTTGTCAAGTATACTATGTATCCATACCTGTGCTGCATTTTAGTTGTGTGCAGTATATAGTAGGAGGACAGTGCAGAATTTTGCTGACCACCAGTATATATATATAGCAGTACGGTACAGTAGTCCACTGCTCTACCTCTGTGTCGTCAAGTATACTATGCATCCATACCTGTGCTGCATTTTAGTTATGCGCAGTATATAGTAGGAGGACAGTGCAGAATTTTTCTGACCACCAGTATATATATAGCAGTACGGTACAGTAGTCCACTGCTCTACCTCTGTGTTGTCAAGTATACTAGGCATCCATACCTGTGCTGCATTTTAGTTGTGCGCAGTATATAGTAGGAGGACAGTGCAGAATTTTGCTGACCACCAGTATATATATATAGCAGTACGGTACAGTAGTCCACTGCTCTACCTCTGTGTCGACAAGTATACTATGCATCCATACCTGTGCTGCATTTTACGACACGGAGTGGCAAGGAACGGCTGAGGCCCTGGCCTATGTTCATGGCTAGTGGTTCAGATTCACATGAGGATGGAAGCACTCATCCTCTCGCTAGAAAACTGCAGTGCCACTCCTAGATGGGCCAGGTGTTTGTGTCGGCCACTTGGGTCCCTTAGCTTAGTCACACAGCTACCTCATTGCACCTCTTTTTTTCTTTGCATCATGTGCTGTTTGGGGACTATATTTTAAATCTGCCATCCTGTCTGACACTGCAGTGCCACTCCTAGATGGGCCAGGTGTTTGTGTCGGCCACTTGGGTCGCTTAGCTTAGTCACAGAGCTACCTCATTGCACCTCTTTTTTTCTTTGCATCATGTGCTGTTTGGGGACTATTTTTTAAATCTGCCATCCTGTCTGACACTGCAGTGCCACTCCTAGATGGGCCAGGTGTTTGTGTCGGCCACTTGGGTCGCTTAGCTTAGTCACACAGCTACCTCATTGCACCTCTTTTTTCCTTTGCATCATGTGCTGTTTGGGGACTAGTTTTTAAATTTGCCATCCTGCCTGATACTGCAGTGCCACTCCTAGATGGGCCAGGTGTTTGTGTCGGCCACTTGGGTCGCTTAGCTTAGTCACACAGCTACCGCATTGCACCTCTTCTTTTTTTTTTTTTTTGCATCATGTGCTGTTTGGGGATTTTTTTTTAAATCTGCCATCCTGTCTGACACTGCAGTGCCACTACTAGATGGGCCAGGTGTTTGTGTCGGCCACTTGGGTCGCTTAGCTTAGCCATCCAGCGACCTCGGTGCAAATTTTAGGACTAAAAATAATATTGTGAGGTGTTCAGAATAGACTGGAAATGAGTGGAAATTATGGTTATTGAGGTTAATAATACTATGGGATTAAAATGACCCCCAAATTCTATGATTTAAGCTGTTTTTGAGGGTTTTTTGTAAAAAAAAAACGAATCCAAAACACACCCAAATCTGACAAAAAAAATTTCAGGGAGGTTTTGCCAAAACGCGTCCGAATCCAAAACACGGCCGCGGAACCGAATCCAAAACCAAAACACAAAACCCGAAAAATTTCCGGTGCACATTACTATTTTCGTGCAAATAAAAATTTAAATTAATAAATATTTTTATTTTGAAACATTTAAAAAGCAAAAACATTTTTAAGAAGAATATTTGTTGTTTGCTATCAAAAACAGATAAAAAGTATCAGTTTAACCTCAGATTGTAATGGTAATATGGACAAACCTCAGATACTCTCAAACTTAGTTTTTTTTTTTTAAATCAATCTAAAATTCAAGAAATTCTGGTCAATTCTAATATTCGTGCACCAATTCAATGAGTCAGTTTGAGAAACGATAAGTGGGTGATTTCATATTGTCTATACTTTACATAACAGAAAGAAGCAAACAGAAGAATGGAGAGGCTAAAACTGAGGGTGGTGGATATGACGATGAAGACAAATAAATTACAGACTATATATTTCTGCTCTGTACTTACTGTTAAAAATTCAATAAAGGCCACCTACAATACAAGTGAAATAAATAACCTACTGCACTGTAGATTGAAATACGGTATATTTACTACAGAATAGATGGTGCATGAAGTGGCAAACTGTACAGCAGATAAACCAAGGAGCCTTATCCCGACAGGATGCACCTCACAAACAAAATATATGAAAATAGTCACTTAATAATATTGGGTCTGATTCATAATTGGATGTAAACCCAATTTTTCATTTCTGTGGGACAAGGCCGGCTGTTAATTATATCAAATAAAATAAAAATTTTGACTGCGCTGGTCACTATAGAAACCAGCAGAATAAATCAGATGGACCAGCTCAAAATTCTAAAGTAGATTTTTTCACACATCCAGCCACAGCATTTGTGATAGAAAGTAGCGCACTTCCCTGAATCAATATATCCAATACAGTTTATGGGCTTGGGCTTATAGTCAGTAGTGATATACAGTATCTGACGGCTTCTAATACTCCATGGTTTAATAACAACGCTTAAAAATAGTCGTACCTCTATAAACAATGAAGGGTAACGTCATTGGGAGTTATGTGCCCGGCATCCAGAACCCTGAAAATCCCAACAATTGGCATGCTGACTAAAAGGGACTATTCCTACTTGTGGGTGTCCATGACACCCAAGGAGTGGGGATAGAAACTGTGGTGAGCACAGCTCGCCACCGAGCCCGCAACGTGGCGAGCGCAATGAGCCTGCAATGAGTTTCATTACGCTGCCCCCCCCCCCCACACACACACACACACACACACACACACACACTCCGGCATTCTGCGGTTGAGATCCCGGCGTCGGAATTCTGACCGCTGTGATCTCGGACGCCGGTAACACAGCCCTAACCCCAAACTTTTCAAATAATGTTGACAGATGTCACTCCAGGTGATTTGAGAGTGGGAAATTAATTGTACGTGTATACATATTTATATATGCACACATATAATTATATATATATATATATATATATATATATGTACACACACTGCTCAAAAAAATAAAGGGAACACTAAAATAACACATCCTAGATATGAATGAATGAAATATTCTTATTAAATACTTTGTTCTTTACATAATTGAATGTGCTGACAACAAAATCACACAAAAATGATCAATGGAAATCACATTTATTAACCCATGGAGGTCTGGATTTGGAGTCATGCTCAAAATTAAAGTTGAAAAACATACTACAGGCTGATTCAACTTTGATGTAATGTCCCTAAAACAAGTCAAAATGAGGCTAAGTAGTGTGTGTGGCCTCCACGTGCCTGTATGACCTCCCTACAATGCCTGGGCATGCTACTGATGAGGTGGCGGATGGTCTCCTGAGGGTTCTCCTCCCAGACCTGGACTAAAGCATCCGCCAACTCCTGGACAGTCTGTGGTGTAACGTGGCGTTGGTGGATGGAGCGAGACATGATGTCCCAGATGTGCTCAATTGGATTCAGGTCTGGGGAACGGGCGGGTCAGTCCATAGCATCAATGCCTTCATCTTGCATGAACTGCTGACACACTCCAGCCACATGAGGTCTAGCATTGTCTTGCATTAGGAGGAACCCAGAGCCAACCGCACCAGCATATGGTCTCACAAGGGGTCGGAGGATCTCATCTCGGTACCTAATGGCAGTCAGGCTACCTCTGGCGAGCACATGGAGGACTGTGCGGCCCCCCAGAGAAATGCCACCCCACACCATTACTGACCCACTGGCAAACCGGTCATGCTGGAGGATGTTGCAGGCAGCAGAACGTTCTCCTTGGCATCTCCAGACTCTGTCACGTCTGTCACATGTGCTCAGTGAGAACCTGCTTTCATCTGTGAAGAGCACAGGGCGCCAGTGGCGAATTTGCCAATCTTGGTGTTCTCTGGCAAATGCCAGACGTCCTGCACGGTGTTGGGCTGTAAGCACAACCCCCACCTGTGGACGTCCGGCCCTCGTACCACCCTCATGGAGTCTGTTTCTGATCGTTTGAGTAGACACATGCACATTTGTGGCTTGCTGGAGGTCATTTTGCATGGCTCTGGCAGTGCTCCTCCTGCTCCTCCTTGCACAAAGGCGGAGGTAGCGGTCCTGCTGCTGGGTTGTTGCCCTCCTACGGCCTCCTCCACGTCTCCTGATGTACTGGCCTGTCTCCTGGTAGCGCCTCCATGCTCTGGACACTACGCTGACAGACACAGCAAACCTTCTTGCCACAGCTCGCATTGATGTGCCATCCTGGATGAGCTGCACTACCTGAGCCACTTGTGTAGGTTGTAGACTCCGTCTCATGATACCACTAGAGTTAAATCACCGCCAGCTTTCAAAAGTGACCAAAACATCAGCCAGAAAGCATAAAAGCTGAGAAGTGGTCTGTGGTCACCACCTGCAGAACAACTCCTTTATTGGGGTGTCTTGCTAATTGCCTATAATTTCCACCTGTTGTCTATTCCATTTGCACAACAGCATGTGAAATTGATTGTCAATCAGTGTTGCTTCCTAAGTGGACAGTTTGTTTTCACAGAAATATGATTGACTTGGAGTTATATTGTGTTGTTTAAGTGTTCCTTTTATTTTTTTGAGCAGTGTCCCTCCTGCGTCTCTGGCGGCAGCGACGGGTCTATTAAATGAAGTGCCCGTTCGTGAGCTCTGATTGGCTCATGAACCGGCACTTCATTTAAAACACACGCCGCTGCCGCCGGAGACGCAGGAGGGACACAGGAGAGGTGCGCGCTGTGCCCTCCATGTCCCTCCTTCAGAAGACAGCGCGAGAGCGACGGAGGGTAAGTAACTGGCACTGGGGGAGCATATTTGGCACTTGGGGGATGACGACATATGTGGCACTGAGGGGGCATATCTGGCACTGTGGGGCATATCTGGCAGCATGAGGGCATATCTGGCAGCTTGAGGGCATATCTGGCAGCATGAGGGCATATCTGGCACTGTGGGGCATATCTGGCACATCTGGCACTGTGGGGGCATATCTGGCACTGTGGGGGCATATCTGGCACTCTGAGGGCATATCTGGCATTGTGGGGGCATATCTGGCAGTATGAGGGCTGTGTACTGCTAGAGCTGCATTTTCCACCCTAGGTTTATACTCGAGTCAATAAGTTTTCCCAGGTTTTTGTGGTAAAATTAGGTGCCTCGGCTTATATTCGGGTCGACTTATACTCGAGTATATACGGTATATATATATATATATATATACTTCGACAATTGTTTTTATAGATCAGTGCGCTTATCCAACAATCGGAAATGCCCACTAGGGGTCAGAAATTTGCAATTTAGAAAATCTTTCTTAAAAAGTCAATGTCCACAGTAAAATGGTAGGATCATCTAAATCCTAGAGGCACACTCCAGACTTCCTGGCGGCAGCTCAGTTCCTCAGAAAATGACCCGGATATGTTCAGTCATTGGAAATTCTATAGTATTGGGAAAGAAGAACAAGCGCCATATGGTGCAGTATTTTTAAATAATGTGTTACATATATAATAAATGAAAAGGTCCGTACCAGATAACCACTTGTGTTCGTGCCTATCACTCCTTTATCCAATAGGAGTTTACCACCAAATATCACCTTGTATTGTGATATAACAAATCCTGGTTCAGTAGGTATATTCCACCTGTATATCAGGAAACACAGAGCATCGCCATATGGTGTAGTACCTTAGATAAATCTGGGAATACCACCCCTATAAATCATGCGTACCAAACAAATTCTTTAGACAGTACGTATCAAATAGATCCTCTTTAGTCCGTATAGAACAATAGTAGACAGCCTTATTTCAAACAAAAAACTTTTTAATATATAGAAATAAAACATAAAAAAGGCTTAGCTTAAAGATACAGGTAGGTGGGTAGGTAGGTCCTTCAGTTTCTCAACGCGTTTTGCCCGTCAGGCTTCCTCAGGAGATATTGTTTTCCCTCACCCATCTGTAAGTTCATTACTGAGCCCCCCCCCCCCCCCCGGCTCCATATGTACTGTATTGTGCCCCAGTGTTTTTCTTATTATGCTGTTTATAAGTGCAAACCACCCATCGGGCTGTAAGATTTGTACTGTCTGTGGTTCCCGCAGAGCCTTCATGGGTTACTTACCTAAAAGTTGTTTCCTTGTTTTCCCTCGTAATTGGCAGGATACCTCTTGCAGGTGGCAGCAGGATTACAGCGACGCTGCCGGGTGCAGACATTTACTCTTTGATATGTTCTCTTTGATAAAGTTTACAGATTTGTGGGTGAAACGCGTCAAGGCATTTACAATATTTGCTAGTGGTGACCAGACCATCTCCGCAGGGATTCCAAAGGATCTACTTCCCTAATACACATGTACAGGGAGACCACAGCAGTCCAAGGACCTGTAGCTGGTAAAGTACCTGTCAAACAGCCCCGACAGGGGCGGTAATTATGCAACTTCAGCCCACATAACTGCAGTGTCCCATGAGCTGACAGCTATACCCCACGTCTGCATAGAAATAGAATCCAATCGGCATATGGAGCTGTAATTAGCCAAGCACCAAGGCTCCACTACTGGCATCCGCAGGCACAAAGCGGTAAGGATTCACCATCAGTTATACTTACCAGAGGTTGGACTATTGAATGTTCTTATGTAGCCGCAGTGCTATAAGGAAACCCCAAACTTACCAGCAGCCACCTGTTTGTGGAGTATAGCTAATAGGGACACAGCCGCATAAGCGACAGGTATTGTATCATCTTTTTTTCACATTTTACACTAGGCCACACTTCTGAACAACAATGGATTAAAAATTCCCATTGACAGTGATTTAACATTTCCAGTATGGGACTTGTAGTTCCACCACTATAAAGGAAATAGGAACCCAGCATGGGAGTGATGTAAGAACTGGAGTGGCTCGGTTTACAATTATATAGCTTTTTAAATACGTATATTTGTGTGATGTTACATGTATTGTATATTTTATAATTGTAATTGCAATAATTCTTATGGATACTTCTATTGAATAATACATTTTATATATATATCTTCGTTTGCTGGGTCTTAAAGTATTTTATTTAGTCACATTGGTATCATGAGTAACAGCGCTGGTCCTATGTACATTTGTGTGTGTATGCGTGTGTATGCACACAATTGTACAGATATTCTTCATTGTGTTTACAAGTGGATCAATTCCGCATTGATTTCATATTGGACTTCAGCAGCTGCAGTTTTAAAATATAGGTTTAATCTCTTTTTCTCTTACGTCCTAGTGGATACTGGGAATTGTAGATTAACATGGGGTAAAGATTGTGTCCATTGGAGCCTGGCACTTTAAGAAATGAATAGTGTGTGCTGTCTCCTCCCCTCTATGCCCCTCCTAGCAGACTCGGTTTAGAAAAATGTGCCCAAGGAGCCGTGTGCATACTGTTGTTTTCCAGAGAGTTTTCTTCATAAATTTATTTTAGTTTATTATTTTCAGGCACACTGGTTGGCAACCAGTCTGCCTGCGTTGTGGGACTAAGGGGGGATACCGGATCAACTTCCTCAGAGTTAATGGTTCGTATTCCCACTGACAGGAGACTGAGCTCCTGGAGTGCTGTTTTTCACATCCCCAAGTTGTGAGCCCATGTCTGCAGCATGCCACCACCCCTAACAGATGCTGAAGATGCGGTGTGCTGAGTACAGGTACTGGGAGTCCCAGTTAAAAGGTCCCCGGTGACAAAGGCGGCATTAAGGGACAGCGATCACCTGGCTTCGGGCTGTGGTGCCCGCTATGTAGCCACACTGGCATTATACAAAAAAAAAAAAGCGGTTGTGCACTCTCTTTTATACACAAAATGGAGATAGCCAGTATAAATAAATCAGAAGGACCGCACGCCATTAAGGGGGAGGGGCTACCCAGAGAGCGGGACCAGAAGCCATTTCCTGCTGCTACTGCTGTGTAAAGGCTGCATGCGGAGACAGCTCCTCCACAGGACTCACTAAATCACCAATTGTACTGGTACCAAGGGGTTATAGAGAAGGGGGGAGCACATAATCAGTGGTTACACCGCTGTGAGGTAAATTACACATAAGAGATACCCAGCGGGACGCTGCTCTGACTGCAGTATTGTGTGCTGGTCCCTTTCCTATCTGTGTCACTCCATTCAGGGTTGTCTGCAATAAGTGTGCTGTCTCACTAATACTGCACTGTATTTCCTGCTTAACTCTGTGTTTCTGCTAAAGCATGTCTGCAAATAAGTCTGTGTGTACTACACGCAAGGCTAGGTTTACACCTTCCTCACATGGGTCTCTGCAGTGTACCAAATGCTCACTATCTTCACAGGCAAGGGCATTTCTACAGAGCACCTCCGAGTGGGCCCCCTCCTCTGAACGGCGCTGTAGATTCCGGCATTGTGCCACTGGACTCCGGTAAGGTTAGAATTTAAATGGGTGCAGTGAGTGCGGCGTGGGCCCCCCCTGCACCCAGGGGCCAGTGTGCACCACACACATTGCACCCATTATAGAAACGCCAATGTTCACAGGGTAGTAATATGCAGGAACCTGAGTGGATGGAATCATTTAAAACAATGATTACTAACATAAATTCAGAGTTAGCTATTGCTAAGGAAGACAGGCAAACCCTGAAACAGTCTATGGACACTTTTATGTTAGCTGCTGCTGACCACAGACAGGCTCCTCAGCCCTCCCTGTTGGTCTCTCATAAATGCACTCTCCCACAGATATTGCAGTCTGACTCTGATTCTGAATGACCAAAGTTAGATGAGGGTAAATTAGAGGTGGACAAGGATAATTTCCTGTCCCCTGAAGTTGAGGCCCTAATTTACGCTATTAGGGAGGTCCTCAACATTCCAGATAAGGAAGCAGAACCAGCAGAGGAATTGTTTTTTAACGTAAAACAAAAGGCCGCTGCAACTTTACCTATTTCTAAGGAATTAGATTCCCTTTCAAAGGCAGCATGGATAAATCCTGACAATAAATGTATTATACCTAAATTCCTTTCCCTGCTGAGGATAGGAAAGGCTGGGAAAACCATCCAACAGTGGATACGTCTGTGTCCAGGCTGTCACGTAAAATTGTACTACTTGTACCTGGGGCTATTTCTCTCAAAAACCTAGATGATCGCAAAATTGAGACCACTCTCAAGTCAATTTATACTGCAGCAGGCGTAGCCCAATGCCTTATCATAGCTTGATTTCTAGAGCCATGGTAAAATGGTCTGATGGTATTTTGAAAGGGTTGCTTACACTGCCTCAGGATGAGATAGTTACTAGAGATGAGCGGGTTCGGTTTCTCTGAATCCGAACCCGCACGAACTTCATGTTTTTTTTCACGGGTCCGATCGACTCGGATCTTCCCGCCTTGCTCGGTTAACCCGAGCGCGCCCGAACGTCATCATGACGCTGTCGGATTCTCGCGAGACTCGGATTCTATATAAGGAGCCGCGCGTCGCCGCCATTTTCACACGTGCATTGAGATTGATAGGGAGAGGACGTGGCTGGCGTCCTCTCCATTTAGATTAGAAGAGAGAGAGAGAGAGATTGACCTGATTTACTGGAGCTTAGGAGTACTGTAGAACTGTAGAGAGTGCAGAGTTTACTAGTGACTGACCACAGTGACCACCAGACAGTGCAGTTTTATTTAATATATCCGTTCTCTGCCTGAAAAAAACGATACACAGTGACTCAGTCACATACCATATCTGTGTGCACTGCTCAGCCCAGTGTGCTGCATCATCTATGTATATATCTGACTGTGCTCAGCTCACACATCTTATAATTGTGGGGGAGACTGGGGAGCACTGCAGTGCCAGTTATAGGTTATAGCAGGAGCCAGGAGTACATATTATTATTAAAATTAAACAGTGCACACTTTTGCTGCAGGAGTGCCACTGCCAGTGTGACTGACCAGTGACCTGACCACACTGACCACCAGTATAGTTAGTAGTATAGTATACTATATTGTGATTGCCTGAAAAAGTTAAACACTCGTATCTGACTGTGCTCAGCTCACACATCTTATAATTGTGGGGGAGACTGGGGAGCACTGCAGTGCCAGTTATAGGTTATAGCAGGAGCCAGGAGTACATATTATTATTAAAATTAAACAGTGCACACTTTTGCTGCAGGAGTGCCACTGCCAGTGTGACTGACCAGTGACCTGACCACACTGACCACCAGTATAGTTAGTAGTATAGTATACTATATTGTGATTGCCTGAAAAAGTTAAACACTCGTCGTGTGACTTCACTTGTGTGGTGTTTTTTTTTTAATTCTATAAAAAACTCATTCTGCTGACAGACAGTGTCCAGCAGGTCCGTCATTATATAATATATACCTGTCCGGCTGCAGTAGTGATATATATATATTTTTTATATCATTATTTATCATCCAGTCGCAGCAGACACAGTACGGTAGTTCACGGCTGTAGCTACCTCTGTGTCGGCACTCGGCAGTCCGTCCATAATTGTATACCACCTACCCGTGGTTTTTTTTCCTTTCTTCTTTATACATACATACTACTACTACATCTCTTTATCAACCAGTCTATATTAGCAGCAGACACAGTACAGTACGGTAGTCCACGGCTGTAGCTACCTCTGTGTCGGCACTCGGCAGTCCGTCCATAATTGTATACCACCTACCCGTGGTTTTTTTTTCTTTCTTCTTTATACATACATACTACTACTACTACATCTCTTTATCAACCAGTCTATATTAGCAGCAGACACAGTACAGTACGGTAGTCCACGGCTGTAGCTACCTCTGTGTCGGCACTCGGCAGTCCGTCCATAATTGTATACCACCTACCCGTGGTTTTTTTTTCTTTCTTCTTTATACATACATACTACTACTACATCTCTTTATCAACCAGTCTATATTAGCAGCAGACACAGTACAGTACGGTAGTCCACGGCTGTAGCTACCTCTGTGTCGGCACTGGGCAGTCCGTCCATAATTGTATACCACCTACCCGTGGTTTTTTTTTCTTTCTTCTTTATACATACATACTACTACTACATCTCTTTATCAACCAGTCTATATTAGCAGCAGACACAGTACAGTACGGTAGTCCACGGCTGTAGCTACCTCTGTGTCGGCACTGGGCAGTCCCTCCATAATTGTATACCACCTACCCGTGGTTTTTTTTTCTTTCTTCTTTATACATACATACTACTACTACATCTCTTTATCAACCAGTCTATATTAGCAGCAGACACAGTACAGTACGGTAGTCCACGGCTGTAGCTACCTCTGTGTCGGCACTCGGCAGTCCGTCCATAATTGTATACCACCTACCCGTGGTTTTTTTTTCTTTCTTCTTTATACATACATACTACTACTACATCTCTTTATCAACCAGTCTATATTAGCAGCAGACACAGTACAGTACGGTAGTCCACGGCTGTAGCTACCTCTGTGTCGGCACTGGGCAGTCCGTCCATAATTGTATACCACCTACCCGGCAGTCGGCAGTCCATCCATAATTGTATACTAGTATCCATCCATCTCCATTGTTTACCTGAGGTGCCTTTTAGTTGTGCCTATTAAAATATGGAGAACAAAAATGTTGAGGTTCCAAAATTAGGGAAAGATCAAGATCCACTTCCACCTCGTGCTGAAGCTGCTGCCACTAGTCATGGCCGAGACGATGAAATGCCAGCAACGTCGTCTGCCAAGGCCGATGCCCAATGTCATAGTACAGAGCATGTCAAATCCAAAACACCAAATATTAGTAAAAAAAGGACTCCAAAACCTAAAATAAAATTGTCGGAGGAGAAGCGTAAACTTGCCAATATGCCATTTACCACACGGAGTGGCAAGGAACGGCTGAGGCCCTGGCCTATGTTCATGGCTAGTGGTTCAGCTTCACATGAGGATGGAGGCACTCAGCCTCTCGCTAGAAAAATGAAAAGACTCAAGCTGGCAAAAGCAGTAGCACCGCAAAGAACTGTGCGTTCTTCGAAATCCCAAATCCACAAGGAGAGTCCAATTGTGTCGGTTGCGATGCCTGACCTTCCCAACACTGGACGTGAAGAGCATGCGCCTTCCACCATTTGCACGCCCCCTGCAAGTGCTGGAAGGAGCACCCGCAGTCCAGTTCCTGATAGTCAGATTGAAGATGTCAGTGTTGAAGTACACCAGGATGAGGAGGATATGGGTGTTGCTGGCGCTGGGGAGGAAATTGACCAGGAGGATTCTGATGGTGAGGTGGTTTGTTTAAGTCAGGCACCCGGGGAGACACCTGTTGTCCGTGGGAGGAATAGGGCCGTTGACATGCCTGGTGAAAATACCAAAAAAATCAGCTCTTCGGTGTGGAGGTATTTCACCAGAAATGCGGACAACAGGTGTCAAGCCGTGTGTTCCCTTTGTCAAGCTGTAATAAGTAGGGGTAAGGACGTTAACCACCTCGGAACATCCTCCCTTATACGTCACCTGCAGCGCATTCATAATAAGTCAGTGACAAGTTCAAAAACTTGGGCCGACAGCGGAAGCAGTCCACTGACCAGTAAATCCCTTCCTCTTGTAACCAAGCTCACGCAAACCACCCCACCAACTCCCTCAGTGTCAATTTCCTCCTTCCCCAGGAATGCCAATAGTCCTGCAGGCCATGTCACTGGCAATTCTGACGAGTCCTCTCCTGCCTGGGATTCCTCCGATGCATCCTTGCGTGTAACGCCTACTGCTGCTGGCGCTGCTGTTGTTGCTGCTGGGAGTCGATGGTCATCCCAGAGGGGAAGTCGTAAGCCCACTTGTACTACTTCCAGTAAGCAATTGACTGTCCAACAGTCCTTTGCGAGGAAGATGAAATATCACAGCAGTCATCCTGTTGCAAAGCGGATAACTGAGTCCTTGACAACTATGTTGGTGTTAGACGTGCGTCCGGTATCCGCCGTTAGTTCACAGGGAACTAGACAATTTATTGAGGCAGTGTGCCCCCGTTACCAAATACCATCTAGGTTCCACTTCTGTAGGCAGGCGATACCGAGAATGTACACGGACGTCAGAAAAAGACTCACCAGTGTCCTAAAAAATGCAGTTGTACCCAATGTCCACTTAACCACGGACATGTGGACAAGTGGAGCAGGGCAGGGTCAGGACTATATGACTGTGACAGCCCACTGGGTAGATGTATGGACTCCCGCCGCAAGAACAGCAGCGGCTGCACCAGTAGCAGCATCTCGCAAACGCCAACTCTTTCCTAGGCAGGCTACGCTTTGTATCACCGCTTTCCAGAATACGCACACAGCTGAAAACCTCTTACGGCAACTGAGGAAGATCATCGCAGAATGGCTTACCCCAATTGGACTCTCCTGTGGATTTGTGGCATCGGACAACGCCAGCAATATTGTGTGTGCATTAAATATGGGCAAATTCCAGCACGTCCCATGTTTTGCACATACCTTGAATTTGGTGGTGCAGAATTATTTAAAAAACGAGAGGGGCGTGCAAGAGATGCTGTCGGTGGCCAGAAGAATTGCGGGACACTTTCGGCGTACAGGCACCACGTACAGAAGACTGGAGCACCACCAAAAACGCCTGAACCTGCCCTGCCATCATCTGAAGCAAGAAGTGGTAACGAGGTGGAATTCAACCCTATATATGCTTCAGAGGTTGGAGGAGCAGCAAAAGGCCATTCAAGCCTATACAATTGAGCACGATATAGGAGGTGGAATGCACCTGTCTCAAGCGCAGTGGAGAATGATTTCAACGTTGTGCAAGGTTCTGATGCCCTTTGAACTTGCCACACGTGAAGTCAGTTCAGACACTGCCAGCCTGAGTCAGGTCATTCCCCTCATCAGGCTTTTGCAGAAGAAGCTGGAGGCATTGAAGAAGGAGCTAAAAGTGAGCGATTCCGCTTGGCATGTGGGACTTGTGGATGCAGCCCTTAATTCGCTTAACAAGGATTCACGGGTGGTCAATCTGTTGAAATCAGAGCACTACATTTTGGCCACCGTGCTCGATCCTAGATTTAAAACCTACCTTGGATCTCTCTTTCCGGCAGACACAAGTCTGCTGGGGTGCAAAGACCTGCTGGTGACAAAATTGTCAAGTCAAGCGGAACGCGACCTGTCAACATCTCCTCCTTCACATTCTCCCGCAACTGGGGGTGCGAGGAAAAGGCTCAGAATTCCGAGCCCACCCGCTGGCGGTGATGCAGGGCAGTCTGGAGCGACTGCTGATGCTGACATCTGGTCCGGACTGAAGGACCTGACAACGATTACGGACATGTCGTCTACTGTCACTGCATATGATTCTCTCAACATTGAAAGAATGGTGGAGGATTATATGAGTGACCGCATCCAAGTAGGCACGTCACACAGTCCGTACTTATACTGGCAGGAAAAAGAGGCAATTTGGAGGCCCTTGCACAAACTGGCTTTATTCTACCTAAGTTGCCCTCCCACAAGTGTGTACTCCGAAAGAGTGTTTAGTGCCGCCGCTCACCTTGTCAGCAATCGGCGTACGAGGTTACATCCAGAAAATGTGGAGAAGATGATGTTCATTAAAATGAATTATAATCAATTCCTCCGCGGAGACATTGACCAGCAGCAATTGCCTCCACAAAGTACACAGGGAGCTGAGATGGTGGATTCCAGTGGGGACGAATTGATAATCTGTGAGGAGGGGGATGTACACGGTGATATATCGGAGGATGATGATGAGGTGGACATCTTGCCTCTGTAGAGCCAGTTTGTGCAAGGAGAGATTAATTGCTTCTTTTTTGGTGGGGGTCCAAACCAACCCGTCATATCAGTCACAGTCGTGTGGCAGACCCTGTCACTGAAATGATGGGTTGGTTAAAGTGTGCATGTCCTGTTTATACAACATAAGGGTGGGTGGGAGGGCCCAAGGACAATTCCATCTTGCACCTCTTTTTTCTTTTATTTTTCTTTGCGTCATGTGCTGTTTGGGGAGGGTTTATTGGAAGGGACATCCTGCGTGACACTGCAGTGCCACTCCTAGATGGGCCCGGTGTTTGTGTCGGCCACTAGGGTCGCTAATCTTACTCACACAGCTACCTCATTGCGCCTCTTTTTTTCTTTGCGTCATGTGCTGTTTGGGGAGGGTTTTTTGGAAGGGACATCCTGCGTGACACTGCAGTGCCACTCCTAGATGGGCCAGGTGTTTGTGTCGGGCACTTGGGTCGCTGAGCTTAGTCACACAGCTACCTCATTGCACCTCTTTTTTTCTTTGCGTCATGTGCTGTTTGGGGAGTGTTTTTTGGAAGGGCCATCCTGCGTGACACTGCAGTGCCACTCCTAGATGGGCCAGGTGTTTGTGTCGGCCACTAGGGTCGCTTAGCTTAGTCATCCAGCGACCTCGGTGCAAATTTTAGGACTAAAAATAATATTGTGAGGTGTGAGGTATTCAGAATAGACTGAAAATGAGTGGAAATTATGGTTTTTGAGGTTAATAATAATATGGGATCAAAATGACCCCCAAATTCTATGATTTAAGCTGTTTTTTAGGGTTTTTTGAAAAAAACACCCGAATCCAAAACACACCCGAATCCGACAAAAAAAATTCGGTGAGGTTTTGCCAAAACGCGGTCGAACCCAAAACACGGCCGCGGAACCGAACCCAAAACCAAAACACAAAACCCGAAAAATTTCAGGCGCTCATCTCTAAGTTACATAGCTACAACATATCCAAGATGCTGCAAATTTCAAGAGTGAGGCTGTTAAGGAACTGAGTATCATTAATGGCCACACCACTGCTATGGCAGTATCGACTCGTAAAGCCCTGTGGCTGCGACACTGGTCAGCAGATGCTGTTTCTAAGAAAAGTGTAGAGGTCATTTACAGGTGATGCCTTGTTTGGGGAAGAATTGAAGTGGATATCTCAGGCAATTGTAGGTAAATCTACATATCTGCCATCTGCTGCGCCACCTGCTAAACATCCCTATCCTGGGCCCTCTCTGCAGTCCTTTCGGGTGGCCAGATACAGAGACAAGCCAGAGGTGCCTCCAATGTTGCTAGAAGAACTTGCAGAAAGTCCCGTAAACCAGCAGCTGCTGGAACATCGGACCAGACATCCAGATACTCTTCCACAAAGCCCTCCTGGTGATTGGCCCCAGTAGCAAGGCGACTTTCAGGTAGGTGCTCACCTTCAACACTTCACCCACATATGGCCAGAGTTGTGCCAGGATCCTTGGGTGAGGGATCTCATATCCCAAGGATACTGGCTGGAATTCCAGGAACTTCCCCCTCTCAGATTCTTCAGGTCATGCTTACCAGCTTCACATATACCTTGCAAGAGACAGTTCAAAAACTGCTTTCAACAAGAATTATTGTTTTAGTACCTCTTCTGCTACACACAAAGGGATTTTATTCAAGTCTCTTTGTAGTCCCGAAGCCGGACGGCTCTGTACGGCTGATCTTGAACCTCAAATCCCTGAACACGTGTTCAAATTCAAGATGGAATCACTAAGAGCAGTGATTTCAAGTCTGGAGGAGGGGGGGTCTCTAGTTTCCATGGATATAAATGATGTATACCTGCATATTCCAATATGGCCCCCTCATCAAGCGTTCCTCCGGTTCGCTGTACTGAACCAACATTTCCAGTTTCAGGCCTTACCCTTTTGGTATCCCTACAGCCACAAGAGTATTCAAAAAAGTCATGGCGGAGATGATGCTGCAATTGTGCATGATGGGCATAAAAATAGTCCCGTACCTGGACGATCTCTTGATAAAGGCGGTGTCCAGGGAACAGCTGCTGCACAGCATCGACTTGACTATTCACCTGCTTACAGATCATAGATGGATCCTAAATTTACAGAAATCGCACCTGGAACTGTCTCAGAGAATTCATTTCCTGGGGATGATCCTGGATACAGTGTCTCAGAAGGTATACCTTCCATTGGACAAGGCCTTGATAATTCAGTCTTTGGTCCGCTCTGTGCTAAAACCACGCAATAGCTCTGTTCATCTTTGCATTTGAGTGCTGGGAAAGATGGTAGCCTCTTACGTGGCAACTCAGTACGTCAGGTTCCATGCACAACCATTCCAGCTGGATCTGCTGGACAAGTGGTTAGGATCTCACCTGCACATGCACCAGAGTATAACTCTGTTCCCGAAAGCACAGATTTCCCTGTTATGGTGGCTAACAGTTTCCCATCTTGTGGAGGGTTGGCGTTTCCATACCTAGTCGTGTATTCTGCTAACAACGAATGCCAGCCTCCGCGGTTGGTGTGCCCTGACCCAGGGGACCCAATTCCAGGGGAAGTGATTGAATCAGGAATCCGCACTTCCAATCAACATCCTGGAACTCAGGGCAATTTACAAAGCTCTCCTGCGAGCCTCATACTTCCTTCAGAATCAGGCCATCCAGGTGCAGTCGGACAATGCCACAGCAGTGGCGTACATCACCGACAAAGAGGAACAAGAAGCAGGGCCGCAATGCGAGAGGTGTCAAGGATACTCCTCTGGGCGGAAGTCAATGCAAGGGCCATCTCAGCCATATTCATTCCGGGAGTGGACAACTGGGAAGCGGACTTCCTAAGCAGGCATGACCTCCATCCAGGGGAATGGAGCCTTCACCCTCAAGTGTTTCAAAAACTGATTCACCGGTGGAGTTGTCCACAAATAGATCTGATGGCTTCCCATCTCAACACAAAGCTGAGTCGTTACTGTTCCAGGACGGGGGACCCGCAGGCGATCGTGGTAAACGCTATGACGATGCTGTGGACTTACCAGTTTGTGTATCTCTTTCCTCTGATTCCTCTCATTCCAAGAGTTCTAAAATGACTAAAAAAGGAAAGAGGTCAGGCAATCCTAACTGCTCCAGATTGTTCTCGATGGGCCTGGTTTGTGGACCTCCTGACCTTGTCGCTAGAGGAACCCTGGCCTCTGCTGCTACTCAAGGACCTTCAACAAGAACCGTTTGTCTATCCAGACTCACAGCAGCTATGTTTGATGGCTTGGAAGTTGAGAGGGAGATTTTAACCAGTAAAGGTCTCCCATCCAAGGTTATCTCAACTATGATCCAGGCCTGGAAGGTGGTCACATCCAAACATTACCACCGTATTTGGAAGAAATATATTTCTAGGTGCAAAGGTAGAAATTATTCCCCTGTGGAATTTTGCCAGGGCTGTTTCCTACTTTTTCTGCAAGTAGACGTGGATAAGGGCCTACGATTAGGCTCCATCAAAGTTAAGATTTTGTCTCTCTCTATCTTCTTCCAAAAACAACTGGTGGTAGTTCCTGAAGTACAGACCTTTCTAAAAGGGAATCTAACGCTTGACAATTATAGACCTCTATACTTATCTAATCAGGCGCTCCGTTAAAATAACAATTCAATATAAATACAATTAATTGGTCACCTAAAGGTATCAATAATTAAAAAGCAGCTCCCATACGAGTATTCTGGATTACTCAAAGGAAGAACAAAAATATAGGATAAATACTATAACAACAAGGGAGTTTGTATATAAAAGATTTTTGTCATTGACAATTTATTATAAAAGTGTAAACATATAATGATACAGTACATAAAATATAATATAATGATAAGTGTATATCACTGCTGATGTTATGCCACGCTAGCAACAACCTGACCCATATATAAATCGCACACAACTAGTTCCAAGCCAATTTGCTGGGAATTAAATGCTCCACTAGATTTCAAAAGATACAGTCACAACCTGCTCCGAAGGGAATGCAGGAGGAATATTGAACATTATCTTTGGTGCTAGTCAGTGCTTTAGAGCCTGCGCTGTGCTACCACCTCCCCAGCCGCCAGATGAATTTGCTTTTAAGGTCTCAGCGAGACCAGCCGTCAGCATGCAGGGTCCAAGATGGTATGTGGGAGCGGCGGTGCTCGGCTCGATGTCCGGGGAGGGAGGGCGCAGCTCACGGGTATCAATCTGTGGCAAAAGCCACTGTGTTGTTATGGGCTATAGTGAAGTGCTGGAGTGAAGTCAGGGAGACAGATGCCGGTAACGTGGCTTATCCTTGACACGTTTCTCTGTGAGGGTAGAACCACGGTTTCATCAGAAGGTTAGAGCAGTGTGGTGACAAGCTCTCTTATTTAAACTAATAGGTGACCAATCACTAGAACGATGTGATTACTTGTTCCCAGGTGGATCAATCAGATAATGAGCACAGGTTGCATGACATTTTTTAACCTAATTATGCCATAGATGTGATAGTAACAAGCACATGTTAAATTCTTAAAGAATCCAGTGAAAGCACCAGGGAGACCAATAACATCCGGAATTGGTTCTCTAACAACCCACCTTTCAGAATATCTGGACATTTTCCTACAACCATATGTCCAAAAGCAGAAATCATATCTAAGGGACACAACACACATACTAAACAAATTACAGGAGATCCAATGGGGGGAGGAACTATGGCTGGTCACTTTGGACGTCACCTCTCTCTATTCGGTAATAGATCATCATCAAGGACTAGACAGTATTCAATACCACTTAGAAAAAGATCCCAGTCTGGAAGACCTACAAAGATAGTTCATTATTGACAGCATAGAATTTATACTTCAACATAACTACGTGTGGTTCAAGGGGACTTACTACCTACAAACCACAGGCACAGCGATGGGCACAAGATTCGCCCCAAGCTACGCCAACCTATTTATGAGTTGGTGGGAGGACCATTTTATTTGGTCCAACATGCAGCTTGGGGAGAATCTCGTGCTCTGGACTAGGTATATAGACAATCTGTTCTTCATCTGGAAAGGTGAGCCTCAGAACAGACATTGATTGACTTTATACAGACCATGGACATGAACGACAGTAACTTGAAATTCACCACCAAATACAGCAAAAAGAATGTGGAATTCCTAGATTTGAACATCTTTATAGAGGGAAGATCACTACAGACCAACACATTTAGGAAAAGTGTAGATGTAAACAGTTATATCCTCTCCACCAGCGAACACCACCCCAACTGGCTGAAATCTATACCCAAGGGCCAGTTTACACGGCTTAGAAGAAACTGCTCAAAAAAAGCAGACTACATCACTCAAGGGAAAGAACTTATGGGGGAACTTATAGAAAAAAAAAGTACAAGGAGGAAGTATTAAAGGAAGCATTTCATGAAATCGGGGAAAAGGATAGGAGTGAACTTTTGGAAAATAAAAACAAAACAGGCACACAATACTCGACTGATGTACTGTTTGTGACAGACTACAGACAACAGGCCAGATCACTGAAACGGATTCTAAACAAACACTGGCCACTACTATTAGAGGACGAGATTTTAAATGATGTCCTTAAAGAGAAACCCAAAATTGTTTTCAGAAAAACATCAGAACTTAAACAAAAACTAGTACACAGCCACATACCACAAAAACAGCTGAAACAAGCGTTCATTGATCATACAGGACCAGGGATAGGATATTACCACTATGGAACATGTTCAGGATGCAAAAACATGAAAATATCAAGTACAAAACCAACAACTGAATTTACCTCCAATAACACACATAAAACATATAAAATCAAAAGTAGACTCACATGTAACAGCAAAGGGGTCATTTATTTATTGGAGTGCAGCTGTAAAAAACAGTATGTGGGACGAACTGTACGCAAACTGAAAACCAGAATAAATGAACACATCCGAAACATTAAGAAAGGATAAGAAGATCACAACCTATCCAAACATTTCAAGTACTTTCATGAAGGTGACCCATGATCCCTGAAGTTTATGGGGATACAAGAAGTGCAGACAAACTGGAGGGGGGGGGGGGCGATTTCATGGTTAAGATCAATACAGTTGAATTAAGGTGGATGTACGAACTGAAGACCCTGTCCCCTCTCGGTTTGAATTTAGACAACGAGGTGAAATCCATCATATGTAACAAGTGATTAGGGATTTACACAGTCAATAACCAATCGGATACATAGTAATATTTATTTACTTATTTAGGCTTAACACAAGAACATTTTTCCATACCTCAGCAGTCTAGATAGTTATAGACCAGTTTCCTTCTCACTGTCCTTACAGTTCATTGGAAACACAGACCAATTACTGAAGCAACATTCAAATTAAATTCTTCTCCACTGGCACCTTACCAGCAATACTTTCTATACCTGGTCTATTAGATGTATTGTATTTATTTATTTATGTATTTATTTAATAAACTATCTATTCACAACTTCGTTTCTCATTTCTCATATATCCCATATACAATTCCATATACAATTCCTCTTTTTCACTGTATACACATCTTAATTGAGAATCATGTTACTATTGAAGCAATTTTCAAACCAATTTTTATTTACTGACACCCTGTCAATATACACTGAATACTGAATGAGACTAACACAGCGGTCTAGATAACCATCGGCACAAGTGACCCTCACCTAATTATTCACAAGGAAATATATACTCATCTTAGAAACAGAGTCTGTCAGCAGTAACATTCTTAATATGTTTCTATAATGAATCTTGCCACTGCCCCGCTGAATTGATACATGTAACCAATTGCAACAATACACATTTGTAATTGCAACAATATACATCTGTATGTTACGCACACCAGTGCTGACAGGAGTATACTGGTGTATGAACAGAGAGGGATGCAAAGCAAACAAACTCACAGACAGACTTGGGAGTATAACATAACAGAAGGTGATGGAATAACTAATAAACACAAAGTGAACAAAGAAGCCCGAAGGCTCAGGAATTGGGTGTCTCCCTAGTGTCAGGAATGCTCAGATGGAATAGAGCGGACAATGAGGCGAGATGTAGTGATTTAACATGTGGAGCACCCGAAATGATGTTGCTAAGAGCAACAGAAGGAACCCTAAAGGGTTACCAACAGGTGTGGAAATAAACTCCTTGGTCAGAGATAGAAAGATAGACACAAGGAGAGTATCCACAATCCTAACCCCCACTTGCAGGGCACAGGTTCAGCTTACTGCCACTAAACTGACACCTGGACGCCCTGCACAGTGAGGGAGGATTAAGCAAGCAGGTCTGAGAGTACAGCCACAAACCTGCTGGGTTCACAGAATAGCAAAAGAACCCCAGCAGGTTAAACAACTGACTCCAGTCTTACTGCTAGGTCCGGATTGGCAGAATGAAGTACCGAATCCCAAGGCCTATTTGCAGTAAGCAACAAGTAAATACAAAGTAACACAGTACTAGCTAACTCTCTGGAACTGACTAACAAACAAAGATTCAGCAGCACCTGCCTAGCCTGAGAGGATGGCTTATATAGCAGGTGCTATCCACGCCCCACTCAGACCTCACAGACTGTGAGCACAAAACCAGCGCCGGATTCCCTGCCGTGCACAGAGCCTGTAACCACTGCACAGTAAAAACCCGGAACGGAGTATCAGCTGCGCTCAGGTTACTTCGCTAACACTTGCCTCCCGGTTGCCATGGCGACGTGGCAGCACAGAGCAGGAGATCCTAACAGTACCCCCCCCCTCTGGCGAGGGGTCAAAGAACCCCTACCACTGGGTTTATCGGGGAACTGCGAGAAGAAAGAGCGTATCAGTCTGGGGGCATGAAGATCACAACTGCGCACCCACGACCGCTCCTCCGGGCCATACCCCTTCCAATGTACCAAAAATGACAGCCGACCCCGAACCATCTTGGAGTCAAGAACCCTTTCAACAACAAACTCCCTCTGACCCCGTATCAGAAGAGGAGAAGGTCTTCCACTGGAAGAAGGATTACTAACCGCCAGTTTTAAAAGGGAACAATTAAATGTTTTATTGATACCCAATGAACGGGGCAGATCTAACTGAAATGCCACCGGATTGATAACCCTGGTGATCTTATAAGGGCCGATGAACCGGGGGCCTAACTTATGAGATGGTTGTCTCAACTTCAAATTCTTGGTGGACAACCAGACGAAGTCTCCTAATTTGAAGCTGCAGGGTCTTCTCCGCTTATCAAAACCCCTTTTGGTCACTAATGACACAGACACAAGGGCTTTCTTCACTTTCCTCCAAATACCCCTAAGGGCCGAAACCACAGAGGAACCACCAGGCGTGGAATCCAGGGGGTCAAAAGAATTGGCCTGAGGATGATGCCCATACACACAAAGGAAGGGAGAGATCCCTGTAGCAGAGTGAGCCGCGTTGTTATAGGCAAACTCCGCCATGGACAGATGAGCAACCCAGTCAGTCTGACACTTGGAGACATAACACTTGAGGAACTGCTCCAAGGACTGGTTCACCCTCTCAGTCTGCCCATTAGACTGTGGATGGTAGCCTGACGACAAGCTCACAGAAATCTGGAGATCAGAACAAAATGCCCTCCAAAATTTGGCCACAAACTGGGATCCACGGTCAGAGACCACATCAAGTGGCAACCCGTGGAGGCGCACAACATGCTGCATAAATAACTCAGAAAGGCGTCTAGCCGATGGCAACCCAACCAGTGGAACGAAATGTGCCATCTTCGAAAACCTGTCAACGACAACCGAAATGGCTGTCATCCCCGAGGATTTGGGCAAGTCCACCACAAAATCCATGGAAATGTGGGTCCATGGCTTAGATGGAATAGAGAGTGGATGTAATGGGCCGACAGGAACCCCTCTAGGAGTTTTATTTCGGGCACAAACGTCACATGCCCGAACCCACTGATCCACATCCCTAGCCACCGAGGGCCACCACACCGCCCTAGACAGCAACTCCCGAGTTCTGGCAATACCCGGATGCCCTGCCGACCTCTTGGCATGGAATTCCAGGAACACTCGCTGTCTTAACCCAGGAGGCACAAACAAGATACCTACCAGAAGGTCTGGAGGAACCTGCTCCTGTGCTCTAAGGACTAATGACAAGAGGTCCTGGGTAATGCCCACTTTAATACATGATGGGGACACAATGGGCAATGGTTCCTCGGTGGTCTCTTGCACTGGAGCAAAACTCTGCGAGAGCGCATCAGCCTTGATGTTTTTTGACCCAGGGCGATATGTTATCAAAAAATTAAAGCGAGCAAAAAACAAAGCCCATCGTGCCTGCCTGGCATTGAGACGCTTCGCTGACTCTAAATATGCCAGATTCTTATGGTCGGTGAGAATTGAGACCACAAACTTAGCCCCCTCAAGCCAGTGTCTCCACTCCCCGAGTGCATCCTTTATGGCCAACAATTCCCGGTTACCCATGTCATAATTCATCTCGGCAGACGAAAATTTACGGGAAAAGTAAGCACAAGGATGAAGGCGATTATCAGACACCCCCATCTGAGAGAGCACTGCCCCAATACCTATCTCAGAGGCATCCACCTCCACCACAAAAGGATGCTCTGGATCTGGGTGTCGCAGCACCTTGGCCGAGACAAATGCCCTTTTGAGACGGGCAAAGGACGCTTTGGCCTCACAAGACCAGTGAGCAACATCCGCCCCTTTCTTAGTGAGTGCCACCAAGGGGGCCACTATAGACGAAAATCCAGAGATAAATCGTCTATAAAAATTTGCAAAGCCCAGAAAACGCTGAAGCGCCTTCAAACTAGTGGGCTGCACCCAATCCAGGACTGCCTGTACCTTAGAACCCTCCATTTGGAAACCTTCTGAGGAGATAATATATCCTAGAAATGCGATTTGCTGGACTTCAAATTCGCACTTCTCCAGCTTCGCCCCAAGCTGGTGGTCTCTGAGTTTCTGGAGGACTAAGCGTACATGCTTCCGATGTTCCTCCAGGGAATGGGAGAAGATTAGGATGTCATCAAGATAAACAACTAAGAATCTATCATAATATTCCCTGAGCACATCGTTCATGAATTCCTGGAAGACTGCCGGGGCATTATAGAGCCCAAAAGGCATCACCAAATATTCATAATGCCCTGAGTGGGTATTAAAGGCAGTCTTCCATTCATCCCCCTCTCTTATTCGGATTAGATTGTAGGCACCGCGTAGGTCAATCTTAGAAAAAATGGTGGCAGTACGAAGCTGGTCAAACAAAACCGAAATGAGAGGCAGAGGGTATGAGTTTTTAATCGTGATACGGTTCAATTCCCTGAAGTCGATGCAGGGTCGCAACGAACCGTCCTTTTTACCCACGAAGAAGAACCCCGACCCAACTGGGGACTGTGAGGGTCTGATAAATCCCTTAGCCAAGTTCTCCTGAATGTACTCTAACATAGCCTGAGTCTCAGGACGTGACAGGGAGTACAACCTGCTCTTGGGAAGCTTAGCATCCGGCAACAAATCAATGGCACAGTCATAGGGGCGATGGGGAGGTAGTACCTTCGCAACTTTTTTGGAGAACACATCCGCAAAATCTGCATAACATCCTGGCAATCCTGGCAAACTTAGCTGCGAGAGCCTGACTGGAAGGCTCAAGCAACTCCTGAAACAATCACTACCCCAACTAAGAATCTCCCCAGAGACCCAGTCAAATTGAGGGTTATGGGCCCTTAACCAGGGTAACCCCAAAACCAATGGGGCAAAAGAACAGACAGTCACATAGAAAGACAATTTTTCAGAGTGTGTGACTCCAATAAACAAAGGAATTTGGCTGGTGCGGGAGGTAATTTTACCCTGGGACAATGGTTCCCCGTTTAACCCACAGATCTCAATCTCTGATGCCAAAGGTACTGAGGGAACAGAGTGTTCCAGGGCGAATTGACGGTCCATGAAAACCCCATCGGCCCCACTGTCAACAAAGGCCACAGTCTTGACAGTTTGGCCGAGGATCGAGAAAAGTCTTTTTGGGAAATTCTGACTTCTGGCCTGACAGGATATTTCCCATCACCCTCAGGCCCTGAAGTTTTCCGGCTTTTCTGGGCATGATACTACAACATGACCTTTATTCCCACAGTACAAACACAAACCCTGCTGTCTCCTCCGCGTCTTCTCACGCGAGGAGAGGCGGGTAGCCCCAATCTGCATAGGCTCCTCGTAATATTCCTCAGAGTCTGAGGTTCCCTTGGGAAAAAAGGAAACTGCGGTCTCCCTTTCAAGCCTACGCTCTCTCAGCCGTCTATCCACCCGGATGGATAACTGCATGAGCTGATCTAAGCTATCAGGCGAGGGATATTGTACCAGTTGGTCCTTTATCTGGTCAGAAAGGCCCCTTCGGTACTGGTTTCTCAGGGCTGGGTCATTCCACTGGGTATCATGAGCCAACCTCCGAAACTCCGTACTATAAACCTCAGCTGGCCGTCGCCCTTGCTTAAGGACCGTAATCTGAGCCTCGGCTGAAGCCATCTTGTCAGGGTCATCATACAAAATGCCCAGTGCCGTAAAAAAAGCATCAACACTTTTAAGCGACGGACAGTCAGGCTGCAACCCATATGCCCAGACCTGTGGGTCTCCTTGTAGCAAGGAAATCACTATGCCCACCCGCTGAATCTCCGACCCAGGAGACTGGGGCCTAAGCCTGAAATATAGCTTACAGCTCTCCTTGAAACAAAAGAACTGCAAGCGATCTCCAGAAAAACGATCCGGGAGATTTACTTTCGGCTTCTTGACCCCTGAACATGCCGCTGCTGCTGCGGGAGCTCCGCTAGCGGCCTGCGGGGTGTTCATTTTAATGGACATCTCATTACATTGTCGAGTCAGGACCTGCACCTGATCGACCACCTGTTGCAAAGTATTTTGAGGGGTATGCTCCATATTCCCACAAAATTTCAACAGGAGTAGGGCTGCTGAATATGTTACGCACACCAGTGCTGACAGGAGTATACCGGTGTATGAACAGAGAGGGATGCAAAGCAAACAAACTCACAGACAGACTTGGGAGTATAACATAACAGAAGGTGATGGAATAACTAATAAACACAAAGTGAACAAAGAAGCCCGAAGGCTCAGGAATTGGGTGTCTCCCTAGTGTCAGGAACGCTCAGATGGAATAGAGCGGACAATGAGGCGAGATGTAGTGATTTAACATGTGGAGCACCCGAAATGATGTTGCTAAGAGCAACAGAAGGAACCCTAAAGGGTTACCAACGGGTGTGGAAATAAACTCCTTGGTCAGAGATAGAAATATAGACACAAGGAGAGTATCCACAATCCTAACCCCCACTTGCAGGGCACAGGTTCAGCTTACTGCCACTAAACTGACACCTGGACGCCCTGCACAGTGAGGGAGGATTAAGCAAGCAGGTCTGAGAGTACAGCCACAAACCTGCTGGGTTCACAGAATAGCAAAAGAACCCCAGCAGGTTAAACAACTGACTCCAGTCTTACTGCTAGGTCCGGATTGGCAGAATGAAGTACCGAATCCCAAGGCCTATTTGCAGTAAGCAACAAGTAAATACAAGGTAACACAGTACTAGCTAACTCTCTGGAACTGACTAACAAACAAAGATTCAGCAGCACCTGCCTAGCCTGAGAGGATGGCTTATATAGCAGGTGCTGTCCACGCCCCACTCAGACCTCACAGACTGTGAGCACAAAACCAGCGCCGGATTCCCTGCCGTGCACAGAGCCTGTAACCACTGCACAGTAAAAACCCGGACAGGAGTATCAGCTGCGCTCAGGTTACTTCGCTAACACTTGCCTCCCGGTTGCCATGGCGACGTGGCAGCACAGAGCAGGAGATCCTAACACTGTATTGGCAACAACAGCCCCTTTTTCTGTATTTGCAAGTCCATAATTAATTTATTTGATGGACAGAGAAATGGACTAATAATATTGTCTATTGGACATTTAGGCATGATTGACAAGTGAAGAGCCAATTACATGCACATCTGGATATCAGGTGACACAGTACATGGACCGATATGGACTTAAAAGACAGACAACTAATTCCAGAGATAATCATTACTCCCAGAGGAAGACCCTAACGGGGTTGAAACGCGTTGGAGACACAGACCTATAATCCTACAATCCTCCACAATACAAGTACAGCAAGACGCTAAAGAAATAGAAAGTGTGACCCAGCGATACGGAAATCCGGCCAGCAGGTGTCACCAGGCAACCAGGGAGCTGCCGGGGAAGACAGACCGAGAACTGGAGCAGAGCCGTGGCGGACAGTGGGAAGCGACCTGGGTGAGTCTCCGTGTGCGGCGGGGAGTATACAGACAGCAGCTCGGAGGAGCGCTCACTGCAATCTCCTTGACCCTTGACGGTGTTTCTCCCCCAAACCCACCAGACTCCACTGGGGCGCCTGTACCGAGGTGAACCACTGGAGACCATGGTAGGGGTGAGGAACGAGTCCGGAGTTGCATACTTGTTCACTCCCTAAAATCCAACCACACTGCCCAGCACTATACGGATTCTAAAACTCGCAGGCACATCCCAGCACCATCTTGTATCTATAAGCGCTTACACACTGCTTGCGGGACGCCGCATGCCATAAGACTGTACCCCTGAGAGGAGATTTATCTATGTATTGAACTGAAGGACATTGTGCATTTTTTATTTTATTTTTTCTCTTTTTTTGGATTTTAAATTTCTTGAATTTTTGTTTAAATTTATGGACTTCACAGCGGTTGCGATACGCAAATATATAGACCATCAGTACCATATCTAGTCTAACCTTTATTTATTAATAAAAACCAAGTTTTGAGTATATTTGAATGATTATATTTATCCATATACACATCTGCTCAGTAACTGGCACCCTACCTGATTCATTTAATTTAACATATAGGTACCTTACATTGCCAGCACACACACAGATTAAAATCAATCTACCCATCAGCACGAAGTTACGGATTGAGCACAGTGCTATATTTCCCCACTACAATTGTTTCTATAGGTTGGTCACCTATAAAAGCACAGCAGCTTATCCAAACAAAAAGAGGCGCAGTGCGCAGGAAAAAAAACTTTCCTAATACTTAAAAAGTACAGTTGTATCATATAGATATATAGACAAACCACTAAAAAATATAACCTTTCTCCCTCCCCCCCCCCCCCCTCCACATAGCCTGGTTTATGTATGTATTATTGAGTGCCACTTGGGACTATTTCTTGCTGTAATCTCTAGTGAGGCCTGGTGGGATAGCTGGGTAGTGCACACCTCTACATTGGCAGAACTCAACATTCAGTTTCAATGGTTACTCCAACACCTGGACTGGAAATAATTAAATGAAACCATATCTTCCCTCCATAACGCACCCCCATTATGAAAGCCACTGAAAGCCAAGGATGGATGGACATTTGTGAACATTTACTTTTGCAATACTAATGTGCCAACACAAAAATCATTTAAAAAGTGTTTTTTTAAAAGCCTATTTGTTTCATAGTGGTCACTTTTTAGGGCTTTTTTTTTAACAAAATATATGCTGCTCAAAAACAATTTTTTAAATAGTTTTTGAACAGAACATTAATAAAAAAAATTATAATTTCTTTAAGCAAATAGTCCCTTATTAGCAATTTATTCTCATTTGTAATTAGTTTCATTATAGTCGTTTAATCATGTTAATATATGTATTAATAATATAACTTTATTAGTGTTTGTTTTATATCTATTGTTTGAGTAATCATTATGATCAGGATCATTAAGAAGATAGGTCTGTAAAGTTCTGTTAATGTTTGATATCTACGTAAGGGTTATGTGATTTTTTGTTTTTTTAAGTCTTATGTTGGGTACTAGACAATGTGTGTATCCAGCGATAACGGCAGTGACGGAACCCGGTGGCAGGGATGGCATCAGTAAGTGCATACACATTTGCTGATGCCGGAAGCGGTGAAAGACGGCGCGGAGTGAGCATCGCCAGCGACATATGGCCTTATTCCAGTGACTTGCGGTGGGGAGAGGCAGGTGAGGCAGAGCCTTTCTTGTCATACTTACGTTTAAACCAGAGTTTTGACTGAATAAAATATATGAAAAATACTGATAATTTGTTTGAAATATCTTCTTTGCATTATTCTAATCATTTTTATCAGAGCCGGCCCTAACCAATATGATGCCCTAGGCAAGATTTTGGCTGGTGCCCCCTAGCACCGCCGCTAGTTCTGCAGGAGATGCCTGGCATGAGTCAGCTGGCAGCTCTGCTAACGTCGGGCACATTTTGTTTATGAAAATGCATCTTATTTGCATTACTATGTGGCTAGAATGCGCAAGCAGCTTCTGATTAAAATGATATGCAGCATGCCTATATTCTGTGTGCGACTGCCGCTATATCTGCATATGAAATGCTACATTACAGTGATTTCCAGGACTACACTGCAATGTAGCATTTTGTAGGCAGATACAGCCGCAGTCACACACAGAATATAGGCATGCCGCATATCATTTTAATCAGCAGAAGCTGCTGGTGCCCCTAAGCATACCAAATGCCCTAGGCATTTGCCTAGTTTGCCTATGCCTAAGGCCGGCTCTGATTTTTATAGCCCAAACTCGGGAGTAAAAAGTCTATGGCAGGTGAGGCGGTGCCTCACCTGTGTATCCTTTCCATACATCTCTAATCAAAACTCACCAAATTTCCAGGAGTTTACATTGCTGCACCTGTGTATAATGCCCAGATGTACCCTTTGGCTCATGTATTGCATTTAAATCTGGCTCTGGGGTTAGCCAGTGCCTCCTGAGCCATTTAGCTCACCACACGTCCCTGCCTTATTCAGAGTTGGATGCAACTGTTGCATTCACGTGCATGGCACGTCCATAGGGTCTGTGCACGCGCAGTGGCTACAGTGCATGTGCGCAACCCTTCACTATTTGATCACATCCTGGAAGGATGAGATCACATAGTGAGTGACAGGTGATGGGTGCCTGTGGGCAGCTTTGGGGGGGGGGGGGGGGGGAGGAGGAAACGCAGGCTTGTCATGGCTGTTTTCAGCATGGCCCGATGACGTTGCCTGCGTTTCCTGCGATATGAAACATGGCGCCAGATCGCCTGCCTACGCAGCCATGCTGTGTAGGCAGGGGTCATCCCAGGGGCAGATTGGGAACAAAAAGCGGCCCTGGAAAAATTTGTACTGGTGGCCCTTTATGGGCAGCACCAGAGGAGTAAGGTCTAGCCATGGGCCATGGCAGCAGCACCTTCCCCCCAAGACTTTCCAGATAGTGGGCATGTCCAACATCAAGGGGGAAGTTAAAAAGAAATAAAATTAAATATTATGTGCACATTATATGATCTACCTTCAGAATTTAGGAAACGATATCATTCTTTAGAAAGATATATTTTCTTGCTTATTACACCAACCGTATCCCAATCACTATTCACTCAATCTCAGCCAAGCAGGCAGACAGAGTATACACTAGATCATCTGCAATCACAGGCTAAGTGGTAAAGAAATTTTCATATATGCAATTAGTTTGCATCTTATTCATTATGTCTATAAAAAGGACCACATGTCCTCAAACAAAACAGGCCCCACAGGTGCGTCGGCCCACCGGGAATCTTCCCTGTAGACATTATGGCCAATCCGCCTCTGGGTCAACCTATTTGATGCGATCACAATTGAATTGTATTCACATCGCAGTGAGGTGCCAAACATGCTTGGCGGCCTTGCCCCCAGCATGTAATTTCAGTGTGACCAACTCTGAATAACCCCCATAATGTCGGAATCGGGCACATTATCCATTATATTGTGTATTCAGCTTTAAAGATTACTGAAGACATCTAGAATGCCATAAATAATTCACATGAGGGATGTAGACATTCAGAGTAAGTGGAGGTGCCAGATGAACAAAGACAAAAGTCTTTCATTTTATAATTTTTTAATGTATTCAGGTATCATAATATGGCATAAAAAGTATGATGTAATTCTGCAATATTTCTTAAAGGAATATAACAATGAACCCATATTTTTGGAACATGCAATTCTATTATTGTATTAACCTATAATTATTTGTATTCTTATACAGTATGTGCAGGGGTGTATCTAAGGGGTCTGAGCACCCCTGGTGAAGTATGGGACTGTCGCCCCCCCAAGAAGGCTGGTATTTGTAGTAGAGATGAGCGGGTTCGGTTCCTCAGAATCCGAACCCGCCCGAACTTCAGCCTTTTTTGCACGGGTCCGAGCAGACTCGGATCCTCCCGCCTTGCTCGGTTAACCCGAGCGCGCCCGAACGTCATCATCCCGCTGTCGGATTTTTGCGAGACTCGGATTCTATATAAGGAGCCGCGCGTCGCCGCCATTTTCACACGTGCATTGAGATTGATAGGGAGAGGACGTGGCTGGCGTCCTCTCCGTTTAGAGAGACGAGTGACATTTGATTTACTACTAATTTTGGGGAGCAGTTGTTAGGAGTACTCAGTACAGTGCAGAGTTTTGCTGATAGTGACACTGACCACCAGTTTTATTATAATCCGTTCTCTGCCTGAAAAAAACGATACATACCATATCTGTGCTCAGCCTCAGTGTGCTGCATGATATATATCATCTATGTATATCTGACTGTGCTGAGTGCTCACTGCTCACACAGCTTAATTGTGGGGGAGACTGGGGAGCAGTTATAGCAGGAGTACAGTGCACACTTTTGCTGCCAGTGACCACCAGTATATTGTCTGCCTGAAAAAGTTAAACACTCCTGTGGTGTTTTTTTTTTTTTTTATTCTATAAACGCATTCTGCTGACAGTGTCCAGCAGGTCCGTCATTCATTATATTATATAAATATTTACCTACAGTAGTGTTATATATATTTTTTTTCATCTCTATCATCTTTATCATCTCTATATTAGCAGACGCAGTACGGTAGTCCACGGCTGTGGCTATCTCTGTGTCGTCAGTGCTCGTCCATAATTGTATACCTACCTACCTGTGGTGGTTTTTTTTTTTTCTATCTTCTTCATACTAGTAGTTTAGGAGTCTGCTGACAGTGTCCACCAGGTCCGTCATTATATTATATACCTACAGTAGTAATATATTTAGTATATTATCTATACTAGCAGACGCAGTACGGTAGGCCACGGCTGTACCTACCTCTGTGTCGTCAGTGCTCGTCCATAATTGTATACCTACCTACCTGTGGTGGGTTTTTTTTTTCTATCTTCTTCATACTAGTAGTTTAGGAGTCTGCTGACAGTGTCCACCAGGTCCATCATTATATTATATACCTACAGTAGTAATATATTTATTATATTATCTATACTAGCAGACGCAGTACGGTAGTCCACGGCTGTGGCTATCTCTGTGTCGTCAGTGCTCGTCCATAATTGTATACCTACCTACCTGTGGTGGGGTTTTTTTTTCTATCTTCTTCATACTAGTAGTTTAGGAGTCTGCTGACAGTGTCCACCAGTTCCATCATTATATTATATACCTACAGTAGTAATATATTTAGTATATTATCTATACTAGCAGACGCAGTACGGTAGTCCACGGCTGTGGCTATCTCTGTGTCGTCAGTGCTCGTCCATAATTGTATACCTACCTACCTGTGGTGGTTTTTTTTTTCTATCTTCTTCATACTAGTAGTTTAGGAATCTGCTGACAGTGTCCACCAGGTCCGTCATTATATTATATACCTACAGTAGTAATATATTTAGTATATTATCTATACTAGCAGACTGTTAGGGTCTCCTGCCCTGTGCTGCCACGTCGTCATGACAACCGCTGGCGGAGTGGCCTGAGCGCAGCTGATGCTCCGGTTCGGGTCTTTTGCTGTGCAGTGGTTGCAGGCTTTGTGCACGGCAGGGGATCCAGTGCTAGTTTTTGTGCTCACAGTCTGTGAGGTCTGAGTGGGGCGTGGACAGAACCTGCTATATAGGGCCTCTTCTCAGGTTAAGCAGATGCTGCTGAATCTTTGTTGGTTAGTCAGTTCCTGAAAGTTAGCCAGTACTGTGTAGCTTTGTATTTGTTTGTTGCTTACTGCAAATAGGCCTTGGGATTTGGTACTACACTCTGCCAATCCAGACCTAGCAGTAAGACTGGAGTCAGTCGTTTAACTTGCTGGGGTTCTTTTGCTACTCTGTGAACTTAGCAAGTTTGCGGCTGTATTCTCAGACTTGCCTGCCAAAAATCCTTTCTCACTGTGCAATGTGTTCTGGTGTCAGTTTAGTGGCAGTAAGCTGAACCAGTGCACTGTAAGTGAGGACTAGGATTGTGGAGACTCTCCTTGTGTCTATTATTCCATCTCTGACCAAGGAGTTTACTGCCACACCCGTTGGTAACCCTTTAGGGTTTTGCTGTTGCCCTTAGCAACAGCATTTCGGGTTCTCTACGTATTAAAACACAACATCTTGCTTCTTTCCATCTGAGCACTCCTAATGCTAGGGAGACACCCAGTTTCTTGGCCTCTGGGCTTCTCTGTTCACCTTGTGTTTAGTTTGTTACCCTATCACCTTCTGTGTACGTAATGTCATATTCCCCAGTCTGTCTGTGAGTTCATTTGTTTTGCATCCCTCTCCGTTCAGACACCAGTACATTCCTGCAGGCACTGGTGTGCATAACATATTCAGCAGCCAAATACTCCTGTTGAAATTTTGTGGGAATATGGAGCATACCCCTCAAAATACTTTGCAACAGGTGGTCGATCAGGTGCAGGTCTTGACTCGACAATTTAATGATTTGTCCATTAAAATGCACACCTCCCAGGCCGCTGGCGGAGCTCCCGCAGCAGCAGCACCTTCAGGGGTTAAGGAGCCGAAAGTAATTCTCCCGGATCGTTTTTCTGGAGATCGCTCGCAGTTCTTTTGTTTCAAGGAGAGCTGCAAGCTATATTTCCAGCTTAGGCCTCAGTCTTCTGGGTCAGAGATTCAGCGGGTGGGCATAGTGATTTCCTTGCTACAAGGAGACCCACAGGTCTGGGCATATGGGTTGCAGCCTGACTGTCCGTCGCTTAAAAGTGTTGATGCTTTTTTTACGGCACTGGGCATGTTGTATGATGACCCTGACAAGACGGCCTCAGCTGAGGCTCAGATTTCGATCCTTAAGCAGGGGCGAAGGCCAGTTGAGGTTTACTGTACGGAGTTTCGGAGGTTGGCCCATGATACCCAGTGGAATGACCCAGCCCTGAGACACCAGTACCGAAGAGGTCTTTCTAACCAGATAAAATACCAACTGGTACAATATCCCTTGCCTGATAGCTTGGATCAGCTCATGCAGTTATCCATCCGGGTGGATAGACGGCTGAGAGAGCGTAGGCTTGAAAGGGAGACCGAGGTTTCCTTCTTTCCCAAGGGAACCTCAGACTCTGAGGAATTTTCCGAGGAGCCTATGCAGATTGGGGCTACCCGCCTCTCCTCGCGTGAGAAGACGCGGAGGAGACAGCAGGGGTTGTGTTTGTACTGTGGGAATAAAGGTCATGTGGTAGTATCATGCCCAGAAAAGCCGGAAAACTTCAGGGCCTGAGGGTGATGGGAAATATCCTGTCAGGCCAGAAGTCAGAATTTCCCAAGAAGACTTTTATCATTCCGGTGACCTTGAAGATCCTCGGTCAAACTGTCAAGACTGAGGCCTTTGTGGACAGTGGGGCCGACGGGGTTTTTATGGACCGCCAATTCGCCCTAAAACACTCTGTTCCCTTAGTACCCTTGGCATCGGAAATTGAGATCTTTGGGTTAAACGGGGAACCATTATCCCAGGGTAAAATTACCTCTTGTACTAGCCAGATTTCTTTGTTTATTGGAGCCACACACTCTGAAAAATTGTCCTTTTATGTGACTGTCTGTACTTTTGCCCCATTGGTGTTGGGGTTACCCTGGTTAAGGGCCCACAATCCTCAATTTGACTGGGTCTATGGGGAGATTCTTAGTTGGGGTACTGATTGTTTCAGGAGTTGCTTGAGCCTTCCAGTCAAGCTTTCGCAGCTAAGTTTGCCAGGATTGCCAGGATGTTATGCAGATTTTGCAGATGTGTTCTCCAAAAAAGTTGCAGAGGTACTACCTCCCCATCGCCCCTATGACTGTGCCATTGATTTGTTGCCGAATGCTAAGCTTCCCAAGAGTAGGTTGTACTCCCTGTCACGTCCTGAGACTCAGGCTATGGCAGAGTACATGCAGGAGAACTTGGCTAAGGGATTTATCAGACCTTCACAGTCTCCAGTTGGGTCGGGGTTCTTCTTCGTGGGTAAAAAGGACGGTTCGTTGCGACCCTGCATCGACTTCAGGGAATTGAACCGTATCACGATTAAAAACTCATACCCACTGCCTTTCATTTCGGTCTTGTTTGACCAGCTTCGTACTGCCACCATTTTTTTCTAAGATTGACCTACGCGCACCGCGTAACCGTACAATCTAATCCGAATAAGAGAGGGGGATGAATGGAAGACTGCCTTTAATACCCACTCAGGGCATTATGAATATTTGGTGATGCCTTTTGGGCTCTGTAATGCGCTGGCAGTCTTCCAGGATTTCATGAACGATGTGCTCAGGGAATATTTGGACAGATTCTTAGTTGTATACTTAGATGACATCCTAATCTTCTCCCATTCCCTGGAGGAACATCGGAAGCATGTACGCTTAGTCCTCCAGAAACTCAGAGACCACCGGCTTGGGGCGAAGCTGGAGAAGTGCGAATTTGAAGTTCAGCAAATCGCATTTCTAGGATATATTATCTCCCCAGAAGGTTTCCAAATGGAGGGTTCCAAGGTACAGGCAGTCCTGGATTGGGTGCAGCCCACTAGTTTGAAGGCGCTTCAGCGTTTCCTGGGCTTTGCGAATTTTTATAGACGATTTATCGCTGGATTTTCGTCTATAGTGGCGCCCTTGGTGGCACTCACTAAGAAAGGGGCGGATGTTGCTCACTGGTCTTGTGAGGCCAAAGCGGCTTTTGCCCGTCTCAAAAGGGCATTTGTCTCGGCCAAGGTGCTGCGACACCCAGATCCAGAGCGTCCTTTTGTGGTGGAGGTGGATGCCGCTGAGATGGGTAGTGTCTGATAATCGCCTTCATCCCTGTGCTTACTTTTCCCGTAAATTTTCGCCTGCCGAGATGAATTATGACGTGGGTAACCGGGAATTGTTGGCTATTAAGGATGCACTCGAGGAGTGGAGACACTGGCTTGAGGGGGCTAAGTTTGTGGTCTCAATTCTCACCGACCATAAGAATTTGGCATATTTAGTGTCAGCGAAGCGTCTCAATGCCAGGCAGGCACGATGGGCTTTGTTTTTTGCTTGCTTTAATTTTTTGATAACATATCGCCCTGGGTCAAAAAACATCAAGGCTGATGCGCACTCGCGGAGTTTTGCTCCAATCCAGGAGACCACCGAGGAGCCATTGCCCATTGTGTCCCCATCATGTATTAAAGTGGGCATTACCCAGGACCTCTTGTCATTAGTCCTTAGAGCACAGGAGCAGGCTCCTCCAGACCTTCTGGTAGGTCTTTTGTTTGTGCCTCCTAGGTTAAGACAGCGAGTGTTCCTAGAATTCCATGGCAAGAAGTCGGCAGGTCACCCGGGTATTGCCAGAACTCGGGAGTTGCTATCTAGGGCGGTGTGGTGGCCCTCGGTGGCTAAAGATGTGGATCAGTGGGTTCGGGCATGTGACATATGTGCCCGAAATAAGACTCCTAGAGGGGTTCCTGTTGGCCCATTACATCCACTCTCTATTCCATCTAAGCCATGGACCCACATTTCAATGGATTTTGTGGTGGACTTGCCCAAATCCTCGGGGATGACAGCCATCTGGGTTGTCGTTGACAGGTTTTCGAAGATGGCGCACTTCGTTCCACTGGTTGGGCTGCCATCGGCCAGACGCCTGTCTGAATTATTTATGCTGCATGTTGTGCGCCTCCACGGGCTGCCACTTGATGTGGTCTCTGACCGCGGATCCCAGTTTGTGGCCAAATTCTGGAGGGCATTTTGTTCCGATCTCCAGATTTCTGTCAGCTTGTCGTCAGGCTACCATCCGCAGTCTAATGGGCAGACTGAAAGGGTGAACCAGTCCTTGGAGCAGTTCCTCAGGTGTTATGTCTCCAAGTGTCAGACTGACTGGGTTGCTCATCTGTCCATGGCGGAGTTTGCCTATAACAACGCGGCTCACTCTGCTACAGGGATCTCTCCCTTCCTTTGTGTGTATGGGCATCATCCTAAGGCCAATTCTTTTGACCCCCTGGACTCCACGCCTGGTGGTTCCTCTGTGGTTTCGGTCCTTAGGGGTATTTGGAGGAAAGTAAAGAAAGCCCTTGTGTCTGTGTCATTAGTGACCAAAAGGGTTTTTGATAAGTGGAAAAGACCCTGCAGCTTCAAATTAGGAGACTTCGTCTGGTTGTCTACCAAGAATTTGAAGTTGAGACAGCCATCTCATAAGTTAGGCCCCCGGTTCATCGGCCCTTATAAGATCACTAGGGTTATCAACCCGGTGGCATTTCAGTTAGATCTGCCCCGTTCTTTGGGTATCAATAAAACATTTCATTGTTCCCTTTTAAAACGGGCGATTAGTAATCCTTCCAGTGGAAGACCTTCTTCTCTTCTGATACGTGGCCAGAGGGAGTTTGTTGTTGAAAGGATTCTTGACTCCAAGATGGTTCGGGGTCGGCTGTCATTTTTGGTGCACTGGAAGGGGTATGGCCCGGAGGAGCGGTCGTGGGTGCGCAGTTGTGATCTTCATGCCCCCAGACTGATACGCTCTTTCTTCTCGCAGTTCCCCGATAAACCCGGTGGTAGGGGTTCTTTGACCCCTCGTCAGAGGGGGGGTACTGTTAGGGTCTCCTGCCCTGTGCTGCCACGTCGTCATGGCAACTGGGAGACAAGTGCTGGCGGAGTGGCCTGAGCGCAGCTGATGCTCCGGTTCGGGTCTTTTGCTGTGCATTGGTTGCAGGCTTTGTGCACGGAAGGGGATCCGGTGCTGGTTTTTGTGCTCACAGTCTGTGAGGTCTGAGTGGGGCGTGGACAGCACCTGCTATATAGGGCCTTTTCTCAGGTTAAGCAGATGCTGCTGAATCTTTGTTGGTTAGTCAGTTCCTGAAAGTTAGCCAGTACTGTGTAGCTTTGTATTTGTTTGTTGCTTACTGCAAATAGGCCTTGGGATTTGGTACTACACTCTGCCAATCCAGACCTAGCAGTAAGACTGGAGTCAGTCGTTTAACTTGCTGGGGTTCTTTTGCTACTCTGTGAACTTAGCAAGTTTGCGGCTGTATTCTCAGACTTGCCTGCCAAAAATCCTTTCTCACTGTGCAATGTGTTCTGGTGTCAGTTTAGTGGCAGTAAGCTGAACCAGTGCACTGCAAGTGAGGACTAGGATTGTGGAGACTCTCCTTGTGTCTATTATTCCATCTCTGACCAAGGAGTTTACTGCCACACCCGTTGGTAACCCTTTAGGGTTTTGCTGTTGCCCTTAGCAACAGCATTTCTGGTTCTCTACGTATTAAAACACAACATCTTGCTTCTTTCCATCTGAGCACTCCTAATGCTAGGGAGACACCCAGTTTCTTGGCCTCTGGGCTTCTCTGTTCACTTTGTGTTTATTTTGTTACCATATCACCTTCTGTGTACGTAATGTCATATTCCCCAGTCTGTCTGTGAGTTAATTTGTTTTGCATACCTCTCCGTTCAGACACCAGTACATTCCTGCAGGCACTGGTGTGCATAACACAGACGCAGTACGGTAGTCCACGGCTGTGGCTATCTCTGTGTCGTCAGTGCTCGTCCATAATTGTATACCTACCTGTGGTGGGGTTTTTTTTCCTATCTTCTTCATACTAGTAGTTTAGGAGTCTGCTGACAGTGTCCACCAGGTCCGTCATTATATTATATACCTACAGTAGTAATATATTTAGTATATTATCTATACTAGCAGACGCAGTAAGGTAGGCCACGGCTGTGGCTATCTCTGTGTCGTCAGTGCTCGTCCATAATTGTATACCTACCTACCTGTGGTGGGGTTTTTTTTTCTATCTTCTTCATACTAGTAGTTTAGGAGTCTGCTGACAGTGTCCACCAGGTCCGTCATTATATTATATACCTACAGTAGTAATATATTTAGTATATTATCTATACTAGCAGACGCAGTACGGTAGGCCACGGCTGTACCTACCTCTGTGTCGTCACTCGTCCATAATTGTATACCTACCTGTGGTGGGGTTTTTTTTTCTATCTTCTTCATACTAGTAGTTTAGGAGTCTGCTGACAGTGTCCACCAGGTCCGTCATTATATTATATACCTACAGTAGTAATATATTTAGTATATTATCTATACTAGCAGGCGCAGTACGGTAGGCCACGGCTGTACCTACCTCTGTGTCGTCACTCGTCCATAATTGTATACCTACCTGTGGTGGCTTTTTTTTCTATCTTCTTCATACTAGTAGTTTAGGAGTCTGCTGACAGTGTCCACCAGGTCCGTCATTATATTATATATACCTATAGTAGTTATATATTTTTTTTTTTTATATCATTAATTATCATCTCTATACTAGCAGACGCAGTATGGTAGTCCACGGCTGTAGCTACCTCTGTGTCGTCAGTCACTCGTCATCCATAAGTAAACTAGTATCCATCCATCTCCATTGTTTACCTGAGGTGCCTTTCAGTTGTGCCTATTAAAATATGGAGAACAAAAATGTTGAGGTTCCAAAAATAGGGAAAGATCAAGATCCACTTCCACCTCGTGCTGAAGCTGCTGCCACTAGTCATGGCCGAGACGATGAAATTCCATCAACGTCGTCTGCCAAGGCCGATGCCCAATGTCATAGTACAGAGCATGTAAAATCCAAATCACAAAGATCAGTAAAAAAAGGACTCAAAAATCTAAATTAAAATCGTCGGAGGAGAAGCGTAAACTTGCCAATATGCCATTTACCACACGGAGTGGCAAGGAACGGCTGAGGCCCTGGCCTATGTTCATGGCTTGTGGTTCAGCTTCACATGAGGATGAAAGCACTCAGCCTCTCGCTAGAAAAATGAAAAGACTTAAGCTGGCAAAAGCACAGCAAAGAACTGTGCGTTCTTCGAAATCACAAATCCACAAGGAGAGTCCAATTGTGTCGGTTGCGATGCCTGACCTTCCCAACACTGGACGTGAAGAGCATGCGCCTTCCACCATTTGCACGCCCCCTGCAAGTGCTGGAAGGAGCACCCGCAGTCCAGTTCCTGATAGTCAGATTGAAGATGTCAGTGTTGAAGTACACCAGGATGAGGAGGATATGGGTGTTGCTGGCGCTTGGGAGGAAATTGACAAGGAGGATTCTGATGGTGAGGTGGTTTGTTTAAGTCAGGCACCCGGGGAGACACCTGTTGTTCGTGGGAGGAATATGGCCATTGACATGCCTGGTGAAAATACCAAAAAAATCAGCTCTTCGGTGTGGAAGTATTTCACCAGAAATGCGGACAACAGGTGTCAAGCCGTGTGTTGCCTTTGTCAAGCTGTAATAAGTAGGGGTAAGGACGTTAACCACCTCGGAACATCCTCCCTTATACGTCACCTGCAGCGCATTCATCATAAGTCAGTGACAAGTTCAAAAACTTTGGGCGACAGCGGAAGCAGTCCACTGACCAGTAAATCCCTTCCTCTTGTAACCAAGCTCACGCAAACCACCCCACCAACTCCCTCAGTGTCAATTTCCTCCTTCCCCAGGAATGCCAATAGTCCTGCAGGCCATGTCACTGGCAATTCTGACGGGTCCTCTCCTGCCTGGGATTCCTCCGATGCATCCTTGCGTGTAACGCCTACTGCTGCTGGCGCTGCTGTTGTTGCTGCTGGGAGTCGATGGTCATCCCAGAGGGGAAGTCGTAAGACCACTTTTACTACTTCCACCAAGCAATTGACTGTCCAACAGTCCTTTGCGACGAAGATTAAATATCACAGCAGTCATCCTGCTGCAAAGCGGATAACTGAGGCCTTGGCATCCTGGGTGGTGAGAAACGTGGTTCCGGTATCCATCGTTACTTCAGAGCCAACTATAGACTTGATTGAGGTACTGTGTCCCCGGTACCAAATACCATCTAGGTTCCATTTCTCTAGGCAGGCGATACCGAAAATGTACACAGACCTCAGAAAAAGACTCACCAGTGTCCTAAAAAATGCAGTTGTACCCAATGTCCACTTAACCACGGACATGTGGACAAGTGGAGCAGGGCAGACTCAGGACTATATGACTGTGACAGCCCACTGGGTAGATGTATTGACTCCCGCCGCAAGAACAGCAGCGGCGGCACCAGTAGCAGCATCTCGCAAACGCCAACTCTTTCCTAGGCAGGCTACGCTTTGTATCACCGCTTTCCAGAATACGCACACAGCTGAAAACCTCTTATGGCAACTGAGGAAGATCATTGCAGAATGGCTTACCCCAATTGGACTCTCCTGTGGATTTGTGGCATCGGACAACGCCAGCAATATTGTGCGTGCATTATATCTGGGCAAATTCCAGCACGTCCCATGTTTTGCACATACCTTGAATTTGGTGGTGCAGAATTATTTCAAAAACGACAGGGGCGTGCAAGAGATGCTGTCGGTGGCCAGAAGAATTGCTGGACACTTTCGGCGTACAGACACCACGTACAGAAGACTGGAGCAACACCAAAAACGCCTGAACCTGCCCTGCCATCATCTGAAGCAAGAAGTGGTAACGAGGTGGAATTCAACCCTCTATATGCTTCAGAGGATGGAGGAGCAGCAAAAGGCCATTCAAGCCTATACATCTGACCACGATATACTGTAGGAGGTGGAATGCACCTGTCTCAAGCGCAGTGGAGAATGATTTCAACGTTGTGCAAGGTTCTGCAACCTTTTGAACTTGCCACACGTGAAGTCAGTTCAGACACTGCCAGCCTGAGTCAGGTCATTCCCCTCATCAGGCTTTTGCAGAAGAAGCTGGAGCATTGAAGGAGGAGCTAAAACAGAGCGATTCCGCTAGGCATGTGGGACTTGTGGATGGAGCCCTTCATTCGCTTAACCAGGATTCACGGGTGGTCAATCTGTTGAAATCAGAGCACTACATTTTGGCCACCGTGCTCGATCCTAGATTTAAAACCTACGTTGGATCTCTCTTTCCGGCAGACACAAGTCTGCAGGGGTTCAAAGAACTGCTGGTGAGAAAATTGTCAAGTCAAGCGGAATGCGACCTGTCAACATCTCCTCCTTCACATTCTCCCGCAACTGGGGGTGCGAGGAAAAGGCTACGAATTCCGAGCCCACCCGCTGGTGGTGATGCAGGGCAGTCTGGAGCGACTGCTGATGCTGACATCTGGTCCGGACTGAAGGACCTGCCAACGATTACTGACATGTCGTCTACTGTCACTGCATATGATTCTCTCACCATTGAAAGAATGGTGGAGGATTATATGAGTGACCGCATCTAAGTAAGCACGTCAGACAGTCCGTACGTATACTGGCAGGAAAAAGAGGCAATTTGGAGGCCCTTGCACAAACTGGCTTTATTCTACCTAAGTTGCCCTCCCACAAGTGTGTACTCCGAAAGAGTGTTTAGTGCCGCCGCTCACCTTGTCAGCAATCGGCGTACGAGGTTACTTCCAGAAAATGTGGAGAAGATGATGTTCATTAAAATGAATTATAATCAATTCCTCCGTGGGGACATTCACCAGCAGCAATTGCCTCCAGAAAGTACACAGGGAGCTGTGATGGTGGATTCCAGTGGGGACGAATTGATAATCTGTGAGGAGGGGGATGTACACGGTGATTAAACGGAGGATGATGATGAGGTGGACATCTTGCCTCTGTAGAGCCAGTTTGTGCAAGGAGAGATTAATTGCTTCTTTTTTGGTGGGGGTCCAAACCAACCCGTCATTTCAGTCACAGTCGTGTGGCAGACCCTGTCACTGAAATGATGGGTTGGTTAAAGTGTGCATGTCCTGTTTATACAACATAAGGGTGGGTGGGAGAGCCCAAGGACAATTCCATCTTGCACCTCTTTTTTCTTTCATTTTTCTTTGCGTCATGTGCTGTTTGGGGAGTATTTTTTGGAAGGGCCATCCTGCGTGACACTGCAGTGCCACTCCTAGATGGGCCAGGTGTTTGTGTCGGCCACTTGGGTTGCTGAGCTTAGTCACAGAGCTACCTCATTGCGCCTCTTTTTTTCTTTGCGTCATGTGCTGTTTGGGGAGTGTTTTTTGGAAGGGCCATCCTGCGTGACACTGCAGTGCCACTCCTAGATGGAGCAGGTGGGGGCGTTAGGATTAGGCACCTAAAAGTTAGGGTAGGGTAGAGGGAGGGTTACAGTACTTTTCAGTTCTTGTCAGGATGCTGCTGTTGGTCTCCTGACTGCCGACAGCCGCCATTTTATACCCAACCCGTTATGACTTCTCTGTATGGGGACACAGCTATGGAAAGCTCAACAATGCAAATGCTGGAAATGTACAATGCATACTGTATCTGCAGGTCTGTGTCTTTCCACAAAGCTTCTGATAGTGTTGGCAGACTTGGAAGATTGGAAGAAGCTGGCATTGATCCTAAGTCTTTCAGCTTCAGAAAAAGTACTGTAAATGGACAGTATGCAGTCATGGGGTACCACTGGCACTGCCTGGCTGGCTGCTGGGGGGCAGTGTGCTATCTCTACAGTGCCTTCTCAATGCCCTCAGCTGCTGGGGATGGATGCCTGCTGACAGCAGTGAATATCCCAGGGGAAGAAGCAGAGCAGGAGGGCTGTAGTCAGGGAGCTCCAGAGTGCATCCGTAACAGCAGGCTGGTAACAGGCTCTGGGAGAGAGGTGGAAGCATGTCCCTTCTGCAGAGATCCTCATCAGGCTCTGCTGCATAAAGAGCGAGGAGCCTTAGAGCCAGGCGTAGGCACACATCCTGTCCGGCTCCGCACTGCACTACAATCAAGAACTCTAAATAAACTAAAGTTCCCAGCAGTCCTTGCTGCCGTGAGCTCCCTGCACCAAGGGCTGCTAGGAGCTGTAGTTTATTCAGTTTATACAGTATAGTGCGGCGGAGCAGTGGCGGATACCGGCGCCAGTAAAGTGGTTGCTGCTGCCTGCCACTTGTTGCCGGGCAGGAAAATACATGCTGCACTGCCAAAGGGGACACAGGTGCTGCCACTACAAGGTAAATCTACCCCGCGGCCGTGGGTGACACCGCCGGGCGGTGCTCCTCTTTGGCTGGTGCCCCTGGTGAGTGCCATACTAGCCAATGGGTAGATACGCCTCTGAGTATGTGCAATAAAGAATTAGAACCCCTCTCTGTGAGATGAGGCCTATTGTAGTGTTACCCAAACTTTATTTTGTACATCACAAAAGAAGCATCTCATGAAATATTGTAATGCTTTGCAGTGTCGCCAGTTATTATTTACCCCGGGGCTGGATGAGGGGCCCGAGTCTATGATCACTCCCACTGCTCTGAGTCTGCCCCATACTTAGTCTCAGAGGCGTAGCGTGTCTCCATGGTGCCCAGATCTTGTGTGAGCTGTGGCGCCCCCCAGGGAGGAGGTGTGTTCAGGCGTGTCCAATCACTTTTCCCTGACTTTCCAACCTCCTGCCTCCTGTCACCCCAACCCATCTCTCTGGCCTCTTGCCCCTGTGTCTATCCAGCCTCCTGTCTCTCTAGCCTCCTGCCCCCTATCACTCCATACTCCTGCTCCATTTTTCCAGCACCCTGTGTCTTCAGCCTCCTGCCCTATGTCATTCCAGCCTTCAGCCCCCTATAACTTTAGCCCTAAGCCCCCTGTAACTTCAACCTTCTGACACCAATCACTCCAGCCCTAAGAACACTGCCCCTTGTCACTCCATCCCAGCATGCCCTGCAACAGTTTTAGCATGGCTAAATAGCACAATTGTAGCAAAGCATGCTGGTATGTGTATTTCAACAACAGCTAGAGGGCTGAAGGTTCCCCATCTCTGGCCTCAAGATCCATTGCAGGTGCAAGATCAATTGAATTTATATAGAAATGTCCAAACAGAAATTGTCAGCTCATCCCTACAGCTGTTTCGGTCCCCAACCGTCATCAGGGGAAAGTCACCTCACAAAAGCTGGTATTTAACATGTCTGTAAATTACATAATTGTGCTCAACTGATTGCCATAGCACCGCTGCCCGCCGTCCAGCCCTCCAAGACACGTGCTGCATACCTGGGAGCCGCCGTCCGCCGCTGATGATGCCACACATTGGTAGTGACGCCAGCAAACGCACTATCACCGAGCAACAGCAGTGGGCTTCCTGGTTACAGGGGGCAGAGTATGCAATGGTTACCATGACAACCATCATAGCAAATGCTTTTTGAAAACCACAGTGATTAGACAAAACATATAAAATACATGGACAACACATGTACCAAATGTATAATAGCGGAATGCACATATTTTTAATCCATCAAGTTTCTTTATATATGTCTCATCTAGCAGAGCAATGGACGAAACCGCATGGGAACGTCCGTAGTCCAACCACAGGGGGAGAACACACTTGCCGTCTTACCAAAAGGGGGTGCCCGCGAATCCCTAATAATAATGTAGTACCAGGACTCGCCTGCACCCTGTTCCAGCCTTCGCTGCAGGGAGCAGTAGACTGGGCTCCTGGCGTGACCTAAGGAGGTGCTGTTGCCTCTTTGAACACTGGTACACCAACCCAGGTACCTGCAGGCTAGAGACATGTGCCGCAACATCCATATGATGCAACCCTGAATATAAGGTTTATACTTTTTCAGAGCTTATTAAATAATGAACTGGAACTACTGTATTGATTCACTTTAATAAAGGCTTCTTCCCACTTAAAGTTTCAAGCATTTCATTTGAAAGAAATTGTTACATGTGATATATGTTTGGAATCAGTTAATTTCATAAGAATAGTAATAGAATTATATAAAAGCTGGCTGTGAAACACCTCATTTCCCCACACGTATCTTTGGTATAAGCACAGCTGGTGAACTATTCTAGATTAATTCAAGGTCTTTAGATAGCAGAGTTTAAAAATATATTCCGTACCTGTTATACATTGAGCGCATATAAACCATTGATAGTATATAAACCAAACACACTTTCATAGTTTACTTACCTGAAAGAAGTGAATCACGATGGCAATCCTTTGGTTTCTGTCCTGCCTTGCCGTGCTAGGGGGTACCTATGGTAAGTAGACATGTGTCTGCGTTAGCATCTTACGTGTATGTGTAGCCTAGCTAGTCCTTACATATACCTAATATATCCTTACCTTTCATATCAGGCTGTGGTGTGCCAAGCATCAGACCTGTTGTCTCCGGGTATGCCAGGATTGTGAATGGTGAGAATGCCGTTTCTGGGTCTTGGCCATGGCAAGTGTCTCTGCAGGTAATGTAAGAACAGCTCATTAACTAGTTTGCTGTTACTATTAAATTACTGCACATGCTTTATTTGATGAACACTTGTCCTCTTATCCAAAGCTTAACGCTGCCTGAGTGTTAGGAAAGTGGCTTCGTACTAATCAGTCACAGCCCCAAGTGCAATGTGTCACAGCTACAGTATTTAATGGGGAGACCTTTTTTTAAGGTACAGTCCAAAATAATTTCAGAGAATAATTACACACAGCTGATCTTAGAGTGTTTCTGGCAATATTATTTATCCTGCTGTAATTAAGTATTTTTATTAGATTACTTTATACAAGCTTAGGGAAAGTGAATAAGGTAGCAGCTGGGGGTTACCATAAAAACTACATACTCACCCATATTTAGGGGCTACGAGTCAAACCGAGTATTAATCCTCTTTAGAGGATCCGAATTGAATGGAGTACAGATTTGGAGCTTCTCTTGTGCCGGAACACAAATGTACGTTCCGAATCTTGGGATTTGGATTGCTTGTAAGTCCCTCCCTTGTGATTTCAGGTGCCATTTCAAACAGCAGAGTGTGGATAAAATTGTCTGGAAATGGCTGGAAATTAATCATTGGTGTTAATTATTGGTGTTAATTATACTGTAAGAATGAAAATATGTCCAAATTACCGTACATCATTTAAGATGTTTTTATCAATTTTCAAGAAATCCAAAACCAAATCTGAATCTGAACCAAAATACTCGAAGGTGGTTTTGCCAAAATCAAAAAACAAAAACAAAATACTAAGGGAGGTTTGGGCAAAACTCAAACCAACACATGAGGGTCTGCGCACATTTCTACCTAAAATGCATTGCTTTACTATGTATATATATACTGTATATTATTTTGCATTGGTTATATATACCAAATTAGAATCATTGCAATTTTATTGAGTACTTAGAGATAAGTATACAAAGAGCTTTAATTATTATAATTTTGTTAAAATTCACCTCTCCACCATATGAGGTACTAAAGGCTTTGTTTGTGTTACAAAGAAATTGTTTACAATGCTGTATATACTGTATACTGTAATGCTTTTTAGCAAAAACAAGACCCAACAGATCAAGCTGAGTGACCTGTTAGTCTCAGTGCACTGTGCTTTCCCCTCTACACCTAGCCTCCTCCCACCAATCCATAGTGGAGAGCTATACCAAAAGGTTCATGCACTCACAGCCGCAGGATTGCCCACCAGCAGCTGTTATTGGCTCACTGCAGGGGCTCCCCTCCAGTTTCATCTCCTCTCCAAGGCAATAGTGATGTTCAATCAGGATGTAAAGAAGCGGGGAGGAGTTTGGGATGGATTGGAGTGTAGAGATGGAGGGACAGGATCATCAGCAGTCAGAGCTGGGACCAGACAATAGGAGGCAGTGCAGAGTGGGTGGGAGCCAGACAGTGGGAGGTGGGGTGGAGTGGGTGGGGGCTAGACAATAAGAGACAGGGTGGAGTGGGTGGGGCCAGGCAGTGGGTGGTGAGTTGGAGCGGGTAAGGACCAGACAATGGGAGTCAGGGTGGCGAGGGTGGGGCCAGACACTGGGTGGTGGGGAGGAGTGGGTGGGGGCCAGACAGTGGGAGGTGGGGTGGAGTGGGTGGGAGCTAGACAATGAGAGACAGAGTGGAGTGGGTGGGGCCAGACGCGGGGTGGAGTGGGTTTGGGCTAGACAGTGGGAAGTGGACAGAATGGACAGAGCAGACTGATGTCCCTTGACTAGTTTACAATAAAATTGCATAGAGCCATTTTAAAACATGTAAAAAGATGTGATTTACACAATTTAATAATAAAATAGACAATTTTAGAGAATGTATTTGAAAACTATTAGCCAGTTACTGTAAGTGGTCATAGGAATTTTTGTCAGCAGTATTCAACAAACAAAATATATTGAATGCATCACATGCCAATATCACAATTAATTGACACATACTTAATGCAAAATACTGTAGACTAAAACAAAGGTAAACAAATATTTTTGATAAGCATTTTACAACAATCATAGAGCAAGACACAATTTCTTAGTCCCTGGAATATGTGTAGCGTCATCAAGCCAGTATAATGCATTGCTCGGTAATGTACTGTAGTGCATTAATAACGCTGATTTTGTTTACATACTGTATTGGTAGGACAACACCGGATTCCACTTCTGTGGTGGTTCTCTGATCAACAGTCTCTGGGTTGTAACTGCTGCTCACTGTGGTGTCACGTAAGTAATGTGCAACAGACTTTACTAAGATAAGAACTAAATATATATTTACAGACATTTACTAACAATCGTGTTTGGTCTGAGTTGAAACAAGACTGGCATCGCAGGGATATGCAAGAGGTTTTCAAGATCAAATACACAGATTTAATAAGAATTGTGTTTCACAGAACCATGTTTTACAAAGGTGTATGCCATCGTGTTTAGTCATGTTTAATAGGGGATACATACGTATGATATCCCGGCTGATGGGATGACGGTGGTCATGTGACCGACACTGGCATCCCGAAGCAGAGAATACCGACAGGGGTTGGGTAAGTATGTTAACCGTCCCCCCAACCTACCCCTCCAGCAGCATAACTCTAAAGTGTCCCCCCCCCCCCCCCGCAGCCTAACCCTAACCCTCCCCAGTGATGCCTAATCCTAACCCTCCAACCCCTGCAGACTAACCGTAACCCTCCCCGGGGGTGCCTAACACTCCCTTACAAAGGCTAATGCTAATCCTCACCCTGCACCCCAAACATAAGCCCCCACCCCACCCCTTCCCATCCACAGCTTACCATGCAGGAGTCCTGGCACAGCTCGATCAGGATCCCAGTGATGGCATTTTGATCCATGTCCGGATGCTGGTGTCAGCATTCCATGGAGTGTCAAGATTCTGCCGCCGGGATTCCGACTGCCAGGATCTTGACTGGATCCCATTTAATAGTGTGCGTGTTCATTGGTGTTTGTGTCTGAATTGTTAAGAAAGCCTTAAAAAACTGAAAAAAGGAGTGTGCCCCCCAAGCTTAACCAGCACAGGGCTGTGAAAAAAGCACTGAGCTCCACTAGCAGGAGGGTAATGCTGCAGCCAGGAGACACACTTCACAGAGGGATTCCTCAGGATGTGTGGTACCCCCAGGCCTGGGCTGAAGCTAAGTGCTATCTCCCATACCCCTGGGAGGTGGGTGTGAGGTCGATAGCATTTAATAAAAGATAATTTGTTTCAGGGAACTACAGGTACCAGCAAACCTCCCCCACATGCGAAACTCGAAGAACCACAAGTGCTAGCATACAGAGCATTATGCATTAAGGGCCCTCTGGTACCTATAGTTCCCCTGTAAAATAAATATAAAAATAATTACAAGACACACACATGAATGTGATAGCCCTTTATTACACACACACTCACACACACTGTACACGCTTACCTTGTCCCTGGCTCCGGTCGGTCCCCTGGCCAGTAGAAATCCAAGGCGCTGGTCGGTCCTCTTCTCCAGTAGCATCCCGGGTGGTAGTAAAATAACAAAAGCAATCCCAATCCATCTGGATTAAGTAGAGCAATACATACAGTATGTGTAGACATATAGCTCTTCTTTTACAAATGACGGAACCTACATGAGTTGGCAAGTGATGGTTCCCACATATGGCTGCCTGTCAATCAGTGCCTGCTACCATGGTAACAGGACTTCTGATTAACTGTGCAATCACAATTTTTAGTAAATTTACCCCATATTGTGTATGCATGTGAGTGTAGAAATGTATATTATGATTTGTATTTAAGTTGAATTGTACAGTAGTAACGCTATCTAGAATTGATGAATGATTTGTAGTAGAAAGAAAGAAAAACTCTCAGTTGTAAAACTCCAGAGGCACATTTCCGTCTAACTAAGGAATCCTAAGGAAAAGTGTGAACTTTTAACATTTTTATAATGAATTGAATTGACACTATAATCAAAGTAACAACAGTAACTATAACTGCTATACATTTCATACACACAGAACTGCCCACCGTGTCGTTCTGGGGGAATATGATCGTTCTTCCAATGCTGAGCCCATTCAAACCAAAACTATTTCCAGGGTAAGTTAAATACAATCAACAGAAAACACAATTCCAAAAGTCTTTTACAATAATTAAAGCAAAACGATTAAGTATATGATAAGCACTTTAATATAGAAAAAGTTTAGATGACGTTAAGGTTACTTCATTACTTGCACAGTACCGCATCCTAATATGGTACAGTTGTTTACAAATTGGGATTAATTTGAATTCAACCCCCATATTAGTTTACTGATAGAAAATGCATTGATTTTATATATAAATTAGGATTTTTCTGGACAACTAAATGTTGTAGCTGGTCCGACCTGTGTTCTCTCTCTCTCTCCTGCCTATTTTCTCCTCATTTTTGTCAGTGCTCCCTCTACGCTTTTTGTCCCCCTCTTTCACCTCCTCTTGCTCCATTTCTCTCTTCTCCCTTTATTACTCTTATAAGCACCTGCTTTACTTTATATCGATTATCCTCAGTGTCACATTTTTTCTTCATTTATCTCCTCTTCAGTGCATGTTTTGTTCTATATGTGGCCTGTGTATCCCTGTGTTCCTTTTATTTTAATCTATACTGTTATACATTGTTGGTTGTGGACACAGCGGTAACTAGGTGTGTGCCAGTGGTGCCATCTGGCAACACCACCCACAAGGCCTATGCCCGCTCTATCTTACTGTCTCCCGCCGACCTCCACTGCAGTGCTGCCCTGCATGCGGTGGGGTCTTTGACTTTTTTTTATTTAAAGAAGCCAGAGCCACGAGCCGCTATTTAAGCCCCGCTCCCTCTGAAATATGGCTTCGTTCCCTTCAAAGACCCACGAATCATGGGTTGTGCACTTGTGCTGTGTGTCTTGGCACTTGGCAGCTGCTGTAACCTCCGACTTCCTCAGTCCCTCCACTGGCTGTTACAACCTTTTACTACAGCCCATTGCCTAATTCTCTGTAGAAGGGGGCTTTGTCTGCCATGATGTGTAAAAGGGAGCTCTTCCTGCCGTACTGTGTAAAAGGGGACTCTACTTGCTGTAATGTGTAAAAGGGGACTCTATCTGCTGTAATGTGTAAAATTGGGACTCTACCTGCCATAATGTGTAAAAGCGAGCTCTGCCTGGCGTAATGTGCGACAAGCACTACCTGGTGTAATGTGTGTAAGTGACGCTACTGTACAATGTAATTTGAATAATGGAGACTACTGTGCAGTGTAATATGAATTGGTATTATTTTGTGGCCATGCCCCTATATTTTTTGCACGCACCTATGGCGTGCACTGGCCTTATTTTAAACATGTGGGGGAGGCACTAATGCTGTTTCTGGCACACAGCGCTAAAATGTCTAGTTACGGCACTGATTGTGGATAATATTGTGATGTTGTTTCTCAGTGTCTGTGTTTTTGTCATGATGGGCAACATAGTCGGTGAGGTTGAAAAAGGATTAGTAGTCCATCAAGTTCAACCTGAATTATATTGCATTCCCTATTCTATGTAGGTTAAAGACTATATCCTCATATATCTTTTTATCTATTGTCTAACCCATTTTTAAACGCATTGACTGAGTCCGCCATTACAACCTTCTCTGGCAGTGTATTCCATATTCGTATTGCCCTTACAATGATGAATCCTTTCCTGCGCTGAGTACGAAATTTCCTCTCCTCAAGCCTTAGCGGATGTCCGCGCATTTTGTGTAGAGGTCTCTTAGTAAATAACTCACATGGTAGCTCTGCATATTGCCCCTTTATATATCTGTAAATATTAATCATATCTCCTCTTAGTCGTTTCATTTCTAGTGTAAACATATCTAACCTAGAAAGCCTCTCCTCATAGTCCAGTGTCTCCAAACCCTTAATCAATTTGGTAGCTCCGCCCTGAACTTTTTCAAGTTCTAATATGTCTCTTTTATAGTGCAGTGCCCAGAACTGTACACAATACTCAAGATGCAGCCGTACCAATACTTTGTACAGTGGCAGCATTATGCTCTCATCCCTTGTCTCAATTCCCCTTTTAATTCATGCTAACACCTTATTCGCCTTTGTTGCTACACTTTGACATTGTGTGTTACTGCCTAAATCAACTATCAATGAACATCCCCAAATCTTTTTCTAATACAGTTTCTCCTATTTTTTCCCCATTTACTTGGTAGGTTGCATGTTTATTCTTAGTCCCAATGTGCATAACTTTTAATTTTTCCACATTAAACCTCATACACCATTTCATTGCCCAAACCTCCAGTTTAAATAAATCACTCTGAAGACACTCCACATCCACATCTGACTTGATTACCCTACATATTTGAGTAACGTCTTCAAAAATTGACACTGTGCTTTTTAGTCCTTCTCCTAAATCATTAATAAATATATTTAACAATAGTGGCCCCAGCACAGAACCCTGTTGTATTCCACTAATTACCTTAGCCCAGGTGGAAAACATCCTATTAATCACCATTCGTTGTTCCCTGTTATCAAGCCAATTACTCACCCAAGTACAAATAGTGTCACCTACACAGAGCTTTGAAAATCAGCCTCCTGTGAGGTACTGTGTCGAAAGCTTTTGCAAAATCCAGATAAACCACATCTACTGCATTACCCTGGTCGAGATTGTTGCTTACAATCTCATAGAAGCTAATCAAATTAGTTTGGCATGACTTATTTCTCACAAAACCATACTGGTTCTTATTAATAGCATGGGAGTTCTCCAAGTAGTCTTGTATGCTGTTCCTTAGTATACTTTCCAATAGTGTCCCCACCAGTGACGTGCGGTGAGGTCAGTGGCTGGGGAGGCACTGCAGCTAAACCCCCCCGAAAAAAAAAAAAAGTGCAGTCCCCCCACACCACTAAAACCAGCACCAGGCAGAACCAGCCAGGGGGGATAATGCCATAGCAGGGGAGACACTCAGTGTGGGGTCCCCCAGCCATGCCATTAAACACCCCCCAAACCAGTCAGCCCAGGGCTGGAATTCCTCGGAAAGTGGGGCCCCCAAAAAATCTAAATGGGGTCCCCCCTCCCGAGCAACAACCAGCACTGGGCTGATAGCCCAGTGCTATGCCCCGCACCCCTGGTGGCGGTGGGTGCGGGGTTCATTGTATGCTAATACTGTTCTTTACAGGTGGCCTACAGGTCCCAGCAAGCCTGCCCCAGCATGCTGGCACTTGGAGAACCACAAGTGCCAGCATGCCCGGACATAAAGGGCCCGCTGGCACCTGTAGTCCACCTGCAAATAATAGTAATATTGTTCTTTACAGGTGGCCTACAGGTCCCAGCAAGCCTGCCCCAGCATGCTGGAACTTGGAGAACCACAAGTGTCAGCATGCCCGGACATAAAGCGCCCGCTGGCACCTGTAGTCCACCTGTAAAGAAAATATTGAAAAAAAACCACGACACATTCTTTAAAAAATCCTTTATTAAACTGGGTCTTCACCTGGGGGCGGCGGCCTTTAAGCTCTTTTGCATGGCCGCCGCCTTCCCAGAGCTTCCGGCGTCTTCACCTGGGGGGGCGCCACCTCCCCAGGGCTTCTGGGGTCTTCCTCCGACGTCTTCACCTGGTGGGCGGCGGCTGCTAAGCTCTTTTGCATAGCCGCCGCCCATCCAGGACTTCCACGACGTCTTCACCTGGGAGGCGGCGGCCTTTAAGCTCTTTTGCATGGCCGCCGCCTTCCCAGGACTTCCAGCATCTTCACCTGGTGGGCGGCGGCTGCTAAGCTCTTTTGCATAGCCGACGCCCATCCAGGACTTCCACGGCGTCTTCAGTCTTCCGGAGCTCTTCTCCGCTCCTCCTCCGCCGTTGGACTGACAGCCGCTGCCTCGTGCTGACTTATATAAGTCAGCGGGAGGGGGCGGGGCGATGACGCGGCGACCCATGATTGGCTCGCGGCGGCCATCTTGAATTTCAAAAATGACCCATTTTGAAATGGGTACCGCTTCCGCTGCCAAACTCTGCACAAGGGGCCTGAATGCTGCGTCCCGCCGCCGCTACCGCCGCCCACCTCTCCGCCGCCAGCACCTCCGCCGCCCGGCCCGCCGCATCCCGCACCTCCGCCGCCCGCACCTCCGCTGGTACTGACGCCCACACTGTGATTGACAGCGGATCCAGTGACGGATCCGCTGGCCAATCACTGTGGCTTCACTCACAGGGACGTGCTTTCATAGGCTGAAAGCACATCCCTGTAGGAAAGCGGCACCACTAATGGTGCCGCTTTCCCATGTTATTTCAATGGGCTTTTCCTGCCCATTGCTAGGCCCCACCCGCGCCCGCCCCCCGCTCCCCATACCTTCCCCAATCACTACGGGAGGCACCACGATCGGTGCCTCCCAAACTGATTTTGACACATTAATGATAGGTAAAATAATAAAGAAGATACTTATGTGTCATAAGTATCTTCTTTGTATTATTTTACTGATTAATGACAGGGGAGGCACTGCCTCCCCTGCCTCCCCTGACTGCACGTCCCTGGTCCCCACTATTGATGTCAGTCTAACCAGCCTATAGTTACCAGGATGAAGTTTAATACTCTTTTTAAATATTGGGACTACATCCGCTATACGCCAGTCTTTTGGTACCATGCCTGATCTAAGTGATTCAGTGAAAATTAGATACAGTGGCTTTGCTATTTCAGCATTTAGCTCCATCAGAACCCTAGGATGTAGATCATCTGGACCATGAGATTTATTAGTCTTAATGTTTTTTAATAGTTCACGGACTACTTCCTCAGACAGATAAGTATTAAACAATGGGCCTTTATCAATACTATTGTTATTGTTACTCACTAATCCCACAATCTGGTCCTCTATAGTAAACATTGATGAGATGCGAAAAATGTGTTCAATATTTTAGCTTTTTCTTTGTCGTCATTTATCAGGAATCCCAGTTTGCTTTTTAATGGTCCTATATTCTCTTTTTTTAGCCTCACCTTTATGTGCTTAAATCATTTTTTAGGGTTTTTTTTTACTCTCCTTAGAGATTTGCTTTTCATTTTCTATTTTAGCTGCTCTGATTTCCCTTTGCAATTTTTGTTACATTCCTTGTAGTACTGGAATGACTCCGCCTTCCCGTCTGATTTGAAAGCTTTGAATGCTCACCTCTTTTTAGCCATTTCTTCCTGTACCTTTTTGTTTAAACATGTTGGTTTGAATTTAATACTCTTATTTTTATTGCCCAAGGGGATGCACTTATTGGTATATTGGTCTAACATAATTTTAAAAACATCCTACATTTCAGCAGTGTTCTTTCCTTGAAACAAAGTTCACCAACCTATGTCCTTTAGTGCGTGTTTCAGAATGTTAAAATTAGCTTTTTCAAAGTTAAGAGTCTTAGTTGTACCCTTAGAGTGCTGCTTTTGAATACTAATGTCAAATGTGATCATATTGTGATCACTGTTATCCAAGGTCTCGCCTACTGAGGTATTCGCTATTATCTCCATGTGTGATGAGTAAGTGAAATAGCAAAAGTGTTGATGGGATGACATCATTTCTAACAGTCTTCAGCTTTATATATATTGATTTGTTTTGTTTTGGCAGGTCTTCAGACACCCCAGCTACAGTTCCTTCACCATTGTCAATGATATCACTCTTTTGAAGCTAACCAGCACAGCTACTTTCAACACTATTGTTTCTCCTGTTTGTCTCGCTGTTACCAATGATGTTTTCAATGGAGGAGAGAGATGCGTTACTACTGGATGGGGTTATGTAAATGCTGCAAGTAAGAATATGAAAGATTCACCAATGTTTTGAACATAGTGATCATTATTTTATTGAATATTGGTCTAGTGGCCGAAAAGTTATTTAGCAGCCTTAAAACATTTGAAAAACAAATTTAAAGGAATGCTATGAGGGAGCTATGAGGTACAGCTGAAGGCATGTGAGTGATCAAAATAGAGCAGCTGAAAAGACCTCTCTTTTAAAGGCAAAGTGGTTGGAGTGGGCGATTCTCCAGGAAGTGAACATAAAGTCCCGTGCATCCCGCGCTTTAAATTTGTTTTCCTTTTAAACTCGTCTGTTAAGAAATTGTTGTTATATGAAAATGTAATTGCTTAATAACGATGCCCCACCCTATAACTTAAGACCCACTAAAATCTTGGTATTTTGGAGAAGTATGTCATTTGACTTTGTGTAGCTGTCCCGTGCATCACGGAGAATCGCCCGAGTGCTGTTTGTCTGTAAGTACGGGAGGGGGAGGAGTCTAGGGTATATAAGGGCTGTCTGGGCCATTTGTCTGTATGACCAATGCCAGAAAAGCAGGCCGGTGACAGGAGTGCCACCTGCTATATGGATATATATATATATATATATATAGAAAAAGGGGGGGAGGTGCAGCGCCACTTGCGAGATATATCTCAGTAAAAAGAATCAACCTTACAAAGAGGGATTACATATACCTAAAATTTACCATAGAAAACACACATAACCTCATTTAAAGGTGTCTGCCGGGCCCTAAGGATGCAGTGCCGGTACCACACTGCTAGATTTATGGAGAGTTGGAGAGATAGGGTTCGGCGCTCAGTGTTGTTAAAAAATGGTAAAAGGCACACAAATATCTAAAAGTTTAAAAGATTTATTTTTTTAAAAAAAATTTAAATTTTTTTTAATATATGAGAGTAAAACAAGGGTACTTAAAAACATACACGTATGGATCAAGTAAAATCAAGTAAAAAAAGGTCAAGTAAAAAAAATTTTTTTTCAAGTAAATTTTTTTTTTTGGAATACGTAAAATTTTTTACAAGGATAAGAGGATTAACTTAGCTTTAAGAAACAGCAGGGGATTGGTGCAGGAAACCCAACGCGTTTCGTCTCAAACAGACTTCTTCAAAGAAGTATTCCAAAAAAATGTTTTTACTTGAAAAAAATTTTTTTTTTTTTACTTGACCTTTTTTTACTTGATCTTACTTGATCCATACGTGTATGTTTTTAAGTACCCTTGTTTTACTCTCATATATTAAAAAAAAATTTTAAAATTTTTTAAAAAAATAAATCTTTTAAACTTTTAGATATTTGTGTGCCTTTTACCATTTTTTAACAACACTGAGCGCCGAACCCTATCTCTCCAACTCTCCATATATATATATATATATATATATATTGTAAATATACACATGTAAATTAGCAAAGTTGCTAGCACTGAAACATAGACATACTGTGTAGTAATTTACTTGTATAGGCATCATATAGCCCTATTATGATAGTGTGTATTAGTCTGTTTTAAGAACTATTGTTTTATCGCTTTTTGATATTTAGCACAAAACACACCAAGCAAACTGCAACAGGTGTCTCTTCCTCTTCTGACCAACACTGAATGTCAGAGACACTGGGGAACCAGAATCCAAAGCACCATGATCTGCGCTGGAGCCTCCGGTGCCTCATCCTGCATGGTACGGTAGACTATAGATTTCAATGTATGATTTGTCTGTATTCTTTAACAAATAATCACCGAGCAAACTTTTCACTTTTACTAAATGAAAGATATGGGTTCCAGATCATGGCCAAAATCTTGTCTTTCTGTGACATCTATTTGGCCTGTGTGTAAACCCATCTACCAACCACACTAATGTACCCTCATGTTATCCAGATGCATATGTATATTAAATAAAAAATGGTTCATGTGGCTTGGTGGATAGTTATGGTACCCATACACTTGTGCGATGCCCTGTGATGCGACATCGCGGGCATCGCACCAGCAGTTCAGGTGCAATGAAATCGCACCTGAACTGTCAAAGTGATTACCATGCGATCATGTGATAGATCGCATGGTAATCATGTGATCAGCACGTCATCGGCACGGGTGTCCATCGCACATCACAGTGCGATATATAGCATGTGGTTTTAATACCACATGCGATCGCACTGCGATGCGAGAAATATTAAGTGCAGCACATACTATCTTGAGGCGCAACATTTGAGAGGAGTGCCCGTGCATCGCGTCTCAAGGTACCTAAAATGTGCATACAATCCTTCAATTTCTCTCACAGATGAGGTCAAAATCGAAGGATAGCACCTAATATCTCACAAGTGTATGGGCACCATTAGAGTAGTACTATTATTATTATTATTATTACATTTTATTTCTAAGGCACCATAAGTGTTTTGCAGCACAGTACATATGGCACACATTAGAACAATACAGGGTAAAAAGAATGTAACATTACAGTAACTGAAAAACTAAAACAGAGCACAGGTAACAGTTCGCACCACAATTCTCAGTACACAATGCAGCTGAGATGTACGAAAGGAAAAGCGTAAACGGCGTATTACTAGGGGCAGGCAGCCATTGGAAGAGATAAACAGTAATGAGCAAGAGGAGATGTTTGTATAGTCATTCGCTACGTAGGAGAAAGATGTGAAAGAGTGAAAGAAGAGGTCTGTGAGAGCAGGAGGGAAGAGAGCCCTGCTCCATTGATGGCACAATCTAGCTGGAGGGGTAGGCACTAAGGGGCCTATTTATCACCATTGCATCCAGGATGCGGATGACAGGTGATAAAATCGCCCCAACTCGCACTGCAATTACTGATTACTTCGCAGGGATGTATCAATTATCGCATGCAAGGACAGAGCTTGCGGTCATCCCCCCATCAGTTCAATATACTTACCATACCAGGGAGCCGGTCCGCGCTGCTTCTACTGGGCTGCCGGGCGCCGAATCCTGTGCGCTGCAGTGACCCCCAGTGCTGTAAAGTGCGCTGCAGCTTTGCAGCATCACTTTACTGCACTGGGGTCACATTGCAGCATAGGGGGGGCCCGGCAGCACTCACCGGAGCAGCGGACACCAGCTCCCTGGACAGGTGAGTATATTGTTGTTTTTTTAAAACTTTTAGTTATTTATTTTTACACTGTGATCAGCTTGTGTGTCCATCGGACACACAGAGCTGATCACTGGAGCCGGGTCCCGCACAGCTTTCTCTGCCAGGGACAGAGAAAGCAGGGCAAATGCCTGCCTATCGCAGTGCTGCCCCGTGATCTTGCCAGCCTGAGCTGGTGAGATTATCACAGGGTACACTGCAATATTTTTTCACTTTTTTTTTTTCAGTAAATTTGGCACACACATTTCCCATTATAAGTATGGGGAATACGATGTGGGTTACTAAAAAAAAAGTGAATTAAAGGGTTTGGAGCAGTTTTTCATGAAAACTGCTCCAAATGCCCTTTGATACATTCAGGTGATACTAAAATAATGTGAAAAGGGTGTGAAAACACCCTTTTTCACATTATTGTAGTAAAAATAATGTTAATAAATAGACCCCTTAGACTTCTTGTTGTGGGCAGCATTCATCTAAGTAATAATGATCAACATCTTAGTTTATACACATTCTAATCTCATATGTATTAAGGTATGTGCCTATATTATAAAGTTTCCTTTTTTCATTTTAGGGAGACTCTGGTGGACCACTTGTGTGCCAGAGAAATGGAGCATGGACCTTGGCTGGAATTGTCTCCTGGGGAAGTTCTACCTGCTCTACCTCCACTCCCGCAGTATATGCTCGTGTGACAGCTCTTAGATCCTGGTTGGACCAAACTGTTGCTGCTAACTAAACAGAGATCTATTTATATACTGTATTATACTGTGCTTACTGTATAAAATAGTTACATCAGAAAATAAAATTCATATTACGACTCGGATTTCTATTATTTATCCTCACGTTATCCTTCACCCCATGCCATGAATACACAGTATATATATATATATATATATATACATTCCAAAAGATAGAGGCACTCCCGGACTTGGAACAATTTCAAACAATCATGGTGGTTTATTCAACGTTTCGGGGTACTGCCCCCCGTCATCAGGACACACACAACACACAGTGCAAACACAGTGTTTGCACTGTGTGTTGTGTGTGTCCTGATGACGGGGGGCAGTACCCCGAAACGTTGAATAAACCACCATGATTGTTTGAAATTGTTCCAAGTCCGGGAGTGCCTCTATCTTTTGGAATGTATGGTAGTGGGTTGGCAGGCCCCGGGAGAGCACCCTGGCAAGGTATTGCATTGTTTTCCATGGAGTGCCGGCTTTTGTATTTTGGTATATATATATATATATATATATATATATAGTATTTTATATATGTATATGTATATATATATATATATATATGTATATGGGGTAAACTGACAGCGCCAAAAAAGTAGTAGAGATAGTTTTTCACAGTATGTCTATTATATTCCCTTATAAAATATTTACACTCTGCGATATCACTCCCCTTTCTTTATGGGGCGTCTGCTCAATCTTAAATAAAACCTACACTTGTACGTGTGTAGAATAAAAGGAATTTAGAAAAAGCGGATAAGATCAGAGCGACCACCGGTGATAAAAGTATAAAACTAGAGATAAAAATTTAAAAGCAAAAAGCGGGATTTATTTGTAACGAACGTAGTCAATTAAAAAAATATATACTTTTAGACACACATGACGATATATATAAAATGCGTATTTTTCTAAAAAAGATTTTTCGTTTAAAAGTAAACCATAAAAATATTTAGAAAAAAGGCATGTAACAAAAGACAGATGTGTGCTAAAAACAGGTCCTCATAATCATAATAGAGGTACCATGCGAGGCATTAATGTATCTAGAATTAGTTAAAAAAGAGAGGTAATGAATAGAATAAACAGCTTATCTTGAGAATATTCAGTAATGGCAGGAATCACCCAACGCGTTTCGTCTAGTTTGACTTCATCAAGGGGTAGTGAGCACAGTGTGACATGTCATCTATTTATACCCCTATGGGTCAGGAAGTAATTGGTGACATCACTTCCTGTTGCAGGATTTACAGAATACAGGATATGTTAGTAAGTTAGAAAATACAATGTAAATAATGTCTGCAGTGAGGAATATTAACATCATGTAAAGCGCCTGAATTGCGCAAAAATACTGTGTCCAGAATCTCTGTAAGTACAAAAATACTTTTCAGTTTGTTTAAGTCCGGTTTTGACGCAAATCGCGTCATTTCCGCCCCATTTCCGGTGTCCGTGGATCCTTTCCGCGCATGCGCCGGTTGCTGTGAGAGGAAGTGCGGCGGCCATTTTCTTAGAGTCCGTATGATGAGACCGCTGCCTGTGCTGGAAGCAAATGACGGCGGCCATGTTTTCGTTGTTTATATGTATATACTTATGCAGTTTGGATACGCTGACTCCGTCTCCACACAGGAAGCCACACATGTAAATAGGAGAAACGAGAGTCAGTGAAGCTGCAGATGTGTCAAATTACTAGCTTATTTAGAGATAACACTGATTTAGTATAGATTGTAATTGGACTATGCATCATGACACTAATCATTTGATATTATAGTACTTCAAGAGTGACATATATTTTGCGGCGTCAGTGGTATTCTATTGGTCTGCATAAGTTATTGGCATGCAGGTTTAAGTTGGATAGAGGGAACTTATGCGGTGAGATCGGCATTTGTGATTGGATTTACGGATATAAATACACATATATTGTTTATAGAGCCAAATGAAAATTAATTTGGTTTAAATGAATACGAGTATAAATATGAGAATAAATATATAGAGACGTACATTAGAATGGGATGGGGGAGAGGGGGTGGGGGGGGGGGGGGAAGGGTGGGGTTGGGGGGGGTGGAAGAAGTGGGAGGAGATTGCAGAAAAATCACCAACCCATATTCCAGTTGTTATTACAGTACCCAGTCTTCTTGGGATGTTCCCATACCCAGTACTGACCGGGCCCACATTGCTTGGCTTCCAAGATCGGACGGATTTGGGCATATCCAGTGTGGTATGGCTGTAGTCTGAGGTTAGGGTAGTGAAAGAAGTGGTCCAGATGTTGGGGAGCCCAACGCTCCATGTTCCAACCCGGACTGAGCTAGAAAGAAGGGGGGGGGGGAAGAGGGGGGAGGAGCGGGGTGGGGGGGGGGGGTGCGGATAAAATCAAGAATGTGTGGAGGGAATGCGAGCTTACGTTTATAGAAAGGGGGCTATTTCATAGCCTTCGTTCAGTCCATTCGGATGAAGGGATTTCAATTCGTGTATCCAGAACATTTCCCTCCTTGACAGGAGGTTGGAGAGGTCCCCCCCTCTTTCTCCTAATGCCACTTCCTACAACATCACGGCTCGAACCCAGAAGAACTCACGTTCAAAGGCCTGGAGTTAGTGGCATTAGGAGAAAGAGGGGGGGACCTCTCCAACCTCCTGTCAAGGAGGGAAATGTTCTGGATACACGAATTGAAATCCCTTCATCCGAATGGACTGAACGAAGGCTATGAAATAGCCCCCTTTCTATAAACGTAAGCTCGCATTCCCTCCACACATTCTTGATTTTATCCGCACCCCCCCCCCCCACCCCGCTCCTCCCCCCTCTTCCCCCCCCCCTTCTTTCTAGCTCAGTCCGGGTTGGAACATGGAGCGTTGGGCTCCCCAACATCTGGACCACTTCTTTCACTACCCTAACCTCAGACTACAGCCATACCACACTGGATATGCCCAAATCCGTCCGATCTTGGAAGCCAAGCAATGTGGGCCCGGTCAGTACTGGGTATGGGAGCATCCCAAGAAGACTGGGTACTGTAATAACAACTGGAATATGGGTTGGTGATTTTTCTGCAATCTCCTCCCACTTCTTTCCCCCCCCCCAACCCCACCCTTCCCCCCCCCCCCCCCACCCCCTCTCCCCCATCCCATTCTAATGTACGTCTCTATATATTTATTCTCATATTTATACTCGTATTCATTTAAACCAAATTAATTTTCATTTGGCTCTATAAACAATATATGTGTATTTATATCCGTAAATCCAATCACAAATGCTGATCTCACCGCATAAGTTCCCTCTATCCAACTTAAACCTGCATGCCAATAACTTATGCAGACCAATAGAATACCACTGACGCCGCAAAATATATGTCACTCTTGAAGTACTATAATATCAAATGATTAGTGTCATGATGCATAGTCCAATTACAATCTATACTAAATCAGTGTTATCTCTAAATAAGCTAGTAATTTGACACATCTGCAGCTTCACTGACTCTCGTTTCTCCTATTTACATGTGTGGCTTCCTGTGTGGAGACGGAGTCAGCGTATCCAAACTGCATAAGTATATACATATAAACAACGAAAACATGGCCGCCGTCATTTGCTTCCAGCACAGGCAGCGGTCTCATCATACGGACTCTAAGAAAATGGCCGCCGCACTTCCTCTCACAGCAACCGGCGCATGCGCGGAAAGGATCCACGGACACCGGAAATGGGGCGGAAATGACGCGATTTGCGTCAAAACTGGACTTAAACAAACTGAAAAGTATTTTTGTACTTACAGAGATTCTGGACACAGTATTTTTGCGCAATTCAGGCGCTTTACATGATGTTAATATTCCTCACTGCAGACATTATTTATATTGTATTTTCTAACTTACTAACATATCCTGTATTCTGTAAATCCTGCAACAGGAAGTGATGTCACCAATTACTTCCTGACCCATAGGGGTATAAATAGATGACATGTCACACTGTGCTCACTACCCCTTGATGAAGTCAAACTAGACGAAACGCGTTGGGTGATTCCTGCCATTACTGAATATTCTCAAGATAAGCTGTTTATTCTATTCATTACCTCTCTTTTTTAACTAATTCTAGATACATTAATGCCTCGCATGGTACCTCTATTATGATTATGAGGACCTGTTTTTAGCACACATCTGTCTTTTGTTACATGCCTTTTTTCTAAATATTTTTATGGTTTACTTTTAAACGAAAAATCTTTTTTAGAAAAATACGCATTTTATATATATCGTCATGTGTGTCTAAAAGTATATATTTTTTTAATTGACTACGTTCGTTACAAATAAATCCCGCTTTTTGCTTTTAAATTTTTATCTCTAGTTTTATACTTTTATCACCGGTGGTCGCTCTGATCTTATCCGCTTTTTCTAAATTCCTTTTATTCTACACACGTACAAGTGTAGGTTTTATTTAAGATTGAGCAGACGCCCCATAAAGAAAGGGGAGTGATATCGCAGAGTGTAAATATTTTATAAGGGAATATAATAGACATACTGTGAAAAACTATCTCTACTACTTTTTTGGCGCTGTCAGTTTACCCCATATACACCTATCTCTGTACTATTTCTTACAGCTGCCTCAAATTGGGTTAGTAGATTTACACAGCATGTTCAGATTAAACGAACGTACAGATAAAAGGAGCAATTTGTGTAATAAAATCTTCAATGAAACTAACAAACCAGAGGAAATACCCACCTCAGCTAACCTCGACAATATGTTTTGGGACATGGAGAGACTTCTTGTTAAGGAAATAAAAGCATGGTGGGACATTAAAGGTCTAGAACACTATGTTAGTGTTGATAGAATCCCCAGAGGCCTTAGGATTCTAAAGCAACCCACCTTTGGTACTGAAAATCAAACCTTTATGAAAGAATGGGACACCATCCTACACAATTGCTCCATCAATCTAATGAAATTGCTCGTATCGGAGAAAAAACGCATTCTAGTGAATCTAGAAACAGAAATTAATGAAACCGAAAAAGGTTTCGAGACCTTCAAGGATAAGGAGGACTTCAAAATCAATGAGAAGGTTCTGAATAAGAAACTTGAACACATTGAGGACACAGTAATCAGGAATAAAGAAAAAAAGTTCAGCAGGGACAAACAGGACTACGAAAATAACAAAGTAAAGAACTGGAACAGGTTCAACCAAGAGGGACCACAAGAACAGAAGGTGAGAAAGGATTACTGGCAATCAGTATCACAAAAAGGAAAAAGGAGATTACCAAGCCAAGCCCCACAAGAAAGGAAACACATACAAACTTCCAACAGATTCACAGCACTACGCAAGCAAGACTCAACAGGAGAGGTTTTTTTATCCCAAGGACCAAGCACAAAGGTCAGGGACACGATCACAACTACCAAGGAGGGAGCAAGCTACGCATCACCACGAAAAAGGCACCTAGAAGAAGAGGATGCCGTGGGAATGGCAGAAAAAAGCCGGTTCAAACGGAGATACCTACAATAGAAGCATCCGCACCTAAAGGCATCTTCAATTTATCTAAACATGACTTAACCACGCACGAAATCTCCCTTTTGAACAAAGGACTGTCATTTGCACCCACAAAAGGGATGAATAAATTTGACACGTTTGTAGACTTGAATAAATTTGTAAGGAAGCTTACCCTGAAACGCCATTTTTTAAGGAAGGATGACGCGGTTATAAGGAACTATGACCAATCAAAATCAGGACTAAGACCGATCTCTAAATTCTATCCCCTGGAATCCAAGGGAAACAACATAGGCATGTTTTACGACCTAGTGGTAAAAGACCTATGTGAGGCTGAGATCCAACCCATCAAAAAGAAGAATCTAACCAACAAAGAAAGACAAGCAATTAAACAAATCCAGGGAAACAAAGACATTATTTTAAAACCAGCTGATAAAGGGGGGGGGGCTGGTGATTATGGACCGTACGGCATACATCGTGGAAGCTGAAAGACTACTGGGAGATGAATCATCTTATAAACCACTAGCAGCAGATCCAAAGGAATCATTCGTGGAGGAACTCAGAGCGATCCTCCTTAAAGGCCTCAGGAACGAGACACTCACTAAGGAGGAATATCAATATCTCCTTAGCACCAACCCCGTCACCCCCATTTTTTACTTTCTCCCAAAAGTGCACAAATCACTGACTAACCCACCAGGGAGACCAATTGTGGCAGGAATAGACTCCCTAACATCCCACCTGTCGGAATACGTGGATATTTTCCTTAGAAAATATGTTATGGACCTACCCGCGTATCTTAAAGACACTACATCAGTTCTGAATCTAATGGAATCACAAATATGGAAGGAAACCTACAGGTGGGCGACTGTAGATGTACAGTCCTTATATACATGCATCAAACATGAACAAGGAATCCAAGCTTGCAACTTTTTTATGAGGAATGACCCTTCTATTAAGGACGACCACCGGATTTTTATTTGTGATATTATGAATTTCATTTTAAAACACAATTATTTTAAATTCCATGATCAATTTTATCTCCAGACCTGCGGGACAGCGATGGGAACTATTTTCGCGCCTAGTTTCGCCAATCTCTTCATGGGCCACTGGGAAAATGAATTTATCTATACGGATCATCCCTTTAATGCTAAATTAATCTTTTATAAAAGATATATTGATGACATCCTAATCATATGGGACGGAGATGAAACCTCACTCAATGACTTCCTTGCATATATATCCGACAACACCAGGAACTTGAAATTCACTTCCAACAACAGCACGGAACAGATAGAGTTCCTAGACCTAGTATTGACTCATCAAGGGAAGGAAATCATCTCGAAGAACTTCATTAAGAAAGTAGACACAAACAGCTATGTCCACTACCGTAGCAACCACCTTAAACGATGGAAGAATAACATTCCCCTTTCTCAGTTTACAAGGATTGCACGGAACTGCACGAAGACGGATGATCGCGATGCCCAAATGACAGTCTATACAGAGAGATTCAAAGAAAAAGGATACCCTGAACACATTACAGCAGCTGCAAATGCAAAAGCGAAAACCCTGGCAAGAAACAAACTCCTGGAATACAAACCTAAGGAAACTCCTAAAGACACGGTTAGATTCATCACCACCTACAGTAAACATGACAACTTGATCAAACAAACACTCAAATCACATTGGAACATATTATTAATGGACCCCATCCTTAAAGACTATTTACCAACCGAACCTCAAGTGGTTTTCAAGAAATCACAAAATTTAAAGGACCTGCTCGCACCAAGCATGCTAAGGAATCATGACACTCCAAGAAACACACTACCGAGATGTGTGGGATGTTTTAAATGTGGTCACTGCAATATTTGCAAATTTGTAAACCCCAATAGAAAAACCTTCAAAAACACAGGTGACACCAAAGAGTACAAAATCAAGCATTTTATTAATTGCAATACATGCTCCGTCATCTACCTTCTGGAATGCTCGTGCAAGATGAAATACATCGGAAAGACTAAAAGACCACTGAAAATCCGCATACAGGAACATATAAGGAACATAAAGAACCGGGTCCAAACACACGCGGTTTCCAGACACTTCCTACAACATCACGGCTCGAACCCAGAAGAACTCACGTTCAAAGGCCTGGAGTTAGTGGCATTAGGAGAAAGAGGGGGGGACCTCTCCAACCTCCTGTCAAGGAGGGAAATGTTCTGGATACACGAATTGAAATCCCTTCATCCGAATGGACTGTACGAAGGCTATGAAATAGCCCCCTTTCTATAAACGTAAGCTCGCATTCCCTCCACACATTCTTGATTTTATCCGCACCCCCCCCCCCCCACCCCGTTCCTCCCCCCTCTCCCCCCCCCCCTTCTTTCTAGCTCAGTCCGGGTTGGAACATGGAGCGTTGGGCTCCCCAACATCTGGACCACTTCTTTCACTACCCTAACCTCAGACTACAGCCATACCACACTGGATATGCCCAAATCCGTCCAATCTTGGAAGCCAAGCAATGTGGGCCCGGTCAGTACTGGGTATGGGAACATCCCAAGAAGACTGGGTACTGTAATAACAACTGGAATATGGGTTGGTGATTTTTCTGCAATCTCCTCCCACTCCTTCCCCCCCCCCCAACCCCCCCCTTCCCCCCCCCCACCCCCTCTCCCCCATCCCATTCTAATGTACGTCTCTATATATTTATTCTCATATTTATACTCGTATTCATTTAAACCAAATTAATTTTCATTTGGCTCTATAAACAATATATGTGTATTTATATCCGTAAATCCAATCACAAATGCCGATCTCACCGCATAAGTTCCCTCTATCCAACTTAAACCTGCATGCCAATAACTTATGCAGACCAATAGAATACCACTGACGCCGCAAAATATATGTCACTCTTGAAGTACTATAATATCAAATGATTAGTGTCATGATGCATAGTCCAATTACAATCTATACTAAATCAGTGTTATCTCTAAATAAGCTAGTAATTTGACACATCTGCAGCTTCACTGACTCTCGTTTCTCCTATTTACATGTGTGGCTTCCTGTGTGGAGACGGAGTCAGCGTATCCAAACTGCATAAGTATATACATATAAACAACGAAAACATGGCCGCCGTCATTTGCTTCCAGCACAGGCAGCGGTCTCATCATACGGACTCTAAGAAAATGGCCGCCGCACTTCCTCTCACAGCAACCGGCGCATGCGCGGAAAGGATCCACGGACACCGGAAATGGGGCGGAAATGACGCGATTTGCGTCAAAACTGGACTTAAACAAACTGAAAAGTATTTTTGTACTTACAGAGATTCTGGACACAGTATTTTTGCGCAATTCAGGCGCTTTACATGATGTTAATATTCCTCACTGCAGACATTATTTATATTGTATTTTCTAACTTACTAACATATCCTGTATTCTGTAAATCCTGCAACAGGAAGTGATGTCACCAATTACTTCCTGACCCATAGGGGTATAAATAGATGACATGTCACACTGTGCTCACTACCCCTTGATGAAGTCAAACTAGACGAAACGCGTTGGGTGATTCCTGCCATTACTGAATATTCTCAAGATAAGCTGTTTATTCTATTCATTACCTCTCTTTTTTAACTAATTCTAGATACATTAATGCCTCGCATGGTACCTCTATTATGATTATGAGGACCTGTTTTTAGCACACATCTGTCTTTTGTTACATGCCTTTTTTCTAAATATTTTTATGGTTTACTTTTAAACGAAAAATCTTTTTTAGAAAAATACGCATTTTATATATATCGTCATGTGTGTCTAAAAGTATATATTTTTTTAATTGACTACGTTCGTTACAAATAAATCCCGCTTTTTGCTTTTAAATTTTTATCTCTAGTTTTATACTTTTATCACCGGTGGTCGCTCTGATCTTATCCGCTTTTTCTATATATATATATATATATATATATATATAAAAAGGAGATTTATGGTAAGAACGTACCATTGCTAAATCTTTCTGCGAGGAACACTGGGTTCCACAGGGATAACATCGGGGGGGGGGGGGGGGGGTCGAGTAGGATCTTGATCCGAGGCACCATCAGGCTAAAAGCTTTGACTGTTCCCAAGATGCTCAGCGCCACCTCCTCTATAACCCCGCCTCCGTGCACAGGAGCTCAGTTTTGTTAACCTGTCCAATGCAGTAGGAGGTAAAAGAGACGACAACAGTTAGTAGCCACTTACACCACATTCTCCCGACAGGAGAAGGTATCAGCGGCTAATGCCATACAAACCGAAAGAAGCTAAGTGCCTCAGGGTGGGCGCCCTGTGGAACTCAGTGTACCTCGCAGAAAGAGATTTAACAAAGGTAGGTTCTTACCATAAATCTCCTTTTCTGCAGTGGGGTACACTGGGTTCCACAGGGATAACATTGGGGATGTCCTAAAGAAGTTCCTCATGTGAAGGGAAGGCACTGTAGCGGGCACAAAAACCCGACGTCCAAAGGAAGCATCCTGGGAGGCGGAAGTATAGAAGGCATGGAACCTTATGAACATGTTCACTGAGGACCACATAGCCGCCTTGCACAATTGTTCAAGGGTCACACCACGGCGGGCCACCCAAGTGGGTCCAACCGACTGAGTAGAATGGGCTTTGATGGTAGCAGGAGCTGGAAGACCAGCCTGTACATAATCTTGTGCAATCACCGTTAAAATACATCTGGCCAGGGTCTGCTTATTCGCAGGCCAGCCACGTTTGTGAAAACCAAAAAGTACAAAGAGAGAATCAGATAGAACAAAAACCAAGTTGCGCTCAACAATCAAATGTAAAAAACATTTATTTTATAAAACTATAATTATAACAACAGATCTCCCGGGAGTATAATTAAGACAATTCAACATAACATAAAATCTATTACATGCAATATTCCTATACCCAAATGGGTTGTGATTATGGAATTTCTTTTTTTGTAAAAATTCCTAATAATCTAAAACATATGACCCCGGAGGTGTCGTTTTAAATATGATAACAATTTTTATCTGTTAAAATAGACTGTAGGTCTATGTGCAAATGCATATGACTCACTTGATATGTGAAAGTGCCGAACAGTCCTGTATCCGTATGGGCAAATAAAGAGAGAATCAGACTTACTAATGGAGGCTGTCCTATTCACATAGATACGGAGAGCCCATACCACATCCAAAGACCGCTATTTGAAAGACAAGTCAGTAGAGATAAAGGCTGGAACCACAATCTCTTGGTTAAGGTTGAAAGAAGACACCACCTTAGGTAGATAACCAGGGTCCACCCGCCTGGTCACAGTGAAAAATCAGAAAAGGTGACCGACAGGATAAGGCACCCAAGTCTGAAACCCATCTACCAGAGGCAATAGCCAGCATAAACAAGACCTTCAGAGTAAGCCACTTAAGGTCCACAGATTCAAGAGGTTCAAACAGAGACTCTTGCAAGGCCTCCAGAACCACCGACAAATCCCAAGGAGCCACAGGTGGGACATAGGGAGGTTGAATCCATAAAACACCCTGAGTGAATGTATGAACATCAGGCAGAGTCGCAATTTTTCTCTGAAACCATACCAACAAGGCCGAAATATGAACCTTGAGGGAGGCCAGACGAAGGCTTAACTCCAGGCCATTTTGCAGGAAAGCCAACAGCTTGGCCGTCCTAAACTTGTAAGTGTCATAATTGTTAGATACGCACCAAGCAAAGTAAGAATTCCAGACCCTATGATAAATCCGAGCAGAAGCCGGTTTACGGGTCTTCAACATAGTGAGAATGACCGCCTCAGAAAATCCTTTGGCCCTCAGAACTGATGCTTTAAGAGCCATGCCGTCAAAACCAGATGGGCCAAATCCTGGTATACACAAGGGCCCTGAACATGGAGGTCGGGACGTTGCAGAAGTAGAAGAGGATGCTCTAACGAGAGACTCTGTAGGTCTGAGAACCAATGCCATCTGGGCCATGCTGGAGCAATCAGAAGTAGGATTCCTCCTTCTTGCTTGGACTTCCTTATTACTCTGGGCAGGAGTGACACCGAAGGGAACACGTACAGCAGCTGAAAGTTCCATGGAATTGCCAGTGCATCCACGAATGCTGCTTGAGAATCCCTTGTCCTTGCTAAGAAGACCGGAAGCTTGTGATTGTGTCGAGACGCCATCAGGTCTACGTCTGGTAGGCCCCACTTGTCCACTAGGAGTTGAAATACTTCTGGATGGAGGCTCAACTCTCCGGGATGAACATCCTGACAACTGGGGAAGTCCGCATCCCAGTTAAGGACCCCGGAATGAAAACTGCCGATATGGCTAACAATACCAGAAATTTGAGATCTGTATTTACGCCAACAGCGCTCTAATAAAACAAAACCACTTGCAATATAAATATCACCAATACATCCCTTATTAGCAGTTTCCTGTGGTGAATCCTTCAATAGATATTGGCTGGTGTAATTTCTCCAGGATATGGCAACATGTAGGGAAATATAGAAACAAGAAAAAACCAATGCGTAGTAAATTCCTTCTATATATCAGATAAGTCTTTTACAAGGGAACTAGTGGTGGTTCTAAGCGTACCCCACTCACACATTAATCAGATATTTCTAAGCCCATCAAGGTTTCTTTTTCCAATACCAAGGCCTGATTCACTTGAACTGCGCCTGGCAAATAGGTGTAGTCAATAATATATTGGTGGAGCATACCCCAAAACTCACACTCGCGAGGTGGGTGGTAAACACATCAAGGTATCTTTAGAAACTTATAATGTCTAGATGGAGCGTACCCAGAAACTCACACTCATGAAGGTGATAGTAAACACATCAAGGTATCTTTAAGGTAGCATGAAAATCTGTGGAACAACTTGTGCGTACCCAAACTCACAATTCTAAGTATCGTCGTACTCCCATCAAGGTATCTTTAGGTTCGACTCCCCTGTCCACTGTCCTTAATGGTGACAGTCTTGCCTCCCCAAAAGAAGGAACTCAGCTCTCATCTGTGTCTGTGAGCTGGAGTTCGGTCCACAAATCCAAAGTAAACTCACTTATCCTCAACAATTCAATAAATAAATGAATGATGGGGGTTTAGTTGGTGGATTGGCCAATGCACGGAAGCCTGCATACCGATTTTCAAGGTACCCCACCTTCATGCAGGTCCTACACTATCACAGAGTCTTAAAACCTGACTACCTCACTTCTGTTACACAACTCATCTGCCTGCTAGATTTAATGCCGATATGGCTAGCAGATGGCGTTCCACCCACTGAAGAATCCTGGATATTTCCATCATTGTCATGCGTCTTCAAGTGCCACCTTGATGATTTATGTATGCCACCCTGGTGGCGTTGTCCGACTGTACTTGAACAGGCCTGTTCTGTATCAATGCTGGGCCAGGTTCAGAGCATTGAACACCGCCCGCAATTCTAGAATGTTTATCAGGAAGAAAGACTCCTCCCTGGTCCACCGACCCTGAAGAGAGTGTTGCTCCAACACCGCATCCCAACGCCTCAGACTGGCATCCATAGTCAGGAGGACCCAGTTGGAGATCCAGAAGGGACGACCCCTGCTCAATCGTTGGTCCTGTAGCCACCAGCTTAGTGACAGACGAACCTCTGGAGACAAAGAGATCATTTGAGACCTGATCCGGTGAGGCAGGCCATCCCACTTGGCAAGAATCATCTTCTGCAGAGGGCGGGAATGAAATTGAGCATACTCTACCATGTCGAAAGCCGACACCATGAGGCCTAGTACTTGCATCGCCGAGTGTATCGACACTCGCGGGCGAGAGAGGAAGCATTGAATCCTGTCTTGAAGGTTCAGGACCTTCTCCTGTGACAAGAACAACCGCTGGTTGTGAGTGTCCAACAATGCCCCAGGTGCACCATGCTCTGAGAAGGGACCAGGGAAGATTTCTTCCAGTTGATGAGCCACCCGTGGGCTTGCAGAAACTGGACCGTCAGATCCAGATGATGGAGGAGAACTTCTGGGGAATTCGCCAGGATCAACAAGTCGTCCAGATATGGTAGGATCCTGACACCCTGACGACGGAGCAGGACCGTCATCACCGCCATGACTCGCGGAGCCATGGTCAATCCAAAAGCTACTGCATGGAATTGATAATGGAGGTTGCCAATAGCAAACCTCAGGTATTGCTGATGCAACATGGCAATAGGAATATGGAGGTAAGCATCCTGTATATCAAGGAGTTTCCATACGAAACCTGGAGACCCTCACAAATTTGTTCAAAGACTTGAGGTTGAGAATGGGCAGAGAGGAACCATTCGGTTTCGGAACTAGGAACAGTGGTGAATAGTACCGCCTGCCTCTCTGATCCAGAGGCACCGGCACTACCATTCCTGTGTCCAGTAGAGACTGTACCACCAAATGAAGAGTTTTTGCCTCACCTGATCTGAAGGGATGTTTGTCAGGCAAAATTGATGAGGGGGACGATTCTTGAAGGATATGGCTTATTCGTGAGTGACAACTTCCCTTACCCAGGCGTCGAAAAGTGGTCTTCAATCATACCTGAGTAAACCTTAGAAGTCGGCCTCCCACCCTGGGATCCCCCAGGGGGAGGCACGCCCCATCATGCAGTGGGCTTGTCTGATTTGGAAGCAGGCTGACGTGTAGCCCAGGCACGTTTAGGTTTGGGCTTAGCGGTTTTGGAAGTGCGAGTCTGTTTTGGGTACGCCTGACCTTTTGCTTTACCTGGAGGTCGACAGGAACAGAAGGAATTACTCTTAACCTTTGGGGCCGAAGGAGCAGTACTAGGTAGACATGCCGTCTTAGCGGAAGCTAAGTCAGCAACAATCTTGTTGAGATCCTCACCAAAAAGGATGTTCCCCTTAAAAGGGAGCACCTCCAGGGTTTTCTTAGAGTCCAGATCCATAGACCAGGACCGTAACCAGAGAATCCGGCGAGCCAGAATGGACGTAGTAGAGGCCTTGGCCACCAGAACACCAGCATCAGAAGCCACCTCCTTAATGTAATGAGAGGCTGTAACAATATTTGAAAGACATTGTCTAGCATTATCAGAAAAATTGGACGGCAGCTCTGCTTCCACCTCCTGGGCACACGCTTCAATAGCTTCTGCAGCCCAAGTAGCCGCAATAGTGGGCCGATGCACAGATACCACAAGGGTATAAATAGCCTTCAAGCAACCCTCCACGCGCTTATCCGTCGGTTCCTTGAGAGAGGTGACAGGAGTTACAGGCAGTGCAGATGACACCACCAGCCGAGCTACTTGCGAATCCACAGGCGGTGGTGTTTCCCAATTTTTACTTAACTCTGCAGCGAGGGGATAGCGAGCCAGCATTTCCATGTGAGGTGTGAATTTCTTTCCTGGATTTTCCCAGAATTCCTGACGTATGTCAACTAAGTGGTCAGAATGAGGAAAAACTAATTTAGTAACCTCCTGATGTTTGAGTCTATCAGGTTTCTTAGAGGTAACAACAGGTTCTGGGTCATCATCAATTTGAAGAATCAGCCTGATAGCCTCTGGTAGGTCAGGAACATCCACTTGTGAAACAGATTCCCCATCAGAAGCATCTGGATCAGTGTCTTAGGGGTCAGTATACACGCCATCCTCATCAGACGAAGTGCCTGAAACATGGGTGGATTGTGAGGAAGTAATGGCCCACTTAGAGGACCCCTTGGCCTTAGGCGGGCGAGGGTTAGGTTTCTGTTTGTTCAATGAGTGATTCAATTTCTGTAACTGAGTGGTCAGGAGATCTGCCCATGGTGGGTTAACCACAGGGACAATATGTGGCTGTACAAGCACGTGAGGTCCCATAGGGACGTAAGTCTAGTTACTAGCGTATTTAGTAAAGTAGAGAAAGTAACCCAAGGTGGGTCGTTTTGTACCCCCATTGCTACAGACCTACTGGGGGGTAGAGAACCCCCAGAACCTGAACCCTCCGCTGCTATGTTTTCCTCAAATGTGTCTATGACATCACCACCACGTATTGCGGGATGAGCCACAGAACCGTGGCCCCTAGAAGCTGACATAATATGAAAGCATGAACCACGGGCAACACAGTACAATATCAGCAGTATAATACCTAACCCAGAACCCCCTGTGCAGCGTGAGAGCACAAACAGACGATTCAGGAGGTATATAGTGACTGAAAATCACAGAGAAAAATACACAATAAGTATATCCTGTGAAATACCTATATCAGATAATAACCCTAACACACTTAGCCCCCCTCAAGGTACAGAATATAGAGATAGCAGTCTGAGTAAGAAACACGAAGCAGAAATCACACAGCAGCTATATGCACACACAGTAACATGTACAATGTAGAAATTATAACAAACAATAAAACTGCACTGTACTAGCAATACTAAGTATTACTAAGTAAAGCTATATAGACTTATAGATATATCAATGCACAGTAAAGACTGGATGTATATCACAGGGTACTTGTACTACATAACCGTGAAATAATGCACTGTTTCTTAACTAACACTGTCAACAGACATGTAGAATACTTAAGTGTCCTGTAAAATGCACAGCACTGATGAAGCAGGCGGCTTTACAGTGGAGACTTTGCCCATGCAGTCCCAGAATCAGCTCAGCATGTCTGTAATGGCGCCCAAACGCTGACAGGGAGTGAGGCAGACAGAGAGATGCAGCTCCAAGGCGGGAACAATTACTCTAAATGGTGCCCTGGGGGAGGGCGCCATTTATCCCTTTGCTGGACTTCACCACCAGGTACTGTGGGCCTTAGAAAAATGGATTATAAGAGAATCCAACCTGTGCCCCTGCCCTGGTGGTCTAGTGGGGTCCCTGTACCAACACAGTGTCTACGCCAGCACGCGCGGCCCGCCTCCTAATGGGCGCGCCAGATCACGATTTACAGCGGTTCCCGCCTGGGGGACCCTCTTACCTCCTACCTAGATGTGTCCACGAGATCATGGAGAGCTACAGCGAGTGTGTGTGCCTGACCAGAAGAACCGGAGCCCTCCGCTGTAAGTACCTGGCAACCAGGGTGCGGGAGTATACAGCGCCGCTGGGAGAGGTGATGGAGCTGCAGCATGAGATGTCAGAATCTGCCATCTAGCACTAGGATTGCCTATGCTGCAGCCCAACCAACGTACAAACTGAGCTCCTGTGCACAGAAGTGGGGTTATAGAGGAGGCAGCGCTGAGCATCTTGGGAACAGTCAAAGCTTTTAGCCTGTTGGTGCCCCCCCCCCCCCCCCCATAATATTATTCCTGCGGAACCCAGTGTACCCCAGAAATAAATATATATATATATATATAATATCCAGGGAGACAGCTGGCACTCAATAATAAACAATAAAGTACCTGCGTGCCATTGCTACAATTCAAAAATGTCCCATCCAGTGAAGAACAGCAGTTCAAGACCAGGCACGGCACCTCAGGATTTGGTTAATAAAGTTTTATGTGACAAACAAGTACACACCCTCCTGACACTTGCCCAGCATTGCGGGGTATCATCATACAACCCATTAAAAACCTAGCAATCTGGTGGACCATTATGCAATAGATAGCATCTATCTTTGTGTATCTATGCCTATTTCCCTATAGATTGTAAGCTTGCTAGCAGGGCCCTCCCACCTCTATGTCTGTCTGTTTTTACCCAGTTTTGTTCTATTACTGTTGTTCTAATTGTAAAGCGCAACGGAATATGCTACGCTATATAAGAAACCGTTAATAAAATAATAAATAAAATAAAGAACACATTACACAGCAGGGTGTATGCAGCATTTCGGACCCACACAGGGCTCCTACAGGACATACGTGTCATGTACACAGAAATAAAGTGCAGTGCAAAAAGAAAAAAGTCAAACAATGGTAATCACCACGGTTCTTACCTTATAAGACAGTGGTGAGTGGTACAGCCGACACCGGAGACCTGGGAAGCAGAGAGAACCCACCGGCAGGACGCATCCTGATGACATCATTGCTGAAGGCCGGTTACCATGGTAACGCGGCAAACTGCTCGGTCTACGGCAGGAGGCTGTGACACAAAGTAAACAAACCTGGTAACAATGTAACAGCATTGTGTCATAAATAAATGCTGTTACATATTATTATAAAATGGACTAAGAAAAGCACCATATGCTACACTTAGAAACATTGATGAAACATACCATCATATACTATTAATATAACAGACAGAAGCATAGGTCATAAAAATAAAAAAGGGGAAGAAGATAAAACAACTACACCCTAACATGCAAATGAGGTCAAACTAGAACTTGTTAAAAGACGTTCCAGTTGATTTTCTCATTTAAGCCATGTGATTGTAAGAAGTGAAGTCTGTAAATCCAGCTTTAAAATGATCTCCTCCACAGGGCAATGGTGGCACATGGTCAATTATTTGATATTTTAAAATAGCTAATGTATGACAATGAATGCGATTATGTCTACTGTCTAGCCACTGGTTGGTCACTGTCCTTCCCTGCAAGTGTCAAATTAATTGCAAAACGATGGAGACCCATCCGTTCCCTGAATGTACGGCTTGTTAAACCTACATATATTAAATTGCAAGGACAAATAATGCAATATATCACACATTTAGTAGTGCATGTTACTACGTGTTTAATCTCATATTGCTGGTGGGAAATCAGATGGTAAAGGTAGACCCTGTGATCAAATGATTGCAGGTGGTGCAGGAGGGGCATGTCCAAACAAACCCGGTTTAGGAGAATCATCAGTAATGTCCGCTTTCACCAACTAGTCACGCAGACTGCAACCTGTTATGCACACCAGTGCCTGCAGGAATGTACTGGTGTCTGAACTGTTATGCACACCAGTGCCTGCAGGAATGTACTGGTGTCTGAACTGTTATGCACACCAGTGCCTGCAGGAATGTACTGGTGTCTGAACGGATAGGGATGCAAAACAAATGAACTCACAGACAGACTGGGGAATATGACATTACGTACACAGAAGGTGATAGGGTAACAAAATAAACACAAAGTGAACAGAGAAGCCCAGAGGCTAAGAAACTGGGTGTCTCCCTAGTATTAGGAATGCTCAGATGGAAAAAGCAAGATGTTGTGTTTTAATACGTAGAGAACCCGAAATGCTGTTGCTAAGGGCAACAGCAAAACCCTAAAGGGTTACCAACGGGTGTGGCAGTAAACTCCTTGGTCTGAGATGGAATGATAGACACAAGGAGAGTCTCCACAATCCTAATCCTCACTTGCAGTGCACAGGTTCAGTTTACTGCCACTAACTGACACCTGAACACCTTGCACAGTGAGAAAGGATTTAGGCAGGCAAGTCTGAGAATACAGCCGCAAACTTGCTAAGTTCACAGAGTAGCAAAAGAACCCCAGCAAGTTAAACGACTGACTCCAGTCTTACTGCTAGGTCTGGATTGGCAGAGTGTAGTACCAAATTCCCAGGCCTATTTGCAGTAAGCAACAACAAATACAAAGCTACACAGTACTGGCTAACTTTCAGGAACTAACTAACCAACAAAGATTCAGCAGCATCTGCTTAACCTGAGAAGAGGGTTTATAAAGCAGGTGCTGTCCACGCCCCACTCAGACCTCACAGACTGTGAGCATAAAAACCAGCACCGGATCCCCTGCCGTGCACAGAGCCTGTAACCACTGCACAGCAAAAGACCCGAACCGGAGTATCAGCTGCGCTCAGGTTACTCCGCTAGCACTTGTCTCCCGGTTGCCATGACGACGTGGCAGCACAGGGCAGGAGACCCTAACAGTACCCCCCCTCTGACGAGGAGTCAAAGAATCCCTACCACCGGGTTTATCGGGGAACTGCGAGAAGAAAGAGCGTATCAGTCTGGGGGCATGAAGATCACAACTGCGCACCCACGACCGCTCCTCCGGGCCATACCCCTTCCAGTGCACCAAAAATGACAGCCGACCCCGAACCATCTTGGAGTCAAGAATCCTTTCAACAACAAACTCCCTCTGGCCACGTATCAGAAGAGGGGAAGGTCTTCCACTGGAAGAAGGATTACTAATCGCCCGTTTTAAAAGGGAACAATGAAATGTTTTATTGATACCCAAAGAACGGGGCAGATCTAACTGAAATGCCACCGGATTGATAACCCTGGTGATCTTATAAGGGCCGATGAACCGGGGGCCTAACTTATGAGATGGCTGTCTCAACTTCAAATTCTTGGTAGACAACCAGACGAAGTCTCCTAATTTGAAACTGCAGGGTCTTTTCCGCTTATCAAAAACCCTTTTGGTCACTAATGACACAGACACAAGGGCTTTCTTCACTTTCCTCCAAATACCTCTAAGGACCGAAACCACAGAGGAACCACCAGGCGTGGAGTCCAGGGGGTCAAAAGAATTGGCCTTAGGATGATGCCCATACACACAAAGGAAGGGAGAGATCCCTGTAGCAGAGTGATGTCACGAACCGGTCTCTCACCTTTGCGGGTTCTGGGGTTCATCCGTTGCCAGTGCGGTTGCTCGCGGTGCTGTGCGCCCGTGTGGGGACACGGCGTGATCAATGGCACAGGTAATGCAGAGTCTGGGAACTGTGAGTGCGGGGACCAAATGGCCTAAGGCACTGCGGTGTGTCTGCTGTATAGGAGGTGGCCATGTTGGAGACCAAATAGCTAATACAGAGCACTTGTGAAAACACCTGTGGGCAGGTGTAAGCCAATCCCGTGCTTGTGCTGCCTTTAAGTAGGCTGGGATTATGTCACTCTGAGCCAGTGCTTTGTTGTATCAAAGCTGTGCTCTAGCTCTGAGCTCTCTCCGTGCATTCCTGTGTGATTCCCGTGGTCCAGATATTGCCTCCGTTCCCAGAGGTCCGTCTGCAGCCTTCACTGCTGAAAGATCCACCGGCTCTCCGCTGTGCTGTCAGTTAATTGCACTCCTATTGGAAATAGTTGGATTCCCAGTGTCCTGCATGAGGTTACCTTGTCAGTCTGCCTATCATTCAAAGTCTGGAGGATTCCGTTTCTCTCAGCTGTTCGTTTGTTCAACTCTGCATTTAACCCATTCATCACATTGTCTTCTACTACAGTTTCACAGTGATCTCCGGAACCCGCAAGTAACCCAATTCAGTACTTTTATTTGCTATGTTGTCATTACAAGGATAATTCATCACAGTCTCTCAGTTAACTCTCAAAACTCCATTGCCAATTCTTACAGTTAATTCTCCATGTCTGCATTAACCAGTTAAACACAATCTGCAGTTCAGCATCAAAGCTTGTTTATATTTGCTATGTTGTCATAACAAGGATAATTCATCACAGTCTCTCAGTTAACTCTCAAAACTCCATTGCCAATTCTTACAGTTAATTCTCCATGTCTGCATTAACCAGTTAAACACAATCTGCAGTTCAGCATCAAAGCTTGTTTATATTTGCTATGTTGTCATAACAAGGATAATTCTTCACAGTCTCTCAGTTAACTCTCAAAACTCCATTGCAAATCCTTACAGTTATCTCTTCATGTCTGCATTATCCAGTTAATCACATTCTGCAGTTCAGCATCAAAGCTTGTTTATATTTGGACAATCCAACATTTATTCATCAGCTTGTTTTGCATATGTTTCCATGAACATTTCTTTTATTTATTTTTGAGTTTTCTCTTGCATATTATTCCTGCAATACTTCAGTATAATATGATGATTAACAACTTGTCAGTTAACCCTTTACGGAATTGTTATTTTGAATAAATATATGAATCGGAACTTTCTTCGTCCTCCCTGCTTTCTTCATAGCCCAGCACCTACACCTGTGGTTGGTTCCGGGTTAACGGATTCACAAAAACACCCGGACCCGACAGTAAGCACTGGCCACATGGATCCGTCAAGTGACCAATTCGCAGGAGGCGGTGCTACGTCAGATATCCTTTCCCGTCTGGAAAACCAGGAGTCTATACAGACACAAATAGTGCAGTTTATGCAAACTATGGCAGACCGTTTAGAGACTCTTCATACGGCTATTAAAACGTCCCAAGTCCAGATTCTAACCCCGGATGTCCCAGTTACCACTACAGCTTCTCCTGTGACGCTGCCTACGTCCCGCTTGCAGTTACCCTCTCCGAGTAAGTTTGACGGAACTCCAAAACTTTGCAGAGGATTCCTGAATCAATGCGAGATCCAGTTTGAACTGATGTCTGCCAGTTTCCCATCAACTCGTTCTAAGGTTGCATATATTATTGCCCTCCTCTCCGGTCAGGCTCTGGAGTGGGCATCACCATTATGGGAGAGAGGTGATCCTATCCTCTCTAATTACAAAGAGTTCGTATCTTCCTTCCGGAGAATCTTTGACGAACCAGGCAGGACCACCTCAGCATCCTTGGAGATTCTCCGTCTACGTCAAGGTTTACGTCCTGTCAGTCAATATATTATTCAGTTTCGCACGTTGTCTTCAGAGTTAAACTGGAATGAGGAGGCCCTGATCGCCGCGTTTTGGAATGGACTTTCAGAAAGAATCAAGGATGATTTAACTATCCGGGATGTGCCAATTAAACTGGATGAATTGATTTCTCTCTGTAACAAACTTGACCTACGCTACAGGGAGCGATGTTTAGAGAAATCCAGGGCAGAGCGATCCAGTCCACGTGATCATCCTAGACCTCGACAAGATTCTTCATCACAGTCTCTAGTAATGACTGAAGAACCTATGCAGATTGGGCGCTCTCGCCTCACAGAGGAGGAACGACTTCGTCGTCGACAGGGTAACCTCTGCATGTACTGTGGGTCCTCCGAACATTTAGTTAAATTCTGCAAACTCCGACCGGGAAACTCTCGCCTCCTAGCTTATTCAAGAGAGGTTTAGCTAGGAGTTACTTTAGAATCACGTTCTGGGAAAGAGCCGACCTTGTCTATTCGATTAGAAGTTCCAAGTTCTACAGTGAAAGTTTCAGCTCTCCTAGATTCCGGGGCAGCCGAGAACTTCATCTCCTCAGCCTTTGTCATACGGTCTAAAGTTCAAACCATGCCTCTGGAAGCAGCAGTTGCCGTTACAGCAGTGGATGGAAGTCGAATTCCAGATGGTATAATTACTCATCGAACCGTATGTCTCAAGATGAAAGTTGGTGAGCTCCATTCCGAATACCTCTCCTTCTACGTGATTCCCAAAGCCTCTCAAGATGTGATACTTGGTTTACCTTGGCTGCAGAAACATAATCCTCAACTTAATTGGCAAACCATGGAAGTCCTTTCATGGGGTAAATCTTGTACCAAGGACTGTGTAGCTACAATTGTACCTCTTCGGTCAATTAGCCTTTCCGATCTACCTCCGATGTATCAATCCCTTGCGGATGTTTCCAGTAAGCAAGCAGCAGACTCTCTACCTCCTCATCGTGAATGGGACTGCCCAGTCGTCCTGGTTCCGGGCAAGACCCCTCCTAGGGGACAAATTCATCCGCTATCCATCCCAGAGACGCGAGCTTTCCGGGATTGGTCCACTCCTACAACTCTCAAGGGGATTCAGCGATTTCTTGGCTTTGCTAATTTCTATAGGAGATTCATTAAGAATTATTCTACGTTAGCTGCTCCTATCACAGCCCTAACTCGCAAGGGAGCAAATCCTACGAACTGGTCTTCTGAAGCAATCAAAGCCTTCTCTGATTTAAAGCAAGCCTTTGTGTCAGCCCCCATTCTTCGACAGCCTGATTTGAATCGTCCCTTTCTACTAGAGGTGCATGCATCTACAGAAGCAGTAGGAGCTGTGTTGTCACAAGTCTTTGAAGATAAAAAGGTCCATCCCTGCGGATATTTCTCCCGTAAGTTCCTCCCGGCAGAACGTAATTATGCAATCGGTGAGCAAGAGTTACTTGCCATCAAGTTGGCATTTGAGGAGTGGAGATACCTTCTAGAAGGAGCTCAACATCGCATTACAGTTTATACTGATCATAAGAATCTTCTGTATCTGCAGTCAGCTCAGTGTTTGAATCCACGACAAGCTCGATGGGCGCTTTTCTTCTCACGATTTGATTTCAAACTCACCTATCGTCCAGGGTCTCAGAACAAAAAGGCAGATGCCCTTTCCCGGTCCTTTGCTTCTTCTGAATTAAATGATGCTACCACGAATCAAGCCATTGTGAATCCTACGTCCTTTTTAATGACTCGAACCTCTCCAGTTCCTCCGCCTGGCAAGACCTTAGTCGCCACAAGTCTCCGAAAACGGCTGCTTACCTGGGCTCACTCCTCTTCCTTCATGGGTCATCCTGGGGTTCTAAAGACTCTCAAATTTATTCAACAGTCTTATTGGTGGCCACGTCTCAAAGCCGATGTCCAAGAGTTTATAGCAGCATGTCCTAAATGTGCCCAACATAAGAGTCCAAGAAGTTCTCCACCAGGGTTTCATCCATTGCCAGCCCTAGAGGTTCCAGCAGCAGATCAAGAGCTTCAACGTCTATCTAGCATCTGAAGTTGTGTACGTAAGTCCTTGGTCAAAACTTTCGCTCGTTATAAATCTTTTGTAGATAGAAAACGTAAAACTGTACCGAATTACAAAGTGGGAGACCAAGTTTGGATTTCTACGCGCAATCTCAAGTTCAAAGTTCCTTCTAAGAAATTTGCTCCCAAGTTCATTGGTCCATTTCCCATTGTAAAGGTACTCAACCCTGTGTCATACAAAGTCAAGTTGCCACCGTCTTTGAGAATTCCTAACGCCTTTCATACATCTTTACTGAAGCCTTTGATTCTCAATAAGTTCCGTACTACCCAGTCCAAATCTCCTAAAGTTCACTCTTTGCAGAATGAGGAATTTGAAGTTAAAGAGATTGTGGACTTACGTTTCCGATATGGACGTTTACAGTTTCTGGTCGACTGGAAGGGTTACGGTCCGGAGGAGAGATCCTGGGTTTTCTCTGAAGATGTTCAAGCTCCAAGTCTGGTACAGAAATACTTCTCCAAAAATCCTGACAAGGTTCAAAGGTGTTCGGAGACCACCCGTAGAAGAGGGGGTACTGTCACGAACCGGTCTCTCCCCTTTGCGGGTTCTGGGGTTCATCCGTTGCCAGTGCGGTTGCTCGCGGTGCTGTGCGCCCGTGTGGGGACACGGCGTGATCAATGGCACAGGTAATGCAGAGTCTGGGAACTGTGAGTGCGGGGACCAAATGGCCTAAGGCACTGCGGTGTGTCTGCTGTATAGGAGGTGGCCATGTTGGAGACCAAATAGCTAATACAGAGCACTTGTGAAAACACCTGTGGGCAGGTGTAAGCCAATCCCGTGCTTGTGCTGCCTTTAAGTAGGCTGGGATTATGTCACTCTGAGCCAGTGCTTTGTTGTATCAAAGCTGTGCTCTAGCTCTGAGCTCTCTCCGTGCATTCCGGTGTGATTCCCGTGGTCCAGATATCGCCTCCGTTCCCAGAGGTCCGTCTGCAGCCTTCACTGCTGAAAGATCCACCGGCTCTCCGCTGTGCTGTCAGTTAATTGCACTCCTATTGGAAATAGTTGGATTCCCAGTGTCCTGCATGAGGTTACCTTGTCAGTCTGCCTATCATTCAAAGTCTGGAGGATTCCGTTTCTCTCAGCTGTTCGTTTGTTCAACTCTGCATTTAACCCATTCATCACCTTGTCTTCTACTACAGTTTCACAGTGATCTCCGGAACCCGCAAGTAACCCAATTCAGTACTTTTATTTGCTATGTTGTCATTACAAGGATAATTCATCACAGTCTCTCAGTTAACTCTCAAAACTCCATTGCCAATTCTTACAGTTAATTCTCCATGTCTGCATTAACCAGTTAAACACAATCTGCAGTTCAGCATCAAAGCTTGTTTATATTTGCTATGTTGTCATAACAAGGATAATTCATCACAGTCTCTCAGTTAACTCTCAAAACTCCATTGCCAATTCTTACAGTTAATTCTCCATGTCTGCATTAACCAGTTAAACACAATCTGCAGTTCAGCATCAAAGCTTGTTTATATTTGCTATGTTGTCATAACAAGGATAATTCTTCACAGTCTCTCAGTTAACTCTCAAAACTCCATTGCAAATCCTTACAGTTATCTCTTCATGTCTGCATTATCCAGTTAATCACATTCTGCAGTTCAGCATCAAAGCTTGTTTATATTTGGACAATCCAACATTTATTCATCAGCTTGTTTTGCATATGTTTCCATGAACATTTCTTTTATTTATTTTTGAGTTTTCTCTTGCATATTATTCCTGCAATACTTCAGTATAATATGATGATTAACAACTTGTCAGTTAACCCTTTACGGAATTGTTATTTTGAATAAATATATGAATCGGAACTTTCTTCGTCCTCCCTGCTTTCTTCATAGCCCAGCACCTACACCTGTGGTTGGTTCCGGGTTAACGGATTCACAAAAACACCCGGACCTGACAAGTGAGCCGCGTTGTTATAGGCAAACTCCGCCATGGACAGATGAGCAACCCAGTCAGTCTGACACTTGGAGACATAACACCTGAGGAACTGCTCCAAGGACTGGTTCACCCTTTCAGTCTGCCCATTAGACTGCGGATGGTAGCCTGATGACAAGCTGACAGAAATCTGGAGATCGGAACAAAATGCCCTCCAGAATTTGGCCACAAACTGGGATCCGCGGTCAGAGACCACATCAAGTGGCAACCCGTGGAGACGCACAACATGCAGCATAAATAATTCAGACAGGCGTCTGGTCGATGGCAGCCCAACCAGTGGAACGAAGTGCGCCATCTTCGAAAACCTGTCAACGACAACCCAGATGGCTGTCATCCCCGAGGATTTGGGCAAGTCCACCACAAAATCCATTGAAATGTGGGTCCATGGCTTAGATGGAATAGAGAGTGGATGTAATGGGCCAACAGGAACCCCTCTAGGAGTCTTATTTCGGGCACAGATGTCACATGCCCGAACCCACTGATCCACATCCTTAGCCACCGAGGGCCACCACACCGCCCTAGATAGCAACTCCCGAGTTCTGGCAATACCCGGGTGACCTGCCGACTTCTTGGCATGGAATTCCAGGAACACTCGCTGTCTTAACCTAGGAGGCACAAACAAAAGACCTACCGGAAGGTCTGGAGGAGCCTGCTCCTGTGCTCTAAGGACTAATGACAAGAGGTCCTGGGTAATGCCCACTTTAATACATGATGGGGACACAATGGGCAACGGCTTCTCGGTGGTCTCCTGGATTGGAGCAAAACTCCGCGAGAGCGCATCAGCCTTGATGTTTTTTGACCCAGGGCGATATGTTATCAAAAAATTAAAGCGAGCAAAAAACAAAGCCCATCGTGCCTGCCTGGCATTGAGACACTTCGCTGACTCTAAATATGCCAGATTCTTATGGTCGGTGAGAATTGAGACCACAAACTTAGCCCCCTCAAGCCAGTGTCTCCACTCCTCGAGTGCATCCTTAATAGCCAACAATTCCCGGTTACCCACGTCATAATTCATCTCGGCAGGCGAAAATTTACGGGAAAAGTAAGCGCAGGGATGAAGGCGATTATCAGACACTCCCATCTGAGAGAGCACTGCCCCAATACCCATCTCAGAGGCATCCACCTCCACCACAAAAGGACGCTCTGGATCTGGGTGTCGCAGCACCTTGGCCGAGACAAATGCCCTTTTGAGACGGGCAAAAGCCGCTTTAGCCTCACAAGACCAGTGAGCAACATCCGCCCCTTTCTTAGTGAGTGCCACCAAGGGCGCCACTATAGACGAAAATCCAGCGATAAATCGTCTATAAAAATTCGCAAAGCCCAGGAAACGCTGAAGCGCCTTCAAACTAGTGGGCTGCACCCAATCCAGGACTGCCTGTACCTTGGAACCCTCCATTTGGAAACCTTCTGGGGAGATAATATATCCTAGAAATGCGATTTGCTGAACTTCAAATTCGCACTTCTCCAGCTTCGCCCCAAGCCGGTGGTCTCTGAGTTTCTGGAGGACTAAGCGTACATGCTTCCGATGTTCCTCCAGGGAATGGGAGAAGATTAGGATGTCATCTAAGTATACAACTAAGAATCTATCCAAATATTCCCTGAGTACATCATTCATGAAATCCTGGAAGACTGCCGGGGCATTACAGAGCCCAAAAGGCATCACCAAATATTCATAATGCCCTAAGTGGGTATTAAAGGCAGTCTTCCATTCATCCCCCTCTCTTATTCGGATTAGATTGTACGCCCCGCGTAGGTCAATCTTAGAAAAAATGGTGGCAGTACGAAGCTGGTCAAACAAGACCGAACTGAGAGGCAGTGGGTATGAGTTTTTAATCGTGATACGGTTCAATTCCCTGAAGTCGATGCAGGGTCGCAACGAACCGTCCTTTTTACCCACGAAGAAGAACCCCGACCCAACTGGAGACTGTGAAGGTCTGATAAATCCCTTAGCCAAGTTCTCCTGAATGTACTCTGCCATAGCCTGAGTCTCAGGACGTGACAGGGAGTACAACCTGCTCTTGGGAAGCTTAGCATTCGGCAACAAATCAATGGCACAGTCATAGGGGTGATGGGGAGGTAGTACCTCTGCAACTTTTTTGGAGAACACGTCCGCAAAATCTGCATAACACCCTGGCAATCCTGGCAAACTTAGCTGCGAGAGCCTGACTGGAAGGCTCAAGCAACTCCTGAAACAATCAGTACCCCAACTAAGAATCTCCCCAGAGACCCAGTCAAATTGAGGATTGTGGGCCCTTAACCAGGGTAACCCCAACACCAATGGGGCAAAAGTACAGACAGTCACATAAAAGGACAATTTTTCAGAGTGTGTGGCTCCAATAAACAAAGAGGTAATTTTACCTTGGGATAATGGTTCCCCGTTTAACCCACAAATCTCAATTTCCAATGCCAAGGGTACTTAGGGAACAGAGTGTTTCAGGGCGAATTGGCGGTCCATGAAAACCCCGTCGGCCCCACTGTCCACAAAGGCCTCAGTCTTGACAGTTTGACCGAGGATCTTCAAGGTCACCGGAATGATAAAAGTCTTCTTGGGAAATTCTGACTTCTGGCCTGACAGGATATTTCCCATCACCCTCAGGCCCTGAAGTTTTCCGGCTTTTCTGGGCATGATACTACCACATGACCTTTATTCCCACAGGAGGAGAGGCGGGTAGCCCCAATCTGCATAGGCTCCTCGGAAAACTCCTCAGAGTCTGAAGTTCTCTTGGGAAAGAAGGAAACCTCGGTCTCCCTTTCAAGCCTACGCTCTCTCAGCCGTCTATCCACCCGGATGGATAACTGCATGAGCTGATCCAAGCTATCAGGCAAGGGATATTGTACCAGTTGGTCTTTTATCTGGTTAGAAAGACCTCTTCGGTACTGGTGTCTCAGGGCTGGGTCATTCCACTGGGTATCATGGGCCAACCTCCGAAACTCCGTACAGTAAACCTCAACTGGCCTTCGCCTTGCTTAAGGATCGAAATCTGAGCCTCGGCTGAGGCCGTCTTGTCAGGGTCATCATACAACATGACCAGTGCCGTAAAAAAAGCATCAACACTTTTAAGCGACGAACAGTCAGGCTGCAACCCATATGCCCAGACCTGTGGGTCTCCTTGTAGCAAGGAAATCACTATGCCCACCCACTGGATCTCCGACCCAGAAGACTGAGGCCTACGCTGGAAGTATAGCTTGCAGCTCTCCTTGAAAAAAAAGAACTGTGAGCGATCTCCAGAAAAATGATTCGGGAGATTTACTTTCGGCTCCTTAACCCCTGAAGGTGCTGCTGCTGCGGGAGCTCCGCCAGCGGCCTGGGAGGTGTGCATTTTAATGGACAAATCATTAAATTGTCGAGTCAGGACCTGCACCTGATCGACCACCTGTTGCAACGTATTTTGAGGGGTGTGCTCCATATTCCCACAAAATTTCAACAGGAGTATTAGGCTGCTGAATATGTTATGCACACCAGTGCCTGCAGGAATGTACTGGTGTCTGAACTGTTATGCACACCAGTGCCTGCAGGAATGTACTGGTGTCTGAACTGTTATGCACACCAGTGCCTGCAGGAATGTACTGGTGTCTGAACGAATAGGGATGCAAAACAAATGAACTCACAGACAGACTGGGGAATATGACATTACGTACACAGAAGGTGATAGGGTAACAAAATAAACACAAAGTGAACAGAGAAGCCCAGAGGCTAAGAAACTGGGTGTCTCCCTAGTATTAGGAATGCTCAGATGGAAAAAGCAAGATGTTGTGTTTTAATACGTAGAGAACCCGAAATGCTGTTGCTAAGGGCAACAGCAAAACCCTAAAGGGTTACCAACGGGTGTGGCAGTAAACTCCTTGGTCTGAGATGGAATGATAGACACAAGGAGAGTCTCCACAATCCTAATCCTCACTTGCAGTGCACAGGTTCAGTTTACTGCCACTAACTGACACCTGAACACCTTGCACAGTGAGAAAGGATTTAGGCAGGCAAGTCTGAGAATACAGCCGCAAACTTGCTAAGTTCACAGAGTAGCAAAAGAACCCCAGCAAGTTAAACGACTGACTCCAGTCTTACTGCTAGGTCTGGATTGGCAGAGTGTAGTACCAAATTCCCAGGCCTATTTGCAGTAAGCAACAACAAATACAAAGCTACACAGTACTGGCTAACTTTCAGGAACTAACTAACCAACAAAGATTCAGCAGCATCTGCTTAACCTGAGAAGAGGGTTTATAAAGCAGGTGCTGTCCACGCCCCACTCAGACCTCACAGACTGTGAGCATAAAAACCAGCACCGGATCCCCTGCCGTGCACAGAGCCTGTAACCACTGCACAGCAAAAGACCCGAACCGGAGTATCAGCTGCGCTCAGGTTACTCCGCTAGCACTTGTCTCCCGGTTGCCATGATGACATGGCAGCACAGGGCAGGAGACCCTAACACAACCTCTCCTATAACATGTCATAATTTGAGAATTATGAAAACCTGGTAAAGTTTGATCAGTTCTCACTATAGGACACAGTGCTTTAGTAGCCCTGGGAAAAATAGGACTGGCGGGTAGAGAATTTTGTGGTCCAGATAAACTTATTGCCTGCATTCTTCTTTTTGAGAGCACTTTGAAATAGGGAATTTCTATCGATTTTCATCCCTTTGGCTTTAATGTTGGACAACTTCTGCCAATTGTAACCCCTTTCTTTAAATTTAGCAACTACCACATCCAAAGCTGATCATAAGTCCTCACGCTGGCTTGTGATGCGAGCAACATGTAACATCAGAGAATATGGAAGAACGTGTTTTAGAGAGGTGAGATGATAACTACTCGCCTCAAGTAATGTATTCCGATCTGTGAGTTTGTAATAAACTGTTGACATCAATTTATCTTCTTTCTTATGAACCATCACATCCAAATAATTGATCTTTTGATGATTATATGCATAGGTGAACTTGATTGGCGATGATATGGGGTCCATCATGATACAGAAAGTTTCCTCAGTGCCTTGCCAGAGCAGAAACAGGTTGTCAATATATCTAGTTAGCCAGATGATGTTATGTTTATATGAAGGTTCTTGAAAGAAAATGTTTCCTTCTTGACAGAGCATATACACATTCGTGTAAGATGGTGACACGCTACTGCCCATGGCGCATCCTGCTAGTTGTAGATAAAGGAACTTGAGGAAATACTAAAAGAAGGCTAAAAAATGACTATATAAATATGGAGGAATTTAACTATATGATGAATAGAAATCAAAGAATTGACACCTTCTATCATATCCCCAGGATCCATAAGAATCTATCCCACCCCCAGGCCATCCAATAATCAGTGGTATAGGTTCCTTGACATCTAGGATATCAGAATTTGCAGATGTGTATATCAAAAAATATGTACCCAAACCGGAATCCTTTATTCAGGACAACACCCATATATTGCAAATATTAAAAGATGTAACTTAGGATGAAAACTATATATATGGTGTTCAGTAGATGTCCAATCTCTTTATATAGCAATCCCACATGAAAAGGGAATACAAGTGATAAAAAGTGTTCTACAAAAGGATTCAGAGATAAGTTTGGACATGGTGCATTTTTCAGGATCTTGTTTGGAATTTGAAAATGAATTACTTTGTGTTTCTAGAAGAGTGGTTCTTGCAGACATGTGAGACCGTTATGGGTGTATCTGTGCCCAGAGTCTGGCAAACTTGTATGTGGGAAACTGGGAAACAGAGATGTTGAAAGGGGACATGCAAAATCATCTTGTGCTGTTTAAAAGGTACATAGACGATATCCAAATAATATGGAATGGTGATGTCAACAGCTTTGAAAAATTCATGGCACAAATTAATGTGAATGAGTACAATTTAAAATGTACACATGTTACGAATAGCAGAAAAATAGATTTCTTAGATCTGGTTAAAAGTACTGAAAATTTCCCATCCAATAAGGAAATAGAAACATATACTCATTATAAAAATGTAGATAGTAATAGTTACTTAGAATTTACGAGCTGCCATCTCAAAAAATGGAACACAAATATCCCTTTCTCTCAATTTACCAGATTGAGGAGAAATTGTACAGATGTAAGGAAATTTGAGGAACAGTCACAGATTTACACGGAACATTTCAAGGAACGAGGATATCCATCCAATTTAATTGAGAGATTAAAAATTAAAGCTAAGGAAAGAAATAGAATAGATCTTTTAGAATATAAGAATAAAAAGACTTCAATAGGAAAACCAGATATGAGTAAAGATAAAATCTTTTGTCCATTTATAACACAATTTAACAGTAAAAATAAAGAAATTGAAAGGATCATTAAGAAAAACTGGCATGTACTAAAACTGGACCAAGTGCTTGTTAGAATATCTTCCAGATAGGCCAGATATAATATACAAAAAAGCTAATAACATACAGTCCTATGTGTCTAAAAGTTGTCTAGATAAAGTACTAGGGGGAGAGGATAAGAATTTCTTACAAGGGCTAAAAGTTTTTTTTCACCTTCGGGCATTGTAAGATATGCTCATTGGGTGAAAGAACCAAAGTATTTCAAAATCAAAATAATAAAAATAAGAATGCTAAAAAGCAAATTATAAAAAGCTTTATAAATTGCAATACAACCTATGTAATTTACATGCTAACTAGCCCGTGTGGTAACCATTATATAGGTAAAACTAAGAAGGAATTAAAAATTTGAATTCTGGAACATACAAGAAATATAAAAAATGGAATCACAAACCATGGTGTGCCACGACACTTTAAACAATTTCATAATAGTGATCCGAAGTTATTGATTTTTAAAGGTATAGAACATGTCACCATAGATGTAAGAGGTGGCGATAGGGATAAAAAAAACTTACTAAGAGAGAAACTTTCTGGATTGTCATGTTGGATACATTGACACCCAGAGGATTAAATGAGAACGATGAAATTACGCCCTTTATTGTAGACTCCTAGAGCACTTGATTATACTGGACCAGCTATCTTTGTTTGGCTGCTTTTCGGTGATAGTGTTTATCCGTTTTAGTTTAATTTCAGTTAAATCTAAGTGATCCTGGTCTATAGAACCTTTAAAGGTTGGGGACATAGTGTGTATTAACTGACTTTATTAGTTTTATTTAGCAAGAGTTTACAGTGTCCATCTTAAATTCTTCAGAGTTTCGTTAAAATTCGTTAAAATTCGGCTAGGTATAGTACTAATATGGCAAAGGACATTAATATCAATATCTAAATGGATGTGTAACACATAGCCTTTAGTTTATGTTCCTTTGTACGTGTTTCCAATATATACAAATATAATTCGTTATGCATTAACGAACATTGTTTGTCATTTTCGGTAAAATATATTACGAACTGATAGTGTAATTTACCATGTGCTATTACATTCATCTCTGGAAATCCTAAATGCTCTGGTTATCTTTTTCTGTAAGTTACCAGTCTGTTACAAAGTTTGTAATGTTTATATTTAACTAGTATGCCTTCTATTCTCGGTCTGACACACTAATAATTGTTTTAAATGCCCTACCATTACCTTTCACTATATTCCTTTTTTCCTTTCAGGTGTTTGAAATCTTATTGTTAATTGGAGCTATAGAACTCTGAGAGAAATACTGTTTTTATTGTGACTGTACGGTGCTATTTATTAAACTATAAAGGGTTCACTCTGGTTTTATAAAGCCACTGAGAGAGTGATTTGAGAAAAACTATAAAGATGAAGTGATAATTACTTATAGTTAAATGCCGGAGAATGTGGCTTAATTATATAATGGAGCTCCGTTACAGGAGCCTCAATGGTGGCTTTAGAAAAGCGAGTGGATTCTAATTTTATTGTATGCTGACTTTTATATATACTGTATCATGTAACAAAAGTTTGTGACTGTAACTGTTATGTTGGTCTAATTGTAAGGAAAATCTAAGCTTGATTGCTTTGTGACTGTATAAACTGTGATGAAAGAATCCAATTGGGCATCATCACTACAATAACCAGGGTTCACGTCACCAAGGCCAACCCTCTGATGAAGTCTGATGATGAAACGCATTGGAGCGTGGCCTGGTGTGTGTGTGCTACCCCCCGGATCAACTCCCTCCGTGCAGCGAGCTGCAGTGTCTTGACGTGCTGGGGACTTCCTCGGTGTGGCTTGCGGTGTCCTGATGCTAGAGCGGATGAGTGCTGAAGCTGATGCCGGTGATTATAAAAATCTAAAACCAAGTGGTAGATCTAGTCCACTCAGATTAATTTATAAGTACAACCAAATCCTGCTTAGAGTGGTCCTATATATATGTGTGTGATTATTCCAAAATAAAAATGTATTGCACTAAGAAGCGCTCCTTCTAATCTTAATTTTAGAAACCTCCTTACCCGTGGGATTCCGGGAAACATCTTGGAAGGAAGCTGCAGCCTGCATTATCAGAGCTTGGTGCCTCTAAGTGAATATTGAGGATAAACTCTGATTTTATAATACGGGACTACTGTGAGCGCACCAGTACATTGTTTTAATCTCATATATATATATATATATATATATAAGAAATGGGGGGATAGGGGTACCAGCGACAAGTGCCGCTAAAAACAGTGGTTTAATATGCTTTCAAATTGAAAGCCAATAGATGTTATACAATTATAAAAGTAAATTTTAAGATATACGAGAGTAAAAACAGTTTAAGAAATGGTTTAAAATACAAGAATTTTTTTTTTCATATAAAAGACTATACGAAAAGTATAAAAGGATAGGAATTCAAACTTAACTTGAAAACAGTGGGTGGTCAGTACATACATACAGTATAGAACACAATTACCCAACTGCGCTAGGACAGATATGTATTTGCACCTCTAGAGAGAAGAGAGAAGATAGATGACCAGTCGGCGACCCGGATCTGCTTCCTGGATCCCTGACTCCTGCTGGCAAATGTCGAGCCTATTCCACCGTCACTGTCCCCCACCGACACGTTTCAACCCTTACCTGGGCCTTTCTCAAGGTGATCTTCTCTCTTACTCCCAGGAATTTCTGGTAATTGATTGAATCCTAATATCACCCGAACTGTTCCTATGAATTGAGTGTTTACCTTTGGATTAGGACGGTGGTTTTTAGATTTTTATAGCTGAATTTTTATTGATATCTGGAATATTGGTCGGTGAAAATCGGAGAATAAGTGCCATAAGGAGGGAGAAGGAAGATTGCGGGCTCTGATATCGCCTTGATTTTCTAAGTAAAGGAATGTACACACCCTCTTTCATATCTTAGTTGGCGCCTACATAGAAATTGCACATTTCTTGATGGTGATGGGATGTTTACAAAGCTACTCCCCATCTGTCTGTGATTGGCCGCAGACTTCAGTGACTTTGTGAATCTTGCTGTGTCATGACATCACTAGACGTCACAAAATATTGTGGTTTTTGGAATATTTAGGTTTTCGGGTATCTGGATAAACAATATCCGACCTGAACAAATATATTTTCAATGTTTATATACTGCACCAAAACAATACTCACAGTAAACACAATATTGTAAAGATTTTCTTAATTATTTTCAGTGTGGGTTGTCGATTATGATAATGGATCTTATTAGCTTGCAGTTTTGTCCCCAATCATTATCCCCAGATATGACAGACATTATTCCCCATTCCCCCAGCATACAAACCTCCAGTTTTGCAAAGCACATTTTTATTGGCACCTAAGTTTGTTTTCACTGTAATCAGTTCTACAAAGACCTGTCTGGCCATGATACTGTACATCAGTGCCGCAAATAGGCATTTTAGCACTGTGTGCAAGAAATGGCTTTGGCGCCCCCCCCCCCCCCACACACCTTATGTAAAATATGGGTAGTGCGCGCCGTAGGCGCACCCAAAAAAATTGGGGCGTGGCTTCATGAGGAAAGGGTGGTGCACAAAATAATACCAATTCATACTACGGTGCACAGTAGTCTCCATTATTCAATTTACACCGCACAGTAGCGCCACTACACCAGGTAGAGCCCCTTTTACACATTACAGCAGACAGTCCCCCTTTTTACACATTACGGCAGACAGCAACCCCCTTTTTACACATTACGGCAGACAGTCCTCCTTTTTACACATTACGGCAGACAGCATCTTCCTTTTTACACATTACGGCAGACAGCGTCCTCCTTTTTCACATTACAGCAGACAGCGTCCCCTTTTTACACATAACGGCATACAGCGTCCCCTTTTTACACATTATGGCAGACAGCATCCCCTTTTTACACATTACGGCAGACAGTGTCTCCTTTTTACACATTATGGCAGACAGTCCCCCTTTTTACACATTACGGCAGACAGCGTCCCCTTTTTACACATTACGGCAGACAGCGTCCCCCTTTTTACACATTAGAGCAGACAGTGTCCCCTTTTTACACATTACGGCAGACAGCGCCCCCCTTTTTACACATTACGGCAGACAGCGTCCCCTTTTTTCACATTACGGCAGACAGTTTCCCCCTTTTTACACATTACGGCAGACAGCGTCCCCTTTTTTACACATTACGGCATCCAGTCCCCCTTTTTACACTTTACGGCAGACAGCGTCAATAGAGAGACAGACACACGGACAGACAGACACTTACCATCTCTCCCTGCTGTCCCGTGTGACACTGGCAGGGGCGGATCTAGACTTTTCTTTTAGGGGGGGCGGTTTAAGAATTAATTCTGACTCCTCCCCCTCATACATATTACACCACACACCGTATCACTCCTTATACACATTACATCGCACTGTATCGCTGCCTATATACATTACCCCGCCCAATATTGCTCCTTATTCAAATTACCCCACACCATATGGCTCCTTATTCACATTACCCTGCACCGTATCAAAAAGTAAAAATATCAAAATACAAATAAAAAATAAAAGATAAAATAAACAATGGAAAATATTAAATAAAACAAGAAGTACAGACATGGGACAGCCTTCCTCCCCAAATTACACCCCCATACAAAGACCCCCTCCCCTATATTTCACCTCAGTACAGACATGACAGCCCCCTTTCCTCATATTACACCCTAGTAAACATAAACCTCTTACCCCAAACACCCTTCCATCACATCCCCCAGTATAAACAGACCCTCTCCCCCATATTTCCCTAATACACACACGTGACAAACCTCCTCCATCACATCCCTTCCAGTATACACAGACACCCTCCCCCATATCACCCCCCCCCCCCATACACACTTGACAGTGTTCCCATAGTACTACCTGAGTTTCTTGCTTCAGTTAAAAAAGCAGGGTGCCGGGACAGTCAGAGTGCCCTGAGAGGAGTGAGCAGCACTTGCAGAGACCGGTGGTCCCGATGGAAAAAGCTTGCCAATTTCTCTAAATCATAGCTAGCTACAAACATACCACCTCCTTCTTTGATGACTTTTCACACTATGAGAAGAGGCAAGAGGAAGAGAACAGTGTCAAGAAGGTGATTAAAAATTAGAGGGGCACACGCAATCACGAACAACACACAGGCGTTCACCTCCACTCCTATATTGGTGTGGAAGGGAACGGACTTCAACCAAGCAAATATATAATTACCACATTACTGGACAAACTGAAATGCTAGAGTCCAAAGCCTCCAAATTTGTACCCCCTTCTCCATTTTTAGGGATTACGATAATCTCGGATTTAATGCTGTAATGCAAATAAACTGGTGTATACCGCAGGATCAAGATTGGATATTTTCCCCTCCACAGAGTCTGGATACTTATTTTGTGAAAATCTCGTGGGTTTCTTTTTTTCCAATTTTTTTATTGCATTTTTATTTACATATATTGTGGCAGATGCTTTCTTTTTCTTTTTCACAGCTTCCAGTTACACGCATGTGAGCATCCCTTTATTTTTACAGCATACAGAACCAGCAGCACCCCAGAATTTTTACAGCAGATAAGACAGGACCAGTGTACATTTATTTTAAAAGCAGCACCCCTGTATTTTTACATCATACAGGACCAGTGTACATTTATTTTTACAGCAGCACCCCTGTATGTTTACAGCATACAAGACAGGGCCAGTGTATATTTATTTTAACAGCAGTACACCTGTATTTTTACAGCATACAGGACCAGTGTACTTTTATTTTACTAGCAGCATCCCTGTATTTTTACAGCATGCAGGACCAGTGTACATTTATTTTCACAGCAGCACCCCAGAATTTTTACAGCATACAAGACAGGGCCAGTGTACATTTATTTTCACTGCACCACTGAATTGTTACAGCCAGCACCCCTGTATTTTAACAGCATACAGGAGGACAGTGCCCCTGCCCCCTGTACAACATAGTGACAGCCAGGACAGCAACACCCATGTACAGCTACAGCACCCCTAACAGAACATGAGACACCAGTGATGGCCAGGACAGCACCCCTAACAGCACAGGGAAACCACAGTGACAGGAACAGCACCCATATAGAGCACACACTGGCCCCACCTGAAGCCACCACCCACAGAGAGAGACAGAGGTCAGTCTCCCTAACTCTCCAAGTCTGGAGTGAAAATGGTATGTTCGCACAGCTCCTTATATGGAGTCCAAAACCCGTGAGAATCCAACAGCTGGATAATGATGTTTTGCCTAATTCTGGGATCTGAGACTGGCAGAAGTCCCGGTCCGGACTCAGAATCTGGCTCGGAATGTGGATGTTCGGGGTGGGGCAGGGGGGGGGGGGGGGGTGCTCATCTCTAAAAAAAAGTAGTTAATAACTATACCATGACCATGCGTAATTCCAGACTGCTGAATGGGAGCTGATGGTTGTCTATTTGAAATGTGCTGATCTCTTGCATGTGTGCAATGACTGAGGAATGTGCAGAGACCAGCAAGGCGATAAGCATGACCAAATAATCACCGATGCCCCAGGATCGAGCAATCTCAAATCAATAAACACCAGATTTTAAATTTGGTCCCAAATTGCCAATGAAGTTATCATTATACATAGTGATACATTTACTAAAGCTTCTAAAACAGAGAATTGGTGATGTTGCCCATAGCAACCAATCAGATGCTGCCTATCATTTTCTAAAAGGCAATAGGGAAATGATAGACAGCATCTCATTGGTTGCCATGGGCAACATTACCAATTCTCTTTTAGAAGCTTCAGAAAACGTACCCTTTAATTTCTTGTTTACTTGTGTTTGCAAATATATATTGCTGTATTCTATATTTGTGTATACAGTTTAACTGCCAATTTATTTATTTTTCATCGCTCCAGTTTTAAATTCCTAACATTCCATTTTGACAATAAGAAGGCGTTGAGAGTCTGATGGCTTGTTGAAATAAAAGTAACTTTATTTCATTATGTCAGAAGCCAAATAACCTACTGCACTGTAGATTGAAAGGGTTGGGTATGGGTGACCATCATTTGGGTCACCATACCGTCACCAGGATCCTGGGGTTTATGGGTGGGATGCCGACTGTCGGGATTTTACGGGGTCGGGATGCAGGCGTCGGTATTGTGATCGGCGGTAACATAACTACATCCCAATTGAAATACAGTATATTTACTACAGAATAGACGGTGCTTGAAGTGGCAAACTGTACAGCAGATAAGCCAAGGAGTCTTATCCTGACAGGATGCGCCTCAGCCGGATGTTACTAACAAACAAAATATATGCAAATAGTCACTTAGTAATATTGGGTCTGATTTATAATTGGACGTAAACCCGATTTTTAATTTCTGTGGACAATTCTGGCTGTTAAAAATAGCAAATAAGAGAAAATGAAAAATTGGATTGCGCTGGTCACTATAGAAACCAGCAGAACAATTTGATGGTCCAGCTCAAAATTCTAAACTACATTTTTTCACACATCCAGCCATAGCATTTGTGATAGACAGTAGCGCACTTCCCTGAATCAATGTATCCGATACAGTTTATGGGCTGTGGGTTTATAGTCTGTAATGATATACAGTATCTGACGGCTTCTAATACTCCATGGTTTAATAACAACACTTAAAAATAGTCGTACCTTTTTAATTGAGCTGGGCTCAATTAATGCGGATGGTAAGAGCAGCGCCATTACCCAAACTTTTCAAATAATGTGGACAGATGTTACTCCAGGTGATTTGTGAGTGGGAAATGCAGGTCTGCTACACAGAAAAGCCATAGGGGACAAAATGCTTGAGTCTAACACCAAAGTAAGAAAGTGATGGAATAAATTCAAATAAAGGAGAAACAAGCTGCGAGATCATGTCAAAGAAATTGCAGGTGCCATTGGACCTGATGTCCAGGGGTCACTTACAGAGTCCAACTGTCTCTCTCTCTCTCTCTCTCTCTCTCAATATATCCAGAGCCAGTGCAAACCATGCGTTATAGGAGCAAATGCGTGGCTCTGCTGCTTGTTTAAAGGACCAGTCACATGACCACTGACATCCACAAGTCCACCTAGTACAATTGTTCAGTCTATTTAAAGTTGCTCAGAGCACAAAGCTGTAATTGCGCCAAGCATTCCCGAACTTCTGCATCCTATTCCTGTGTATCAAGACTCTGGACTGTTCCTGACGATTCTTCTGTTTGCTGATGTTGGTACTGACCTTGCTCTGTTCAGTCCTGATTTGGCTTGTCCTGACATTCCTTCCTGTGATCCATATTGGCATATCTCAGTCCAATAGTGTACCAGCCAAAGCATTTGATATGGTGTTCACCAATAAAATTATTTTAAATATAAAAATCCTTGGATTCATCTTACAGATAGTGGCCCTCATTCTGAGTTGTTCGCTCACAAGCCGATTTTAGCAGCATTGCACACGCTAAGCTGCCGTCTACTGGGAGTGAATCTTAGCTTCTTAAAATTGCAAACGAAAGATTTGCAATATTGCGAAAAGACATCTCTGTGCAGTTTCTGAGTAGCTCGAGACTTACTCTGCCAGTGCGATCAGTTCAGTGCTTGTCGTTCCTGGTTTGACGTCACAAACACACCCAGCGTTCGCCCAGACACTCCTCCGTTTCTCCAGTCACTCCCGCGTTTTTCCCAGAAACGGTAGCGTTTTTTCCCACACGCCCATAAAACGGCCTGTTTCCGCCCAGTAACACCCACTTCCTGTCAATCACATTACGATCGCCTGAACGAAGAAAAAGCCGTGAGTAAAATACCTAACTTCATAGCAAATTTACTTGGCGCAGTCGCAGTGCGGACATTGCGCATGCGCACTAAGCGGAAAATCGCTGCGATGCGAAGAAATTTACCGAGCGAACAACTCGGAATGACCACCAGTGGTAATGGTAAATGTATGGATTAAGGACAAGAGACAACGTGCTGAGGTAGTGGCATAAAATCAGATAAAGGACCAGTAACTTGCTGGGAGCCTTGGGGAATCAGTCAGGTTCCTGCTTTATTTAATGTACTCATTAGGGATACAGTGCATTCGGAAAGTATTTACAGCCCTTCAGTTTTTCCGCAATTTGTTATGTTACAGCCTTATTCCAAACTGAAATAAATTTATTTTTTTCTTCAAAATTCTACACACAATAATAAATAAAGTGCGGAGACTTAAATTGAATACGTCAAAATATAAAATAAAGCACGGCGAAAACATTAATCAGAAAAAAAACATTAGTTAGAAAATTAATACAGTCTTTCGTTCACATCAAAGATAAATAGTATTGAAATGTAATATTTAGATTTAGTACTGCTGAGTGAGAATTACACAGTAAATACTAAGAATTACCTTAAACCGGTTGATACCAATTCTTGTGTCCACTTTAAGGTGGCGATGCTTAAAAATGGAAGACAAATATCACTTATTCGCAGTTCTGTAGGATAAAAAGAAACTGCAGTAGACCAGAACACTTTGAAGAACAGGTCGATTTATATGCGGAAAGATTCATCAAGAGGAGATACCCGGTAGATTTAATAAAAAATGCAAAATGAAAAAACAGGGTGTACAGATAGAGAACTACTGTTACAATATAAGACCAAAGAGATGAAAAATAATGAAGTACATTTCATCACACCTTTTAATAATCAAGAGAAGGAGATTAGGGCATTACTGAACAGGCATTGGAACATCTTGACAATGGACATAACATTGAATAAAATCTTATCCACAAGACCGAGCATCATTTTCAAAAAAGCGAGGAACTTGAAAGATTACCTGGCGCCCAATATGCTTCCGGAAGGAAAAACGACTAGAAAAGGAATGTGTGGACCATCAATTGAAAGCTCCTTAAAATGCAATCACTGCAATATATATGCAAATTTGCACATTCTATCTCATGTAGTTTCCTAAATTCTGATGATTCAAAATCCTACCCGATAAAAAGACTAATAAATTGTAATACCGCATGGGTTATCTATATGCTGGAATGTCCATGCAAACTCAAGTATATTGGCAAGACTAAACGCCAACTGAAGATCAGGATACAAGAACACGTCCGCAGCATAAAGAATTAAATGGATAAAAATACTGTTCCGAGACATTTTAAAACTTTCCATGCATCAGATGTCAGTGGCGTGACATTCAAGACGATAGAGAATGTTCAATTAGGGCCGGGAGGAGGTGATAGGGAGAATAAATTATCCAGGTGGGAAATGTACTGGATTTATGAATTAAATACACTTACCCCCAAGGGACTCGATAATTAAGAAATTGCCCCTTTTTTATGATCGCAAAGAAGTGTACTGATACAGTGTTCTCCCAGGCTAGTGATTATTGTTCTTTTATCTGTAAGGTGCTAATCAAGGTAATTTTAATTATATTGTTACTATATAGTGCACTCTGAATATTATTTTTACGCCTAGTTTTGACCGGTTAATTCCAATGTACAAATCTGTCTCTATATGATTATGAGAAATTCCTGTACATGAGACCCTGGTGGCTCATATGGACCTTCTAGGTTTGTTATGAGAATCACTCAGCCTATTAAGGCCTTTTTTTTATGAATGAAGGTTGTTTTTTTATGATGTTTCATGATGAATTGTGGAATATTCCTCGCAAGAAACAATTTATCCATATGACATTATTGTTATTTATAATGTATCTATCTCTTGGTTTCTAATATTTATAATTATTGACACTTATTGGTCACGTTTATAAGGAAATATTCGTTTTATATGTATCTCTTTTAATTAATTGTATCCTATATTTTAATACCACTGTGAACCCCTTTTATTGTAAATTGCTTTGCTATAATGCTTTGTAATTTATTATAAGATGTCCATGAGCATTTTTTACCTAGAGATTGATGGATGGGATTACGGAGGGTGGTTTCCCTAAACTGCATAGACACGGCACTGTGACCAATTATGTCTGTGCAGCATGGGGGAAGCCGGCACTGAATTCCCATTCTTTTTATGCCCACTCCATTCTAAAGGTTAGTTGAGAGAAGGAAGTGGTGATACAAGCGGTGGTAGTGTTCTGTGAACCTCCGGCAGTACTAGTTACTATAACACCAGGCAGTCTGTTCAATGCACCTGATGACTAATGAATGAAATTAGTGTTTTGGGCGGGGACCCCACGGACCCCACCCATTTGAAAGGGTATAAATACACAGATTGATATAGATATGGCAAAACACTCCTGATGAAGTCCAGCAGTAAGCAGTAAGGGACGAAACATGTTGAGAGGAATCTGACCGACTCCACACCTAATCCTGCAAATTCAGATAAATTGTTTTTACTTTCTTGAATGTACGGGCATTTTGTATATTGTTTTATGTGAATAAATTGTGTGTGACTACATTAGAATATTGCACTTATTCCTTTTATTGTATATGCTGCATTATATTTATGGTGAGAACAATCATCAAGTGGAATTGATCTCTGCAGTGGCTGATAGTTTCTAGATCTTGGCATTTACCACTTGCTAAGGTAATCCTCCCATTTTAAGGGAGTCTCTGCTATACAGGTGAAGGGTATCACCTTGGAATATTAATATACTACACCAGAGGGTGCTATATCTCATTCTTTCCTAGAGATACCATATAAGGCCTGTTGTGAACGGCGGACCTATTGGAGATTAAGCAGCCACCCCAAAAGGAAGGGGAGTGTGGAGACCAAACACTGACAGTCATCTGGACAACTAGTTACACAGACTGTGTCAACAGATAGGGGTGTCTAGCGCCATATACCACAGTTTTTCATATATATATATATATATATACAGCATCGGATTGGCACTCACCCTTCCCCGGAATTTAGAGCTCCGGTGCCTTCTGGAAAACGTCACACAACCAGCAATTCCTAGCAAGCAGTGGCACTCGGAGACTGACACATGGATACTCAGAAAATACTGTGTTTTAATCCATAATGGTGAACAAAACCGTCCAACGTTTCGGGGTGCTATATACCCCAAAGTACTATACTATTATATTTCTGTGACACTGCCGGTCAGGCCAGTGTATAATCATACATGTACTGTAACACTGTAGTTGGAAGTGAATTTCAATGTAATATATATTTTGACTCATACACGTATTGTAGGTGAAAGTAAACTGCAGTGTCAGATTGTTTTTTTTGACTCATACTTGTATTGTGTGACACTGCTGGTGAAAGTAAACAGCAGTGTTAGATTATTATCTCAGACTCATACACATATTATGACACTGTAGGGGGTACTTTTTTTTTTTTTTTACAAATTGTGGTGTGTGCTTTTTCTCACTTCGTTCATGTTTGTTGATAGATACAGAGGACAAACAATTGAGAGGAGATCAGGATTCACATATTAGTGTCCATCAACATCATTTACTTAGGGCTTAAGTCAGTGCATGTAAAATAAAAGAAGCAATTTTATTTTAAAGTGGTAGATCAAAAAACATCAAAAGGAAAGTTAGCTGCAGAGAAACATGAGATTGACAATATGCCGTTCACCACACAAAGTGCATGGAAAAACTCAGGTCTTGGCCTTTATTTAAAAGTGGGGGTTTTGCAACTGTCAGTTAGGCATCTTCTGCGTCTCATGATGATGAAAGGACTTTGCACTCAGAATCTAGAAGATGTGTCAAAAATTAAAACCACTATGGCAGTGAAACAAACTGCATTCAGAACCGTCAAGAACGTTTAGGGGTGTCCATATTAGCTATGTGTGAGTCTGACATTTCTCCCACTGTCCTCATACAGAAGCCTCTTTTACCTCCTTCCACCACTTCTGCACCATCTGTACATGTAGGGAACTGTACAAGTTGAGATTGTAATGAGTGCATAATAGAATTGAGTATTCATGTGTGGAAGTGGAACAGGATGGAGTGGATATGTGTGTACTACTACTACTATATGATACTGAGGATGTTGATAATGTTGTTTGTGTAAGTCAGCCACCAGAAAGCCATTGTAAGACAAAAAAATCCACCTCTTGAGTGTGGGATTGTTTTTACCCAAATCTTGACAACATTTGTGAGGCCAAAGTTAGTAGAGGTATGGACGTTAGCCATCTAGGCACCTCCTCCTTGTTACGTCATTTGCGGCAAGTTCATGATTTTTTTTTTTTACAAGATTATAATATAATCAACACCCGCATTCTCAAACTCCTCATTAGTGAGCAGAGGTAGCCATTCCAAAAAATTGTTTTCTGGGGACCCAAACAAAGCAAGGACTTTGCATGTCCTTTTTTAATATCCAACATAACAGTGGGAGTGAGGGCCAAATGACAATTCCATCTTGCATCACTTTTCATTACTGCTCTGCTGTGTGGCAGTGTTTCACAGATGTGCTATAAACTGCCGTGTATATGCGACGCTACTCTGTCAGTTAGTAACCAGCTAGCTTGCTGCAGTCTTTGGCCAATATTAGTGAAAACAATATTGTGAGTTGTGAGGTGGTCAAAAAGTGACTGGAAATTATGACTCATACAGGGACGTGCAGTCAGGAGAGGCAGGGGAGGCAGTGCCTCCCCTGACATTAATGATGAAAATAATACAAAGAAGATACTTATGACACATGTTTTGTGTCATAAGTATCTGCTTTAGCCTTTGTATTATTTTAGTAATTATTACCTTTGTGAAAGCGGTCCTCTAAGTGTTTGTGATGCAGCGCTGTCAGTGCCTCCCGCTGTCACTGTGTAAGGGCTGGTAGCGGAAGGCCGGGCCAGGGATTTGAAAGGTGAAAGCCATTGAAAAAAATCCCTATAAGCGGCACCTACTTGAAGTGCCGCTTTGAAGCTGTGATTGGGCAGTGCGTGAGTAGAGGAGGACACTTTCCGGCTACAGGACTCGGCTACAGGAGACAGGCGCATCACGTGTTTGGTTCCGGGGCGGCCAGCGCTGACTAAGCTGTGCAGAGCGGAGGAATCAGTGGCCGCGGTGAGAAGAATTTAGACGGTGAGCGCTGGAGATCTCTCTCTCTCTCTTCCTCCGAACAGGACCGAGCTTCACTAGATTGTATGTAAGTATAATTTTATTTTCATGTGTTACAGGTACCGGCCCAAGTAGGGGGGGTTTCTGGTTGCACAGAAACTCCCCCATATGGACTTAATTTGCTTTTTAGAGACGGAGACCGCTGTGTCTCCGTCTCAACAGTGGCAGAACCCCCGGAGACAACGAAGGCGCCTGCAGCAGGGCACCAAGACCTGAAGGGGCACTTCTCCTCCGCTCCATTATCCCAGTACTCAAAGCTTCCACTCTGTTACTAGTCTGACAGAGGACTGAGAAGAGGGGAGCACTGATCAGCTTCAGTGGCGCTCTCGCTCCCTCGTAACTGCCATCGCCGATTCTACTGGACAAGTGGACGTGACCGGCGTGGGATGTAGGTAAGTAATCTCTCCCTCATTTTTACAGGTTCCCCTATTGGATTCTACTGGACAAGTGGACGTGCATGGGATGTAGGTAAGTATGTGTGAGTGTGAAAGTGTGTTTTAATAAATATTTACTATCACGGTGTGTGTGTTGTGTTTTTATTTGGGTATTTTTGTTGTTGTAGAACTATAGGTACCAGCGAGCCTGTTATTTCCCCGCATGCTGGTACTTGTGGTTATCCAAGCACCAGCAAGTGGGGGAGGCTTGCTGGGCCTTGTAGTTCCACAACAAAAAACAATATTCTTTTATTTACGCACATGGCTATCAGCCCGGCACCCACCGCCCAGGGGTGCTGGGGACAGTCTCGGGCTTCACCCATGGCCCTTGGGTGCCTGGAGGGGGGGGACCCCTTGATTTAAGGGGTCACCACTCCTCCAGGGAACCCCGGCCAGGGGTGACTAGTTGGGGGGGGGTAATGCCAGGGCCGCAGGGACCAATAGAAAAGTGTCCCCCGGCTGTGGCATTATCTCCCTGGCTAGTGGAGCCCGGTGCTGGTTTTAAAAATACAGGGAACCCCTACATCTTCCCCCCCCCCCTGTATTTTTGGAACCAGGACCAGACTAAGAGCCCGGTGCTGGTTGTGTAAATACGGGGAACCTATGTCTAATATTTTCCAATATTTTCCCAGTATTTAAACAACCAAGACCGGCTGAAAGAGCCCGAGGCTGGTTATACTTAGGAGGGGGAACCTCGCGCATTTAAAAAAAATTTTTTTTTTAAACCATTCACACCCTTTTCCAAAGATAACCATGCATGGATCTCACTGATCTGTGCATGACTATTGCAACACGCCAGCAAAAAGCAGGTCTCTTTGAAAGCTCAATTTTTTAAAGAATTCTATGCTTTCCCGGCAGTGTTTGGCTAATGTCGGCAGTGATTGGGAATACAAATTCTTAGTAAATTACAGAGTTCTTTTAAATAACACTAGTGTTTGACCGATGGTCTATTGATTCATATTTGTGGGCTCAGGGGCAGAAGCGGGCATTGGCTCGGCGGCGGTAGGGGTGATCAGTAGGATTCGGCTGACATTATGGCTGTAGTGCCTTACCAGCCACTGACCTCACCGCACGCCACTGATACACGTATTGTAGGTGAAAATAAACTGCAGTGTCATTTAATGTTATTGAGGTTAATAATACTATAGGAACAAGAAAAGGTCCAAATTATGATATTTTAGCTTTTTTTGACAATTGTTGAATAAAGATCCAAAGCCAGTCACAGAGGTTTGGCAATTCCAAATCTATTCTCCTCTAGCACCCCATACCGCTGTATGGCAATTGCCTGTAAAATAGAAAATACTTTGCTGCAATGTTACACCAAAATAATAATACTTGTGATAAAGACATAAAAGTATTGCAGCATCTATTTGCATTTGATACATAATTCAAATAAACATTTTATGTACTATAAATGTCAAGATGATAAAACATATAAACCTGCAAACTAATAGGGGGTTTAACAAGTGATGTTGACCTCTTTCCAGATTAGTTACTGAAGTAAATAGTCCTGTGCATTAAATACTAAGGGCAGTATCCTATTAGCAGTGGTACTTTCCCACTGCTAATAGGATCGCCAGGGGCAATCCTATTAGACCCGATGCCTGCATTTATCGGGAATTATGTTTCGAGTGCCTCAGACACCCGAAGCATAATCCACCATGAGTAGGGATAAGTGGGTTCGGATCTCAGGGAACCGTATCGTGCCCCCCCCCCCCGACTTTACGATCTGAGTCTGGATCCTAGTCCAGCTCAAGTTTTCCCGCCAGACTCGGTTTCAAGAATGAGGCAAAACTTCATCATCCTGGTGTCGGATTCTCCGGTCTTTGTAAATTGTGTGCCTCCCGCCCCGCTATCTTCCCTCCAGTCCTGGAGAATGTAGTGAGATGACGTGTCTCCCCAGTGTCTGTGCGGGAAAGTGGTGTGGCGTGTGGGGTGGCGACCTGCTCTTTTGTATCATTCCAGTGACACTGTCTTGTGCTGCATCAGTCCAGTCACAGTGGTGGTGTCCTGTGCTGCCATAAGCCAAGTGCTGCTGTATAAGTCCAGTCCAGTGATGCTGTCTTTTACTGCATCAGTCCAGTGGTGGTGTCCTGTGCTGCCATAAGTACAGTGGTGTTGTCCTGTGCTGCCATAAGTCCAGTGGTGCTGCCGTATAAGTCCAGTACAGTGGTGCTGCTGTAAAAGTCCAGTCCAGTGGTGCTGCCGTATAAATCCAGTCCAGTGGTGCTGCTGTATAAGTCCAGTGGTGCTGCTGTATTAGTCCAGCAGCACTGCCGTACTAGTCCAGCAGTACTGCCATATAAGTCCAGCGGTACAGCCATATAAGTAAAGCGGTACTGCCGTATAACTCCAGTGGTACTGCCGTATAAGTCCAGTGTTGCTGTCCTGTGCTGTATATTATTTATTCCAAATAAAGGGGTTATTAATATTTAATCCAAATAATTTTTACAGGGTTTGCCCTGTGTGGTGTAAGAGTACGCTCTTCTGTGCTGCATATTATTATAACTCCAAATAAAAGGGTTATTATCCAAATAATTTTTACAGGGTTTGCCATGTGTGGTGTAGGGTACTCTCTCCGCTCTCCTATGCTGCATATTATAATAACTCCAAATTAATGGGTTATTATTCAAATACTTTTTACAGGTTTTGCTGCATGTGTGTGTGGTTTAGGGGTACGCTCTCCTGTGCTGCATATTATTATAATAACTCCAAATAAAAGGATTATTATCCAAATAATTTTTATAGGGTTTGCCCTGTGTGGTGTAGCGGTATGCTCTCCTGTGCTGCATATTATTATAATAACTCCAAGCAAAAGGGTTATTATCCAAATGATTTTTATAGGGTTTGCCCTGTGTGGTGTAGGGGCACGCTCTAATGTGCTGCATATTATTGTAATAACTCCAAATAAAAGGGTTATTATCCAAATATTTTTTACAGGGTTTGCCCTGTTTGGTGTAGGGGTATGCTTTCATGTGCCGCATACTGTTAAATGACTCCAGAAAAATAATGGAGAAAAAATATTTGGAGGATAAAATAGGGAAAGATCAAGAACCACTTCCTCCTAGAGCTGAAGCTGCTGCCACTAGTCATGATATAGACAATAGAGATGAGCGCCTGAAATTTTTCGGGTTTTGTGTTTTGGTTTTGGGTTCGGTTCCGCGGCCGTGTTTTGGGTTCGAACGCGTTTTGGCAAAACCTCACCGAATTATTTTTGTCGGATTCGGGTGTGTTTTGGATTCGGGTGTTTTTTTCCAAAAACACTAAAAAACAGCTTAAATCATAGAATTTGGGGGTCATTTTGATCCCAAAGTATTATTAACCTCAAAAACCATAATTTACACTCATTTTCAGTCTATTCTGAATACCTCACACCTCACAATATTATTTTTAGTCCTAAAATTTGCACCGAGGTCGCTGTGTGAGTAAGATAAGCGACCCTAGTGGCCGACACAAACACCGGGCCCATCTAGGAGTGGCACTGCAGTGTCACGCAGGATGTCCCTTCCAAAAAACCCTCCCCAAACAGCACATGACGCAAAGAAAAAAAGAGGCGCAATGAGGTAGCTGTGTGAGTAAGATTAGCGACCCTAGTGGCCGACACAAACACCGGGCCCATCTAGGAGTGGCACTGCAGTGTCACGCAGGATGGCCCTTCCAAAAACCCTCCCCAAACAGCACATGACGCAAAGAAAAAAAGAGGCGCAATGAGGTAGCTGACTGTGTGAGTAAGATTAGCGACCCTAGTGGCCGACACAAACACCGGGCACATCTAGGAGTGGCACTGCAGTGTCACGCAGGATGTCCCTTCCAAAAAACCCTCCCCAAACAGCACATGACGCAAAGAAAAAAAGAGGCGCAATGAGGTAGCTGTGTGAGTAAGATTAGCGACCCTAGTGGCCGACACAAACACCGGGCACATCTAGGAGTGGCACTGCAGTGTCACGCAGGATGTCCCTTCCAAAAAACCCTCCCCAAACAGCACATGACGCAAAGAAAAAAAGAGGCGCAATGAGGTAGCTGTGTGAGTAAGATTAGCGACCCTAGTGGCCGACACAAACACCGGGCCCATCTAGGAGTGGCACTGCAGTGTCACGCAGGATGTCCCTTCCAAAAAACCCTCCCCAATCAGCACATGATGCAAAGAAAAAGAAAAGAAAAAAGAGGTGCAAGATGGAATTATCCTTGGGCCCTCCCACCCACCCTTATGTTGTATAAACAAAACAGGACATGCACACTTTAACCAACCCATCATTTCAGTGACAGGGTCTGCCACACGACTGTGACTGATATGACGGGTTGGTTTGGACCCCCCCAAAAAAGAAGCAATTAATCTCTCCTTGCACAAACTGGCTCTACAGAGGCAAGATGTCCACCTCATCTTCACCCTCCGATATATCACCGTGTACATCCCCCTCCTCACAGATTATCAATTCGTCCCCACTGGAATCCACCATCTCAGCTCCCTGTGTACTTTGTGGAGGCAATTGCTGCTGGTCAATGTCTCCGCGGAGGAATTGATTATAATTCATTTTAATGAACATCATCTTCTCCACATTTTCTGGATGTAACCTCGTACGCCGATTGCTGACAAGGTGAGCGGCGGCACTAAACACTCTTTCGGAGTACACACTTGTGGGAGGGCAACTTAGGTAGAATAAAGCCAGTTTGTGCAAGGGCCTCCAAATTGCCTCTTTTTCCTGCCAGTATAAGTACGGACTGTGTGACGTGCCTACTTGGATGCGGTCACTCATATAATCCTCCACCATTCTATCAATGTTGAGAGAATCATATGCAGTGACAGTAGACGACATGTCCGTAATCGTTGTCAGGTCCTTCAGTCCGGACCAGATGTCAGCATCAGCAGTCGCTCCAGACTGCCCTGCATCACCGCCAGCGGGTGGGCTCGGAATTCTGAGCCTTTTCCTCGCACCCCCAGTTGCGGGAGAATGTGAAGGAGGAGATGTTGACAGGTCGCGTTCCGCTTGACTTGACAATTTTGTCACCAGCAGGTCTTTCAACCCCAGCAGACCTGTGTCTGCCGGAAAGAGAGATCCAAGGTAGGCTTTAAATCTAGGATCGAGCACGGTGGCCAAAATGTAGTGCTCTGATTTCAACAGATTGACCACCCGTGAATCCTTGTTAAGCGAATTAAGGGCTGCATCCACAAGTCCCACATGCCTAGCGGAATCGCTCCGTGTTAGCTCCTTCTTCAATGCCTCCAGCTTCTTCTGCAAAAGCCTGATGAGGGGAATGACCTGACTCAGGCTGGCAGTGTCTGAACTGACTTCACGTGTGGCAAGTTCAAAGGGCATCAGAACCTTGCACAACGTTGAAATCATTCTCCACTGCACTTGAGACAGGTGCATTCCATCTCCTATATCGTGCTCAATTGTATAGGCTTGAATGGCCTTTTGCTGCTCCTCCAACCTCTGAAGCATATAGAGGGTTGAATTCCACCTCGTTACCACTTCTTGCTTCAGATGATGGCAGGGCAGGTTCAGTAGTTTTTGGTGGTGCTCCAGTCTTCTGTACGTGGTGCCTGTACGCCGAAAGTGTCCCGCAATTTTTCTGGCCACCGACAGCATCTCTTGCACGCCCCTGTCGTTTTTTAAAAAATTCTGCACCACCAAATTCAAGGTATGTGCAAAACATGGGACGTGCTGGAATTTGCCCATATTTAATGCACACACAATATTGCTGGCGTTGTCCGATGCCACAAATCCACAGGAGAGTCCAATTGGGGTAAGCCATTCCGCGATGATCTTCCTCAGTTGCCGTAAGAGGTTTTCAGCTGTGTGCGTATTCTGGAAAGCGGTGATACAAAGCGTAGCCTGCCTAGGAAAGAGTTGGCGTTTGCGAGATGCTGCTACTGGTGCCGCCGCTGCTGTTCTTGCGGCGGGAGTCCATACATCTACCCAGTGGGCTGTCACAGTCATATAGTCCTGACCCTGCCCTGCTCCACTTGTCCACATGTCCGTGGTTAAGTGGACATTGGGTACAACTGCATTTTTTAGGAGACTGGTGAGTCTTTTTCTGACGTCCGTGTACATTCTCGGTATCGCCTGCCTAGAGAAGTGGAACCTAGATGGTATTTGGTAACGGGGGCACACTGCCTCAATAAATTGTCTAGTTCCCTGTGAACTAACGGCGGATACCGGACGCACGTCTAACACCAACATAGTTGTCAAGGACTCAGTTATCCGCTTTGCAGTAGGATGACTGCTGTGATATTTCATCTTCCTCGCAAAGGACTGTTGAACAGTCAATTGCTTACTGGAAGTAGTACAAGTGGGCTTACGACTTCCCCTCTGGGATGACCATCGACTCCCAGCGGCAACAACAGCAGCGCCAGCAGCAGTAGGCGTTACACGCAAGGATGCATCGGAGGAATCCCAGGCAGGAGAGGACTCGTCAGACTTGCCAGTGACATGGCCTGCAGGACTATTGGCATTCCTGGGGAAGGAGGAAATTGACACTGAGGGAGTTGGTGGGGTGGTTTGCGTGAGCTTGGTTACAAGAGGAAGGGATTTACTGGTCAGTGGACTGCTTCCGCTGTCACCCAAAGTTTTTGAACTTGTCACTGACTTATTATGAATGCGCTGCAGGTGACGTATAAGGGAGGATGTTCCGAGGTGGTTAACGTCCTTACCCCTACTTATTACAGCTTGACAAAGGGAACACACGGCTTGACACCTGTTGTCCGCATTTCTGGTGAAATACCTCCACACGAAGAGCTGATTTTTTTGGTATTTTCACCTGGCATGTCAACGGCCATATTCCTCCCACGGACAACAGGTGTCTCCCCGGGTGCCTGACTTAAACAAACCACCTCACCATCAGAATCCTCCTGGTCAATTTCCTCCCCAGCGCCAGCAACACCCATATCCTCCTCATCCTGGTGTACTTCAACACTGACATCTTCAATCTGACTATCAGGAACTGGACTGCGGGTGCTCCTTCCAGCACTTGCAGGGGGCGTGCAAATGGTGGAAGGCGCATGCTCTTCACGTCCAGTGTTGGGAAGGTCAGGCATCGCAACCGACACAATTGGACTCTCCTTGTGGATTTGGGATTTCAAAGAACGCACAGTTCTTTGCGGTGCTTTTGCCAGCTTGAGTCTTTTCAGTTTTCTAGCGAGAGGCTGAGTGCTTCCATCCTCATGTGAAGCTGAACCACTAGCCATGAACATAGGCCAGGGCCTCAGCCGTTCCTTGCCACTCTGTGTGGTAAATGGCATATTGGCAAGTTTACGCTTCTCCTCCGACAATTTTATTTTAGGTTTTGGAGTCCTTTTTTTTCTGATATTTGGTGTTTTGGATTTGACATGCTCTGTACTATGACATTGGGCATCGGCCTTGGCAGACGACGTTGCTGGCATTTCATCGTCTCGGCCATGACTAGTGGCAGCAGCTTCAGCACGAGGTGGAAGTGGATCTTGATCTTTCCCTAATTTTGGAACCTCAACTTTTTTGTTCTCCATATTTTATAGGCAGAACTAAAAGGCACCTCAGGTAAACAATGGAGATGGATGGATTGGATACTAGTATACAATTATGGACGGACTGCCACGGTTAGGTGGTATAAAAAAACCACGGTTAGGTGGTATATAATACAATTATGGATGGACGGACTGCCTGCCGAGTGCCGACACAGAGGTAGCCACAGCCGTGAACTACCGCACTGTACACTGGTTGATAAAGAGATAGTAGTATACTCGTAACAACTAGTATGACGACGGTATAAAGAATGAAAAAAAAAACCACGGTTAGGTGGTATATATTATAATACAATTATGGTTGGACGGACTGCCTGCCGAGTGCCGACACAGAGGTAGCCACAGCCGTGAACTACCGCACTGTACACTGGTTGATAAAGAGATAGTAGTATACTCGTAACAACTAGTATGACGACGGTATAAAGAATGAAAAAAAAACCACGGTTAGGTGGTATATATTATAATACAATTATGGTTGGACGGACTGCCTGCCGAGTGCCGACACAGAGGTAGCCACAGCCGTGAACTACCGCACTGTACACTGGTTGATAAAGAGATAGTAGTATACTCGTAACAACTAGTATGACGACGGTATAAAGAATGAAAAAAAAACCACGGTTAGGTGGTATATATTATAATACAATTATGGATGGACGGACTGCCTGCCGAGTGCCGACACAGAGGTAGCCACAGCCGTGAACTACCGCACTGTACACTGGTTGATAAAGAGATAGTAGTATACTCGTAACAACTAGTATGACGACGGTATAAAGAATGAAAAAAAAACCACGGTTAGGTGGTATATATTATAATACAATTATGGTTGGACGGACTGCCTGCCGAGTGCCGACACAGAGGTAGCCACAGCCGTGAACTACCGCACTGTACACTGGTTGATAAAGAGATAGTAGTATACTCGTAACAACTAGTATGACGACGGTATAAAGAATGAAAAAAAAACCACGGTTAGGTGGTATATAATACAATTATGGTTGGACGGACTGCCTGCCGAGTGCCGACACAGAGGTAGCCACAGCCGTGAACTACCGCACTGTACACTGGTTGATAAAGAGATAGTAGTATACTCGTAACAACTAGTATGACGACGGTATAAAGAATGAAAAAAAAACCACGGTTAGGTGGTATATATTATAATACAATTATGGTTGGACGGACTGCCTGCCGAGTGCCGACACAGAGGTAGCCACAGCCGTGAACTACCGCACTGTACACTGGTTGATAAAGAGATAGTAGTATACTCGTAACAACTAGTATGACGACGGTATAAAGAATGAAAAAAAAACCACGGTTAGGTGGTATATATTATAATACAATTATGGATGGACGGACTGCCTGCCGAGTGCCGACACAGAGGTAGCCACAGCCGTGAACTACCGCACTGTACACTGGTTGATAAAGAGATAGTAGTATACTCGTAACAACTAGTATGACGACGGTATAAAGAATGAAAAAAAAACCACGGTTAGGTGGTATATAATACAATTATGGTTGGACGGACTGCCTGCCGAGTGCCGACACAGAGGTAGCCACAGCCGTGAACTACCGCACTGTACACTGGTTGATAAAGAGATAGTAGTATACTCGTAACAACTAGTATGACGACGGTATAAAGAATGAAAAAAAAACCACGGTTAGGTGGTATATAATACAATTATGGTTGGACGGACTGCCTGCCGAGTGCCGACACAGAGGTAGCCACAGCCGTGAACTACCGCACTGTACAATGGTTGATAAAGAGATAGTAGTATACTCGTAACAACTAGTATGACGACGGTATAAAGAACGAAAAAAAAACCACGGTTAGGTGGTATATATTATAATACAATTATGGATGGACGGACTGCCTGCCGAGTTCCGACACAGAGGTAGCCACAGCCATGAACTACCGCACTGTACACTGGTTGATAAAGAGATAGTAGTATACTCGTAACAACTAGTATGACGACGGTATAAAGAACGAAAAAAAAAACCACGGTTAGGTGGTATATATTATAATACAATTATGGATGGACGGACTGCCTGCCGAGTTCCGACACAGAGGTAGCCACAGCCGTGAACTACCGCACTGTACACTGGTTGATAAAGAGATAGTAGTATACTCGTAACAACTAGTATGACTATGACGACGGTATAAAGAAAGAAAAAAAAAACCACGGTTAGGTGGTATATAATACAATTATGGATGGACGGACTGCCTGCCGAGTGCCGACACAGAGGTAGCCACAGCCGTGAACTACCGCACTGTACTGTGTCTGCTGCTAATATAGACTGGTTGATAAAGAGATAGTATACAATACTACTAATATACTGGTGGTCAGGCACTGGTCACCACTAGTCACACTGGCAGTGGCACTCCTGCAGCAAAAGTGTGCACTGTTTAATTTTAATATAATATTATTTATCATGTACTCCTGGCTCCTGCTATAACAACCTGCAGTGCTCCCCAGTCTCCCCCACAATTATAAGCTTTATATACAATACATTGATGTGCAGCACACTGGGCTGAGCAGTGCACACAGACTGAGTCACTGTGTGACTGTGTATCGTTTTTTTCAGGCAGAGAACGGATATATTAAATAAAACAAACAACTGCACTGTCTCTGGTGGTCACTGGTCACTGTGGTCGTCAGTCACTAAACTCTGTCTGCACTCTCTTCTAATCTACAGTATCACAGCAATCTCTCTCTCTCTCTTCTAAATCTAATCTAAATGGAGAGGACGCCAGCCACGTCCTCTCCCTATCAATCTCAATGCACGTGTGAAAATGGCGGCGACGCGCGGCTCCTTATATAGAATCCGAGTCTCGCGAGAATCCGAGAGCGTCATGATGACGTTCGGGCGCGCTCGGGTTAACCGAGCAAGGCGGGAAGATCCGAGTCGCTCGGACCCGTGAAAAAAAAAGTGAAGTTCGTGCGGGTTCGGATTCAAAGAAACCGAACCCGCTCATCTCTAATAGACAACCCGCAGCTCTCGAGCCGCATGCAGCTCTTTCTATCTCCGCATGCGACTCCTAAGCTCCTGCGGCACCTCCCGCTGTCCTGGTCTGTGCTAGGCGCGGCAGGTCTCGCTGGCGCCCGGCCGTTGCTAGGCAATGGGGACGGCGCGTCATGTCCGCTGTGCCTCCTCCGGTTCCCGCACAGCGCCTGGCAATGGGAGGACGCTGTGCGCAGAGAGCCGCCGGGTCCTTGGCAACGGGGACGCCAGAGGCGGACAGCGTTCCCCGTTGCCATGCAATTTATAAATCCACCTGTCAGCTCTGGGTCGTGCACGACAGCACCAATTTAGGTTCTCTGCAGAGATTGGAGGAGATCCATGTTATATTCTCCCTCAGTGCCTGACACAGACAACGGTGATAGCTTCTTTTGAGCTGCTTCCTGCTCTGGAGTATTCCTGTCCGGTATCCTGTGATCCTGTCAACCTTTGATCCAGTAGTCCTGAGTCCTGTTATTGGAGTCTTTCCAGCTTTCCAGTTGTATGAGCCAGTGCCTGCGACCTCGGGCTTCCCGTTCACCTGCGTGTATCTACCCCGGTGTTGTGAGGGGATGCGGATTCCGTCCGGCGGCATTTAGTACTGATCCCGTTGTGAGTAGCGGCTTTGCCGCACCTTACGGCTTTGGCTGTACCGTTCTCTTTATTTTTGCCTTTTTGTTTTCTGCGGAGGTCTCCGCTTAAGCTGTCCTCGCCGGTATGCGACGGTGTTGTCTTGACGGGCGGACAGCATCGATTTTGTTGTTATTTGTCTTGGCGGCCGTGCCGCACATACTTTTCGTTAGAGTTCTCTAGTCACCCCTAACTCGGTGTTCTGTGTTTAGTTAGAGGTTCCCCATGTTTTTGCCCCATCTCAGTTTACGCCTTGTCTCCAACTAAGACCAGGGACATCGGAGTTGGGCAGACCTAATCCGCTCTTCAAACGTGGCTGCCGTGGGCCCAAGCAAACACAGTCTCGCAGGCATAAAATGGGGTTATTACACAAGGTCATACTCCTACAAACGTCAAACCAAAAGGTGTGTGCATAAAAATGGGGAGCGGCTTTGTGACAACTATACCACCAGGGGCGGATTGGCCATAGGGCTCAGCAGGAAGATTCCTGGTAGGCTGTTGTGTCTGTGGGACCTGCTCTGTGTGTTATCATGTGGCTCCCACCCCCCACATGACAGGCAGCCCACCGCACTCAGTACACTGCATTGTCCCCATTCATTCTGTTATTCCTTCTCTGCAGTACAGTAACTCTGCCATCCAGTGATGCTGCCATGGCTACACGCTATGTTATACCTCTTGTGCTGCCCATGTCAGGTCACTTCTACAAGATATTACAGGTCCTCTTTTAGTTTCCAATCTGTCCCTGGTCTCAGACACAACTGCAGCAAAAGACTCAAGGAAGGACACAATTGCAGTCCCTATGAGGAGGGACCCCGCCAGTCTCAACAGACCACACCCCCATTAGGGCTGCTTCCATAAATTTCCCGGGCTGGTTCTCCATCCCAATCCGCCCCTGTATACCACACCACCATTTTTGCTCACATGCCTTCGGAACGCACATGATATGGCTCTTAACCTTGACTACAGATCTTTTCTGGTTCTTTGGCACTGACTGGTTGTCCACCCCTGACATAGACGATGATAAACCATATTTGTTCATATTATACGGAGCAGCTATCACACATAAGCGCAGTAACTCATATATTTAAATAGACGATGAAATACCAAGGTCGATGCCCAATGTCATAGTAGAGGGCATGTAAAATCCAAAAAGCAAAAGTTCAGTAAAATGACCCAAAAAAAGAAATTTAAATCGTCTGAGGAGAAATGTAAACTTGCCAATATGCCATTTAGGACACGGAGTTAAGGCCCTGGCCTATGCTCATGACTAGTGGTTCAGCTTCACATGATGATGGAAGCGCTCATCCTCCTGCTAGAAAAATGAAAAGAGTTAAGCTGGCAAAAGCACACCAAAGAACTGTGCATTCTAAGATGATCACAAATCCCCAAGGAGAGTCCAAGGGGTATATTTACTAAGGTTCGTAATTGTTGGGATTTGGTGGTAGATTAAACACGAATGACATCGGTAGTGTGAATTTGCAACTTTTTGTTTATTTACGACTCATTTACTATGCTGTCGTATTCTGCATTTTCGTTTTTTCCGATATCGATGTCATTAGTAATGTCAGGCAGTGTTTTACGGGAGTGATTAGTAAAACACTGCCGGACTTAACACAATGAATCCCGACCGGATCTGTGAGATTCGTGCAGGGCTTCATTGTGTATATTAGAAGTGAAGAAAGAGTTAAAAATCTTTAAAGAAAAATGTGCGGTGTCCCCCTCCTAAGCATAACCAGCCTCAGGCTCTTTGAGCCGGTCCTGGTTATATAAATACAGGGGGGAAATATAACTGTGGTTCCCCCATATTTAAACAACCAGCATCAGGCTCTGCGCCTGGTCCTGGTGCCAAAAATACTGGAGACAAAAAATGTAGGGGTCCCCCGTATTTTTAACACCAGCACCGCGCTCCACTAGTCAGAGAGATAATGCCACAGTTGGGGGACACTTTTTTATTGGTCCCTGCGGCCCTGACATTAAATCACCAACTAGTCACCCCTGGCCGGGGTACCCTGGAGGAGTGGGGACCCCTTAAATCAAGGGGTCCCCCCTCCAGCCACCCACGGATCAGGGGTGAAGCCTGAGGCTGTCCGCCCCATCCGTGGGCGGTGGATGGGAGGCTGATAGCCTTTTGTGTAAAAATAAAGATTTTTTTTAGAAGTACTACAAGTCCCAGTAATCCTCCCCCACAAGTACCAGCATGTGGGGGGGGAAAACGGGCCCGCTGGTACCTGTAGTTCTACTACAAAAAAATACCCAAATAAAAACAAAACAGACACCGTAAAAGTAATAGTTTAATTCACATACATGCACACTTACATACACACATGCTTACCTATGTTGACACAAAGCACTCAGTCCTCTTGTCCAATAGAATCCATGGGGTACCTGTAAATAAAAATATACTTACAAAGAATCCGGTGTAGATCGGTCCTCTTCTTAAAAGTTATAATCCACGTACTTGTTAAAATAAAAAAACGAAATACCCGATCCACTAACTGAAAGGGGTCCCATGTTTACAGATGGAACCCCTTTCCCCGAATGTTGGGACCCCCCATGACTCCTGTCAAAGAGGGTCCCATCAGTCACGTCATGGCACTCTCCTGATTGGCTGTGCGCTCCTGCACTGTCAGTCAGGCGGCGCACTGTGGATACAATGTAGCGCAGCGGTTCTACATTATATCCAATGGTGGGAACTCTTGTGGTTGGCCCCACTTAACCTCACGGTCTACCACAGACTTTTTCACGGCAGTGTTTGGCTATTGCCGGCAGTGATTGTGAATACGATTTTTTTGCAAATTACTGATTTGTATAAAATAACAGGCGTGTTTGACCGATGGTGTATTAATTTGTATTTTTTTTCTCTGCCTTCAAATAAAATACGAATGCCCTCATCACTGCCGAGATTTTAGTTTAGTAAATTCCCGAGATCACACTTGAAGAAAAAACACAAAATCGGTCAAAATCGGGAGCTTAGTAAATATACCCCCAAGTGTGTCGGCGGTTGCGATGCCTGGCCTTCCCGACACTGGAAGGGAAGAGGTGGTTCCTTCCACCATTTGCATGCCCTCTGCAAGTGCCGGAAGGAGCACCTACAGTCTAGTTATTGATATTCAAATTGGAGATGTCACTGTTGAAGTACACCAGGATGAGGATATGGATGTTGCTGGAGCCGAGGAGGAAGTTGACGAAGAGGATTCTGATGGTGATGTGGTTTGTTTTAATCAGGCACCAGGGTAGACACCTGTTGTCCATGGGATTAATAAACCCATTGTGATGCCTGGGCAAAATACCAAAAAAGCCACCTCTTCGGTGTGGAATTATTTCTCCACAAATCCGGACAACAGGTGTCAAGCCGTGTGTTGCCTTTGTCAATCTGTTATAAGTAGGTGTAAGGATGTTAACCATCTAGGAACATCCTCCCTTATACGTCACCTGCAGCGCATTCATCAGAATTCATTGTCAAGTTCAGAAACTTTGGTTAAGAGCGTAAGCAGTCCACTGACAACTAAATCCCTTCTTCCTCCTGTACCCAAGCTCCTGCAAGACACACCACCAACTCCCTCAGCGTCAACTTCCTCAATCAGGAACGTCAGTAGTCCTGCAGGCCATGTCACTGGTAACACTGAGGAGTCCTCTTCTAACTGGGATTCCTCCGGAGGATCCTTGAGTGGTACGCCTACTGCTGCTGCTGTTGTTGCTGTTGGGAGTCGATCATCTTCCCAGAGTGGAAGTGGAAGTGGGAAGACCACGTGTACTACTTCAACTAAGTAGTTGACTGTCCAACAGTCCTTTGCGAGGAAGATAAAATATGACAGCAGTCATCTGGTATCAAAGCAGGTAACTGAGGCCTTGACAGCTATGTTGGTGCAGTGGGATTTAGACAATTGATGGAGGTAGTGTGTCCCCGTTACCAAATTCCATCTAGATTCCACTTCACGAGGCAGGCGATACCGAGAATGTACAGAGATATCAGAAAAAGCGTCCTTAGTGTCCTAAAAAATGCGGTTGTACCCACTGTTCACTTAACCACGGACATGTGGACAAGTGGAACTGGGCAGACTAAGGACTATATGACTGTGACAGCCGACTGGGTATATGTATCGCCTTGCGCAGGAGCAACAGCAGCGGTACCAGTAGCAGCATCACAGAAACGCCAGCTCGCTCCAAGGCAGGCTACGCTTTGTGTCGCCAGTTTCAGTAAGAGGCACACCACCGACAACCTCTTCGAGAAACTGAGGGAAATCATCGCCCAATGGCTTACCCCACTTGGACTCTCTTGGGGATTTTTGATATCAGACAACGCCACCAATATTGTGAGCCATTTTTTGAGAAATGACAGGGCCATTATTGAGACGCTTTCGGTGATCCGAAAAATATCGGGACACTTTTGCCATTCAGCGTCTGTGTGCCGAATACTGGAGTGCCAGCAAATACTCTTGAACCTGCCCTGCCGTCACCTAAAGCAAGATGTTGTAACGAGGTGGAACTCAACCCTCTATATGGTTCAGAGGATGGAGGAGCAGTAAAAGGCCATTCAAGCCTATACATCCATCAATGACATAGGCAAAGGAGGGGAGTATGCACCTGACTCAACCGCAGAGATTGATTTCCGTATTGGGAAAGGTTCTCAAACCCTTCGGACTTGCCACACGTGAAGTCAGTTCAGACATTGCCAGCTTGAGTCAGGCAGGGCCGGACTGGGACTAAAATAGGCCCTGGCATTTTTGAAGCAAACAGGCCCACCTCTGTGACTCCTCCCCTTACTATTCCTGACTCTTCCTACTTCTTAGTCTGTGCTCTTACAAATATAATTAATATTATAACAACATACAAGCGTACATCATTTTCTATTAAAATACACACAACCAGTGGTAGAAGTGGAAATTTTGAAGTGTGGGCATGGAAAAGTTATTTATTACCAGTTATTTATATAGCGCACACATATTCCGCAGCGCTGTACAGAGAATATTTGCCCATTCACATCAGTCCCTGCCCCAGTGAAGCTTACATTCTATATTCCCTATCACATGTACACACGCACACATTCACGCTAGTGTTAATTTTGTTAGATTAGTAGACAATTGACCTGCCAGTATATTTTTGGAGTGTGGGAGGAAACCGGAGTACCCGGAGGAAACACACGCAAGCACGGGGAGAATATACAAACTCCACACAGTTAGGGCCATGGTGGGAATCGAACCCATGACCTCAGTGCTGTGAGGCAGTAATGCTAACCATTACACCATCCGTACTGCCCCGAAGGGTTTTAACTAAGCGCGTGCCTTTGCTCCAGAAAAGGGGCACTCAAAAGGGGGCATGTTTTTCAGTGTAGTTTACCACACCATATACCCCTTATACACATTATGCACCACAATAGTAGGCCCCCTTATACTATCTAGTACTGGTGCCTCTTTCACATTATCCCACACAGTACGAACCTTGATCAGGGTAAGGAAGTTGATGTAATCTTTTTAGACTTTGCCAAAGCTTTCGACACTGTAGCACACATGCGTCTTATCTATAAGCTACAAGAAATAGATCTAGGGAGCACAATATGCACTTGGGTCAGTAATTGGTTAGATAATAGGGAGCAGCGCGTTGTGGTCTATGGATCATTTTCAAATTGGACTAAAGTACTAAGTGGTGTGCCACAAGGGTCTGTGCTTGGACCACTTTTGTTCAACATTTTCATCAACGACCTAACTGTAGGTCTAGAGAGCATGGTGTAAATTTTCGCAGACGATACCAAATTGTGTAAGGTTATAAATACGGAGGGGGATGCTGAGTCTCTTCAGAACGACTTAATTAAACTGGAAGCATAGTGTCACGATCCGGGTATCTGGACGCCATTACTTACCTTTCAGATGCCTCCTATGGCTGGCTCAGCGCTCCAGGACCGGATCTCATCTGTTATGCTGATGTCCACATTCCTGCCTCCTCTCCTGTCACTCTGAGACGCTGTTACAGCGGCGCCATGTTTGCATACTGAATGGCGTCTCCCGCGGCCTCCACCGCCGTCCCTGAGTTTCTGCATGCAGGATGTCAGAGTGGCACTTACGTCAGCCGCGGCCTCTGCTGTTGCCCGCGTGGTTGTAATGTGTACTCAACAGGCTGGCGTCTCCTGTCTACTGTGGCCGGCGCCGCCATTACTGCTAAGTTCCCACATGGATTACCAAACCAATCTTCCCTCCAAGTGTCTGCATGGGCGCAGCCATGTTGGATTCTGTCACCTGCTCAATTTCCACCAATCCGTTGTTCCATTTGAAATCTGCATAATTGCCTAGCCAATCCCTTCCTTGCTGCAGGTATAAGTATTCGGTGCCTGAGCAAGGAAGGCGTCAGTGCTTTGGTTGTCAAACCTAGTTCCAGTTTGTCTCTCTCTCCTGTGGTTTTTTCCAGGTTCCAGTTTCCATCTCCAAACCTCCACTAGAGAGATCCGCTCCAGTTTACCACCTGTGGTGCAGCCTGACTCTCCAGTCCTTTGGGACTCATCTGTTTCCAGCTACAGATTTACCTGCTTCCAGCGTTTAGCTTCCAGCAGAGATCAGCTCTTCTTAAAGTGCCGGTACCTTTCCTGCAGATTTCCAATTATCACCGGTACTAATATTTCACAGCTCTCAAGCTTCATTTACCATCCGTATTTCACCGCTCTCAAGCTTCAGTTATATTTCATCGCTCTCAAGCTTCATTTATTATTTAACTGGTTCCAACCAGTATCCACTCCGTGCCTACATCTGTCTAGTTCCAACCAGTACTCACAGCAGCTATTTTATCCTCAGCAGCCCAGCTTTTCCTGGAACATCAGCTGGTACGACCTGGGCTATCTCCATTACTACAGTCGGGCCTGGTAAGGACTTTCCAACTAGAAGATATAAGAACTGTCTCATACTACCAGAGCCCTGTGGCCATTGCCATCCTGTAGTACACAGAAACTGTATTATGTTACTGCTGATTTTATGTTTCCTTTTCATTACTGCTGTGCCGCATGGAGTTTGTCAAAATAAACATCATTGACTTTTGCTTTGGTTGTCGTGGTCAACACAGACAACTGTGGGGGCAAGACAAGAAATTACACCTACATACAAAATGGGGTAATACTAGGGAATTTGGTACTAGAAAAAGATTTAGGGGTTCACATAGATAACAAATTAAGCAGCAGTACCCAAAATAGGATTGCAGTAAAGAAGGATAATAAGATATTAGCATGCATAAAACGGGGAATTGATGTAAGGGACGACAGTATTATACTCCCACTATATAAATCACTAGTGAGGCCACATCTTGAATACTGTGTGCAATTTTGGGCACCATATTACAAAAAGGATATCCTGGAGCTAGAAAAGGTTCAGAGGCGGGTAACCAAACTAATCAAGGGCATGGAGACGCTGCCTGGAATACGAAGAAAGGCTTTCAAGGCTAGGCATGTTTACATTGGAAATGATCAACATCTACAATATATAAGGGGTCAATACACAGAGCTCGGGAGGGACCTGTTTTCTATAAGATCAGCACAGAGGACACGTGGTCACTCGCTTAAGTTAGAGGAGAGGAGTTTCTGCACATTGAGGCGAAAAGGTTTTTTCACAGTAAGGACAATACGTGTTTGGAATTTCCTGCCTGAGAGAGTAGTAACAGCGTACTCAGTCAACACCTTTAAGAATGGGTTAGATAAATTCCTATTGGATAAAGATATTCAGGGTTTTGGTGCGTAGGCACGCATTATAGTTAATATAACTAGTCCTATAATAAGACTGCATAGGAGACCACAAGTAGGTTTAACTCGATGGACAATTGTCTTTTTCAACCTTAGTTACTATGTTACTATGAGCCAAAATTCACATTATACCACACGGTATGAGCCAAAATTCACATTATAGCACACAGAATGAGCTGAAATTCACATTATAGCACACAGAATGAGCAGAAATTCACATTATAGCACACAAAATGAGCCAAAATTCACTTTATAGCACATAGAATGAGCCGAAATTCCCATTATAGCACATGGTATGAGCCGAAATTCACATTATAGCACACAGAATGAGCCAAAATTCCCATTATAGCACACAGAATGAGTAAAAATTCACATTATGCCACATGGAATGAGTCAAAATTCAGGGAGAGTGACAGCAGGGACACAAGGACAGGGAGAGTGACAGAGGGAAAGGGAAAGTGACAGTAGGAATATAGGGACAGGGAGAGTGACAGAGGGACAGGGAAAGTGACAGCAGGGACATAGGGACAGGGAGAGTGATAGAGAGGGACAGCAAGGGCATACAGTAGGGACAGGGAGAGAAAGGCAGCAGAGTAAGATTACCTATTTAGCAGCGGCGATGCTGTGGTTTGCGATGTGGTGGATGAGGAGGCTGTGGTCGGCGTGGGGCCAGGGGCTAAGGCAGGCTGTAAACTCCCCGATAGCCGCTCCCAGAATGCTCTGTGCTATGACGATAGAAAGAGAGAGGGGTGAAGCAAAAGGGGCATGAAAACAAGAGATAGAGAAGTGAGGGCAAAAGGTAAAGATGAGAAATAGGTGAGGACAAAAGAGATAGAAAGAGGTGAGGACTAGAGAGAGGGGTAGTGAGGATAAAAGAGAGGTGAGGACAAAAGAAAGAGGGGCGAGGACAAAAGAAAGAGGGGTGAGGACAAAAGAAAGATAAGGACGTGGGTGGGAGAAAGGGGAAGGAAAAGAGAGAGGTGAGGACAAGAGATAGAGAGAGGGTGAGGACAAAACAGAGATAGATAGAGAGAGGTGAGGACAAGAGAGGGGGGTGAGAACAAAAGAGAGGGAGGTGAGGACAAGAGAAAAATAGAGAGGTGAGGACTAGAGGGAGGGGGGTAAGACAAAAGAGAGGTGAGAACAAAAGAAAGGGAGGGGGTGAGGACAAAAGAAAGAGAGAGGGGCTGAGGACAAAAAAAAGAGAGAGAGGGAGAGGACAAAAAAGAGAGGGGGTAAGGACAAAAAAGAGAGGGGGTGAGAACAAAAGAAAGAGAGAGGGGGTGTGGACAAAAAAGAGAGGGGGTGGGGACAAAAGAAAGAGAGAGGGTGTGAGGACAAAATAGAGAGGGTGTGAGGACAAAAGAAAGAGAAGGGGTAAGGTCAAAAAAGAGAGAGGGATGTGAATGGGAGAGAGGGGGAGGAAAAGAGAGAGGTGAAGACAAGATACAGAGAGAGGGTTATGACAAAAGAGATAGAGAGAGGTGAGGACAAGAGAGGGTGGGTGAGAACAAAAGAGAGAGAGGTGAGGACAAGAGAAAGATAGAGAGAGGTGAGGAATAGAGTGAGGGGGAGTGAGGACAAAAGAAAGAGAGAGTGGGTGATGACAAAAGAGAGGGGGTGAGGACAAAAGAGGGGGTGAGGATAAAAGAAAGAGAGAGGGTGTGAGGACAAAAGAAAGAGAGAGGGGGTGAGGACAAAAGAAAGAGAGAGGGGGTGAGAACAAAAGAAAGAGAGGGGATGAGGACAAAAGAAAGAGAGAGGGGGTGAAGACAAAAGAAAGATAGAGGGGGTGAGGACAAAAGAAAGAGAGAGGGGGTGAGGACAAAAAAGACAGAAAGGGATGTGGATGGGAGAGAGGGGGAGGAAAAGAGAGAGGTGAAGGCAAGAGACAGAGAGAGGGTGAGTACAAAATAGAGAGAGAGAGGTGATGACAAGAGAGAGGGAGGGTGAGAACAAAAGAGAGAGAGGTGAGGACAAGAGAAAGATAGAGAGAGGTTAGGACTAGAGGGAGGGGGAGTGAGGACAAAAGAGAGGTGAGGACAAAAGAGAGAGGGGCTGAGGACAAAAGAAAAAGAGAGGGGGTGAGGACAAAAGAAAAAGAGAGGGGGTGAGGACAAAAGAAAGAGAGAGGGGGTGAGGACAAAAAAGAGGGGGTAGGACAAAAGAAAGAGAGAGGGTGTGTGGACAAAAAAGAGATGGGGTGGGGACAAAAAAAAGAGAGAGGGTGTGAGAACAAAAGAGAGGGTGTGAGGACAAAAGAAAGAGAGAAAGGGTAAGGACAAAAAAGAGAGAGAGGGATGGGGATGCGAGAGGGGGGGAGGAAAAGAGAGAGGTGAAGACAAAATACAGAGACAGGGTTAGGACAAAAGAGATAGAGAGAGGCGAGGAAAAGAGAGGGGGGTGAGAACAAAAGAGAGAGAGGTGAGGACAAGAGAGAGATAGAGAGAGGTGAGGACTAGAGGGAGGGGAGTGAGGACAAAAGAAAGAGAGGGAGGGGGTGAGGACAAAAGAGAGGAGGTGATGATAAAAGAGAGGGTGTGAGGATAAAAGAGAGGGGGTGAGGACAAAAGAAAGAGAGAGGGGGTGAGGACAAAAGAAAGAGAGAGGGGGTGAGGACAAAAGAAAGAGGGGGTGAGGATAAAAGAAAGATAGAGGGGGTGAGGACAAAAAAGACAGAGAGGGATGTGGATGGGAGAGAGGGGAGAGGAAAAGAGAGAGGTGAAGACAAGAGACAGAGAGAGGGTGAGGACAAAAGAGAGATAGAGAGGTGAGGACAAGAGAGAGGGGGGGTGAGAACAAAAAAGAGAGAAGTTAGGACAAAAGAAAGAGAGAGAGAGGTGGGGGTGAGGACAGAGAGAGAGAGAAAGAGGGAGGGAGGGAAGAGAGAGTCAGCCAGAGCACTCACCTTGGCCAGGGGGCAGCACTCTCCCTGCAGTGCTGATGCTGCAGCTGGCCAAGTGTGTGCTGCTGCTGGGGCCAGGATCCGGTACTGCATGGTGGCAGGACTCCTTCTCAGGGGCTCAGGCAGGCAGCAGACATGGTCCTTGCATGTAGTACATGCCATGCTGGGACTGCTGCCGCTGCTCCTACTACCCGGCCTTCTCCCTTCACTGCGGCCACTCCCAGAATAATAATAATAATAATAATAATAATTTTATTTATATAGCGCTCTTTCTCCAATAGGACTCAATGCGCTTAACAGATACATAGCATAATATAGTACAGAAAATAATGAAGTACATTTTCATAAAATACAGAAACATGGAGATACTAAAAGGGACATTATGGAAATGCTTGCGTAAACAGGAAAGTCTTGAGTCTACTTTTGAAGGATTCTATCGTTGGGGCCTCTCGCACTGTGCGGGGAAGTGAGTTCCATAGAGTCGGAGCCGCGTGACTAAAAGCTCGACCCCCAGATGAGTTACGGTAGATTCTAGGTACTGCCATTCCGATTTGGCCGCAGCATCAGGCTTTTCTCCGATTCGCACTGTTAGACCGTCATTTTCAGTTCCAGGCACTGCCTTTCGGCCTCTCCACAGCACAGAGGGTATTCACCAAGGTGATGGCGGAGATGATGGTTCTCCTCCGCAGACAGGGAGTGAATATAATCTTGTATCTGGACGATCTGCTAATAAAGGCATCGTCCACGGAGAAGCTGTTGCAGTCCATTGTTCTCACGACTCGTCTGCTCAGGGAACACTGTTGGATCCTGAATCTTCCAAAGTCACATTTGGAGCCGACCAGGAGGTTGTCCTTTCTGGGAATGATCCTCGACACAAAAGTGCAAAGGGTGATCGCAGTAATCCAGTGGGGCAGTATGGGGTCAGAACTTCAGAAGCTGTTTCAGGTACCTTGGCCGTTGGTCATGTAATGCTTTGAAACTCAGTAAGCCAATCTTGAAGATGATTCGCCATCTTACAGGCATCCAGTGAAGGGTGTAGAGGATGGGTGTTATGTGGCTAGAACGGGGCTGGTTGGTTAACAGCCATTGATTACGTCGCGCCCCCATCGGCATTCTGGGAAGGTGGGAAGAGAGAGGAGAGCACTTTTCCATGGAGCACAGTAACCGGACCAAGGAGGTGGGAGTGTCAAGAGGGAGGGGTTGCTGCCACCAGACCGGCCCACCTGGCCATCGGCTCTTCTGGCATTTTTGGGCTCTTTGTCTCTGACTGGTTGGCCAACCCTCATGTACATTCTATGCTTCTTTGCTTTCATTCCCACTCTTGCCAATAATATTCCATCTATTAATTATTGTATGGCAGGGTGGGGTGGGGGGCGCGGGGCGGGTGTGAAATGAATACCGTGAGCATGCTGGAGATTATGTCAGAGAAATGAGTGACATACAGTAGGAGCCCAACCTGTAGCATATAAACTGTGGCAGAGCTCTCTAAATTGTGACCTAGCCCTTTCTAGCCTTCTGGATAACTGTTAAACAGTACAAAGCCCACAAGATAAATATAGCGCGGAAGGAAAGCAGAAAGTGAACAAAGCCTGGTTGATGTGTTCTAAAATTATTTTACAGTCATGGTGAATCATTACTTTTTTTAATGGATGGATGCAAGTTTAGCAAATTCCATTTATCTCTTTGGTGAATTGTAGATGACTTTTCTCATTCCTGTGTGACTCAGATACAGATTTTGCTGTTGAAAAGTAATTACAAAGCCACAAGACAAGGTTTCAACAGCCACACAAACATCTATCTTGTTCTTTGAAACGTTTACTGTTATTTAACAACAGCGGTTTTCCATTATATCAGTTTATGGTGCATTTAATTTCCTACTTGCTGACTTTGAAATAAGATCTACACCAGAACATTACTTTTCACATTGACATTGCAATAATGTGACATTTAAGGGTGGTTATACTGTTTGTATATTTACTCTAGATGCTACTTCATTGCATTGTTATAATAAGCCAATGGGGTGTCGGTGGGTGGTTCATACCTGTTTCTCTGCAGCTATCGTGTGTCCCGGCCTTGTTTGCCGTCTCCAATCCGCTGCTGCTTCTGGGCTTCGATGTTACTAGGCAGAGAGATGAGGACCACCCAAAGACCCATAACAAAGTCACTACTTGTTTGGAACAACAATGTGATAGTTGTAACTAGCTATATACTTAGTTGAAATAAACGTTACTCATTTACACGAGGTTAGTCAGACTAATACACAGCAAGCATGAAGAATATTCACTCACACGTACAGAGGTCTCACATAGATAGTCATTCCGACCCGATCGCACGCTGCGCTTCTTCGCAGCCGTGCACATTGCGCAGGTTCATTATTGCCCGGCGAGCAGCAACGCCTCCAACGAAGAAAGCGGTCGCAGCGGTGTCCGCAAGAAGAGTGACAGGAGGAAGGCGGATCCGGGCATCAACCCACCATTTTTGGGGCATGGAGATCCGAACGCAGTCGTGTCGAGCCGCTTGGAGGGCGGATGTCTCACGTCAATTCCGGGACCTGCAACGCTGAAGTGATTGCACAGGGTAAGAAAGTCTTACCCTAGTCTAGTTCTGCACAAAACTTTTTTGGCATAGCAGGGCTGCACAAGCGATCGCAGCCTTGCTTTGCAAAAATACACTCCTTATAGGCAGCGTCTGATTGATCGCACGGGCTGCAAAAAGTGCCAGCCTGTGATCAACTCGAAATGAGGGCCAAAAGCCTTGACACAGTCACAATATAGCAATAATAATATTAATAATAAAGATATAATGACAACTTTAAAGAAACTTTTACCCTTTTACCCTGATTGGGCATAATGCATTAGAAGCTTAAATAAACAGTTTCTCTGTCCCAGTGTCCTTGCTCTCAAATCCATACTCCCCACTTTGCAGCAGGATATACAGTATTATGTCCCACCATCAACTAGACCTCTTCTGAGTACTCATGGAACAGTCGCCAGCCACCAGGTGGAGCTGATTTTCTATCAACGAAATCCTTTAAAGGCTGCTCCTGAAGCTAGAGGCATCACTGTATTGACAAAGGGGCCATATAAAATGTGTGGCCACACTATTTGGGTAGAACGATATCTCAAATACCGTGCAAGGCTCACTACTGTCTGAACGCCGCTTGATACTATTGGGAAACTGCAGACTTTGTACCCGGGCAGATAGAGTCTCAGTATGCAGAACTTAGAAGAACTCAGTGCCACTGCCGTATTATCTACGAGTTTTGCTAGGCAGCTTTCTGGCAGTGTCTTTGTACACTAGGCAGGTTCTCTAGACCAATGTAGACTACATGTGCTGACTGGGAGGGCTTTAGCCCTTATCAGATAAGGTCCCTCATTCTGAGTTTATCGCTCAGTAACTACTTTTAGCAGCTGTGCAAATGCATAGTCGCCGCCCATGGGGAAGTGTATTTTCACTTTGCAAGTGTGTGATGTAGTGATGAGCGGGTTCGGTTCCTCGGAATCCGAACCCGCCCGAACTTCACCTTTTTTTTACACGGGTCCGAGCGACTTGGATCCTCCCGTCTTGCTCGGTTAACCCGAGCGTGCCTGAACGTCATCATCCCGCTGTCGGATTCTCGCGAGACTCGGATTCTATATAAGGAGCCGCGCTCGCTGCCATTTTCACACGTGCATTGAGATTGATAGAGAGAGGACGTGGCTGGCGTCCTCTCCGTTGTATTAGAAAAAAAAAAAACTGAGTGACTTAGTTTTAATTGTGGGGAGGATTGGGGACGGGGAGCAGCTGTTAGGGAGTACAGTGCAGGGTTTTGAGTTTAATCCGTTGTTTCTCTGCCTGAAAAAAAACGCTCCACCATATCTGTGCTCACTCAGTGTGCTGCACTGCTGCATGATATATCTGTGCTGAGTGCACTGCTCACACTGCCTAATTGTGGGGACTGGGAGCAGTTATAGCAGGAGTACAGTCAGTGCACAGTTTTGCTGACAGTGACCACCAGTCCAGTATACGTTTGTCTGCCTGAAAAACACTGGTGTTTTTTTTCTTCTACATACTAGTTTAGCAGTCTGCTGACACTGTCCACCAGGTCCGTTATACAGTATATTATATTTATATATAAGCACTAAGCAGCAGTACAGTAGGCCACGGCTGTACCTACCTCTGTGTCGTCAGTGCACTCGTCGTCCATAAGTATAAGTAATACTATCCATCCATCTACATTGTATACCTGTGGTGGTTTTTTTTTCTTTCTTCATACTAGTTTGTTTAGCAGTCTGCTGACAGTGTCCACCAGTTCCGTTATACAGTATATCATATATATAAGCACTAAGCAGCAGTACGGTAGGCCACGGCTGTACCTACCTCTGTGTCGTCACTCGTCGTCCATAAGTATAAGTAATACTATACTATCCATCCATCTACATTGTATACCTGTGGTGGCTTTTAGTTGTGCGCAAAATATGGAGAACAAAAATGTGGAGGTTAAAAAAATAGGGAAAGATCAAGATCCACTTCCACCTCGTGCTGAAGCTGCTGCCACTAGTCATGGCCGAGACGATGAAATGCCATCAACGTCGTCTGCCAAGGCCGATGCCCAATGTCATAGTACAGAGCATGTAAAATCCAAAACACAAAAGATCAGTAAAAAAATGACCCAAAAATCAAAATTAAAAGCGTCTGAGGAGAAGCGTAAACTTGCCAATATGCCATTTACGACACGGACTGGCAAGGAACGGCTGAGGCCCTGGCCTATGATCATGGCTAGTGGTTCAGCTTCACATGAGGATGGAAGCACTCATCCTCTCGCTAGAAAAAAGAAAAGACTTGCGGCAAAAGCACAGCAAAGAACTGTGCGTTCTTCGAAATCCCAAATCCCAAAGGAGAGTCCAATTGTGTCGGTTGCGATGCCTGACCTTCCCAACACTGGACGGGAAGAGCTTGCGCCTTCCACCATTTGCACGCCCCCTGCAAGTGTTGAAAGGAGCACCCGCAGTCCAGTTCCTGATAGTGAAATTGAAGATGTCAGTGTTGAAGTACACCAGGATGAGGATATGGGTGTTGCTTGGGCTGGGGAGGAAATTGACAAGGAGGATTCTGATGGTGAGGTGGTTTGTTTAAGTCAGGCACCCGGGGAGACACCTGTTGTCCGTGGGAGGAATATGGCCATTGACATGCCTGGTGAAAATACCAAAAAAATCAGCTCTTCAGTGTGGAAGTATTTCAACAGAAATGCGGACAACAGGTGTCAAGCCGTGTGTTGCCTTTGTCAAGCTGTAATAAGTAGGGGTAAGGACGTTAACCACCTCGGAACATCCTCCCTTATACGTCACCTGCAGCGCATTCATAATAAGTCAGTGACAAGTTCAAAACCTTTGGGCGACAGCGGAAGCAGTCCACTGACCAGTAAATCCCTTCCTCTTGTAACCAAGCTCGCGCAAACCACACCACCAACTCCCTCAGTGTCAATTTCCTCCTTACCCAGGAAAGCCAATAGTCCTGCAGGCCATGTCACTGGCAAGTCTGACGAGTCCTCTCCTGCCTGGGATTCCTCCGAAGCATCCTTGAGTGTAATGCCTACTGCTGCTGGAGCTGCTGTTGTTGCTGCTGGGAGTCGATGGTCATCCCAGAGGGGAAGTCGGAAGACCACTTGTACGCGGATAACTGAGGCCTTGACAACTATGTTGTGTCACAACTGAGGGCCTGAGCTGACGGGAGGCAGCCTCAGTTGTAGGGGCTGAGATGTACCGGAACCTGGGAGGTTGTATCAGACCCCTGGACATGTAAGTAACATGAATAATAACTGCCCGAAGGCGTGACCACGACAACTTGGATAAAAGTCAATGATGTTTTATTATGACAACTCCGCAACACAGCAGCAGTAAAAGAAAACGTAAAAGTCAGCAAAGAATAAATACAGTTCCTGGGTACTACAGGATGGCAGGAGCCACAGGGCACTGGTAGTGTGAGATAGTTCTTATGATCTTCTAGATGGAAAGTCCTTACCAGGCCCGACTGTAGCAATGGAGATAACCCAGGATTGTGCCAGCTGGTGTTCCAGGAAAAGCTGGGTTGCTGAAGATAAAACAGCTGCTGTGGATACTGGCTGGAACCAGACTGTTGTTAGCACAGAGTGGATACTGGCTGGAACCAGTTAAATAATAAATGAACTTGGGAGCGATGAAATATGAACTGAAATGTAGAACTTGAGAGCGGAGAAATAATAATACCGGTGGAGAGTGGTAAAGTGTAGAAAGGACACCGGCCCTTTAAGGGAAGCTGTACTCTGCTGGAAGCTGAGCTGGAAGCAGGTAAAGTTGTAGCTGGAAACAGATGAATCCACAATGGATTGGAGAGTCAGGCTACACCGCAGGTGGAATGCTGGTGCGGGTCTCTATGGTGGAAGTCTTGAGACAGGAGCTGGAACCTGGAAGACAATCACAGGAGAGAGACAAACAGGAACTAGGTTTGACAACCAAAGCACTGACGCCTTCCTTGCTCAGGCACAGTGTATTTATACCTGCAGCAAGGAAGGGATTGGCTAGGCAATTATGCAGATTATCAATACTGAGAACAGATTGGTGGAAATGATCAGCTGACAGAATCCAAGATGGCTGCGCCCATGCAGACACTTGGAGGGAAGTTTGGTTTGTAATCCATGTGGTAATGAAAACAGTAATGGCGGCGCCGGCCACCGGAGACAGGAGGCGCCAGGCTGACAGATGCACATCCAACCACGCGGACACAGCGGAGGCCGCGGCTGACGTAATCGCCACTCAGACACTCTGCATGCAGAAGTTCAGGGACGGCGGCGGAGGCCGCGGGAGACGCCATGCCAGGTGTAATATGGCGTTTACTGTGACAGGAGAGGATACAGGAATGTACACATCAGGATAACAGATGGGATCCGGTCCTGGAGCGCTGAGCCAGCCTTAGGAGGCATCTGATGGGTAAGAAATGGCGTCCAGATACCCGGATCGTGGCAGCACCCCCCCCTTTAGGAGTGGCCCCAGGACACTTCTTTGGCTTTTGAGGAAACTTGGAATGGAATCTCCGGACCAAGGCAGGAGCATGGACATCAGAAGCATTGGTCCATGAACGTTCCTCAGGACCATAACCCTTCCAGTCAATAAGATATTGTAGTTGACCGTAACGGTGACGTGAGTCCAGGATCTTGGCCACTTCATACTCAACGCCTCGTTGAGTTTGGACTTTCGGAGTTGGAGGAAGTGAGGAATGAAACCGATTCAAGATCAGCGGTTTCAACAGGGAAACATGGAATGTCCTGGGTATTTTTAAGAAGGGAGGCAACTGGAGTCTGTAAGCAACAGGATTGATGACTTGTTCAATCTTGAAAGGACCGATATAGCGAGGTGCAAACTTCATACTGGGAACTCTTAACCTCAAATTCTTCGTGGATAACCATACCCGATCACCCACCTTGAGAGCAGGAACTGCTCGACGCTTCTTATCCGCAAACTTCTTGTACCTGAACGATGCCTTGAGCAGAGCTGATCGTACGCTCTTCCAGATATTGGCAAACTGATGCAAGGTGATATCCACTGCGGGAACAGAAGTTGCTGGAAGCGGTTGGAACTCAGGGACTTTAGGGTGGAATCCAAAGTTAGTGAAGAATGGTGTTGAAGCAGATGAAGAATGATACTGGTTGTTATGACAGAACTCGGCCCAGGGAAGTAATTGAACCCAGTCATCTTGAGAGGAGGACACATAGATGCGGAGGAAGGCCTCCAAGTCCTGATTCACCCTCTCGGTTTGACCATTGGTCTGAGGATGGTAAGCCGTGGAAAACTTTAGCTTGACTTGGAGGACTTGACATAAACTTCGCCAGAATTTGGCTGTGAATTGAACTCCTCGATCTGAGATAATTTCTTCAGGAAGACCGTGGAGTCGGAAGATCTCTTGTATGAATACTTGAGCCAACTTGGAAGCTGACGGAAGACCGGTGAGAGGAATGAAGTGTGCCATCTTGGTGAACCGGTCAACTACCACCCAGATGGTATTGAACTTGTTGCACATGGGTAAGTCTGTAATGAAATCCATCGACAAGTGGGTCCATGGTCGACGGGGAACGGATAGTGGAACCAGTTGCCCCGCAGGCGGCTGGCGGGATACTTTATGTTGGGCACACTTTGGGCAAGATGCAATAAACTCCAAGACGTCCTTTTTCAGAGTTGGCCACCAATAGGACCTAGAGATAAACTCCAGGGTTTTTTGGATACCTGTATGTCCGGCAAAACGGGAAGCATGGGCCCAATGCATGAGCTTCTTCCTTAGCATCGGCTTCACAAAACTTTTCCCTGATGGGGGCGTAGAGTCCATCCCTACCGTGGAGAATGCCAACGGATTTATAATAGGATGCTTGTCTGAAGACTCTGACTCATTTTCTTGCTCCCATGAGCGGGAAAGGGCATCGGCCTTGCGATTCTGAGAGCCCGGACAGAACTGGAGTTTAAAGTCGAACCTGGAAAAGAAAAGTGCCCATCTGGCCTGACGAGGGTTGAGACATTGTGCGCCCTTCAGGTATAAAAGGTTCTTGTGGTCTGTAAGTATGGTGATTGAATGAGAAGCTCCCTCCAACAGATACCTCCACTCTTCTAGAGCGAGCTTGATGGCTAGCAACTCCTGGTCGCCAATGGCATAGTTGCGCTCAGCTGGGGAGAACTTCCGGGAGAAGAAACTGCAAGGGTGTAAATGGCCATCTTTAGCCCTCTGAGATAACACCGCTCCTACTCCAACGGAGGAGGCATCCACCTCTAAGATGAAAGGAGAGTCGATGTCAGGCTGTTTCAGAACAGGCGCAGAGATGAACCTTTGTTTTAAAAGATGAAATGCTTGCATGGCTTCTTCAGACCACTTGGACGGGTTAGCACCCTTCTTAGTGAAAGCAGTAATAGGCGCCACAATGGTGGAAAAGTCTCGTATAAACTTTCGGTAATAGTTGGCGAACCCTAAGAACCTCTGGACCCCTTTGAGGGTTAAGGGTACCGGCCAATTTTGGATTGCTTGTAGTTTCGCAGGATCCATCTCTAGTCCGGAACCGGACACAATGTACCCTAGAAACGGAATGGACTTGACTTCAAAGACGCATTTTTCTAATTTGCAATAGAGATGATTGACACGGAGACGGGACAGAACCTCTTTAACCCAAAAACGATGTTCCTCTAAATCGTTGGCAAAAATGAGGATATCGTCTAGATAGACCACGACATGACGGTATAGAATGTCTCTGAAGATCTCATTGACAAAATGCTGGAAGACAGCTGGAGCATTGCTCAATCCAAAGGGCATGACGAGGTACTCATAATGTCCGTCACGGGTGTTAAAGGCGGTCTTCCACTCGTCACCCTCACGGATCCGGATGAGATTGTATGCACCTCGCAAGTCCAGCTTTGTAAAGATGGTAGCTCCGCTAACTCTGTCAAAGAGCTCAGTAATCAGGGGTAAAGGATAACGGTTCTTGATGGTAATGTCGTTCAAACCTCTGTAGTCGATGCACGGCCGCAGACCACCATCTTTCTTTTTTACAAAAAAGAAGCCTGCGCCGGCTGGAGAAGAAGAAGGTCGAATGAACCCCTTTGCTAGGTTCTCTTTAATATATTCCTCCATAGAATGCGTCTCAGGCAGAGACAACGGATAAGTTCGGCCTCGAGGTGGAACCTTCCCTGGAACGAGATCAATCGGACAGTCCCATTCTCTATGAGGAGGAAGGATATCAGCAGAAGCTTTACTGAACACATCCGTGAAATCTTGATATGGAGGAGGTGGAACATCAGACGACCTGGGGGAGGAAGAACAGACAGGCAATACTTTAAACAAACATGTCTCAGCACAGGAGGAACCCCATGCCAGGATTTGCGTAGTCGTCCAATCAATTGTAGGATTGTGAAGACGGAGCCATGGAAGGCCCAGGACCACAGGATGTGTGGCTCTTGGAATCACTAAAAAAGAAATAAGTTCGGAATGAAGAACTCCCACTCTCAGACGAACTGGTAGAGTCCTTAAAGAAATAACTGCATCAAAAATTTTGCTGCCATCCACGGCAGTTAAAGAAATGGACGAAGGAAGTCTCTCGGTGGGTAGGGACCACCGTTTAACATAGGCTTCGGTAATAAAGTTCCCAGCTGCTCCGGAATCAAGGAGGGCAATGACGTTCCGATAACGTTGAGCAACTTGAAGCGAGACTGGGAGATTACAATCTTGAGGAGATGGAGAGGAGATCATTACTCCTAGCCGGCCCTCTCCTTGGCGAGCTAGGATTTGGGGTTTCCCGGACGTTTGGGACAGGCATTAATGGTGTGAGACGGAGCTGCACAATAGAGACAGAGAAACTCGGAGAGACGTCTTCGGCGCTCAGCAGGAGTTAAACGGGAATGGCCAAGTTGCATGGGCTCATCTTTAGATGGTGACAGTTGACGAGGAGGAGGAGCAGAAGATTTTGGAGCAGATGATCTTCCACGCTCAGTTGCTCTCTCTCTGAAACGTAAATCAACTTTCGTGCAGAGTGAGATTAGCTCATCTAATTTAGAAGGTAAGTCTCTGGTAGCTAACTCATCTTTAATACGCTCAGATAAGCCATGCCAGAATGCAGCATACAGGGCCTCGTCGTTCCATGCCAGTTCGGATGCCAGGATCTGGAACTGTATCAGATATTGTCCTACAGTACGTGACCCCTGGCGTAAACGGAGAATCTCGGATGAAGCTGAGGTTACCCGGCCTGGCTCGTCGAAGATGCGCCTGAATGTTGACACGAAGGCAGTGTAGGAAGATAGCAGGGTGTCGGACCTCTCCCATAACGGTGATGCCCAATCAAGGGCTGAGCCACTGAGAAGAGAAATAATGTAGGCAATTTTTGTACGGTCACTGGGAAAATTGCCAGGTTGTAGCTCAAACTGAATCTCACACTGGTTGAGAAATCCCCTGCAGAATCTTGGAGATCCGTCAAATTTTGCTGGCGTTGGAAGATGAAGACGTGGAGCAGAAATGGGTAAGGTGGGTGGGATTATAGCTGGAGTCACTGTGGTTGACGCACCAGACGCGCCTGATCCACGGAGAGTTGTCTGAATCCCATCCAGCCGAGTAGAGAGATCCTGGAGACAGCGGATGATGTGGCCCTGTGCAGCCTCCTGATGTTCTAGTCGGGCTGCCAGTTCTTGCATCGGCCTGGCCGCTTGATCCTGGTCTCCGGCTGGATTCATTAGGTCAGTGCTTACTGTCACAACTGAGGGCCTGAGCTGACGGGAGGCAGCCTCAGTTGTAGGGGCTGAGATGTACCGGAACCTGGGAGGTTGTATCAGACCCCTGGACATGTAAGTAACATGAATAATAACTGCCCGAAGGCGTGACCACGACAACTTGGATAAAAGTCAATGATGTTTTATTATGACAACTCCGCAACACAGCAGCAGTAAAAGAAAACGTAAAAGTCAGCAAAGAATAAATACAGTTCCTGGGTACTACAGGATGGCAGGAGCCACAGGGCACTGGTAGTGTGAGATAGTTCTTATGATCTTCTAGATGGAAAGTCCTTACCAGGCCCGACTGTAGCAATGGAGATAACCCAGGATTGTGCCAGCTGGTGTTCCAGGAAAAGCTGGGTTGCTGAAGATAAAACAGCTGCTGTGGATACTGGCTGGAACCAGACTGTTGTTAGCACGGAGTGGATACTGGCTGGAACCAGTTAAATAATAAATGAACTTGGGAGCGATGAAATATGAACTGAAATGTAGAACTTGATAGCGGAGAAATAATAATACCGGTGGAGAGTGGTAAAGTGTAGAAAGGACACCGGCCCTTTAAGGGAAGCTGTACTCTGCTGGAAGCTGAGCTGGAAGCAGGTAAAGTTGTAGCTGGAAACAGATGAATCCACAATGGATTGGAGAGTCAGGCTACACCGCAGGTGGAATGCTGGTGCGGGTCTCTATGGTGGAAGTCTTGAGACAGGAGCTGGAACCTGGAAGACAATCACAGGAGAGAGACAAACAGGAACTAGGTTTGACAACCAAAGCACTGACGCCTTCCTTGCTCAGGCACAGTGTATTTATACCTGCAGCAAAAAAGGGATTGGCTAGGCAATTATGCAGATTATCAATACTGAGAACAGATTGGTGGAAATGATCAGCTGACAGAATCCAAGATGGCTGCGCCCATGCAGACACTTGGAGGGAAGTTTGGTTTGTAATCCATGTGGTAATGAAAACAGTAATGGCGGCGCCGGCCACCGGAGACAGGAGGCGCCAGGCTGACAGATGCACATCCAACCACGCGGACACAGCGGAGGCCGCGGCTGACGTAATCGCCACTCAGACACTCTGCATGCAGAAGTTCAGGGACGGCGGCGGAGGCCGCGGGAGACGCCATGCCAGGTGTAATATGGCGTTTACTGTGACAGGAGAGGATACAGGAATGTACACATCAGGATAACAGATGGGATCCGGTCCTGGAGCGCTGAGCCAGCCTTAGGAGGCATCTGATGGGTAAGAAATGGCGTCCAGATACCCGGATCGTGACATGTTGGTGTTAGACGTGCGTCCGGTGTCCGCCGTTAGTTCACAGGGAACTAGTCAATTTCTTGAGGTAGTGTGCCCCCGTTACCAAATACCATCTAGGTTCCACTTCTCTAGGCAGGCGATACCGAGAATGTACACGGACGTCAGAAAAAGACTCACCAGTGTCCTAAAAAATGCAGTTGTACCCAATGTCCACTTAACCACGGACATGTGGACAAGTGGAGCAGGGCAGACTCAGGACTACATGACTGTGACAGCACACTGGGTAGATGTATTGCCTCCCGCTGCAAGAACAGCAGCGGCGGCACCAGTAGCAGGATCTCGCAAACGCCAACTCGTTCCTAGGCAGGCTACGCTTTGTATCACCGCTTTCCAGAATACGCACACAGCTGAAAACCTCTTACGGCAACTGAGGAAGATCATCGCAGAATGGCTTACCCCAATTGGACTCTCCTGGGGATTTGTGACATTAGACAACGCCAGCAATATTGTGCGCGCATTACATCTGGGCAAATTCCAGCACGTTCCATGTTTTGCACATACCTTGAATTTGGTGGTGCAGAATTATTTAAAAAACGACAGGGGCGTGCAAGAGATGCTGTCGGTGGCCAGAAGAATTGCAGGCCACTTTCGGCGTGCAGGCACCGCGTACAGAAGACTGGAGCACCACCAAAAAAACCTGAACCTGCCATCATCTGAAGCAAGAGGTGGTAACGAGGTGGAATTCAACCCTCTATATGCTTCAGAGGATGGAGGAGCAGCAAAAGGCCATTCAAGCCTATACATCTGCCCACGATATAGGCAAAGGAGGTGGAATGCACCTGTCTCAAGCGCAGTGGAGAATGATTTCAACGTTGTGCAAGGTTCTGCTGCCCTTTGAACTTGCCACACGTGAAGTCAGTTCAGACACTGCCAGCCTGAGTCAGGTCATTCCCCTCATCAGGCTTTTGCAGAAGAAGCTGGAGGCATTGAAGGAGGAGCTAAAACAGAGCGATTCCGCTAGGCATGTGGGACTTGTGGATGGAGCCCTTTATTCGCTTAACCAGGATTCACGTGTGGTCAATCTGTTGAAATCAGAGCACTACATTTTTGCCACCGTGCTCGATCCTAGATTTAAAACCTACATTGGATCTCTCTTTCCGGCAGACACAAGTCTGCAGAGGTTCAAAGAACTGCTGGTGAGAAAATTGTCAAGTCAAGCGGAACGCGACCTGTCAACATCTCCTCCTTCACATTCTCCCGCAACTGGGGGTGCGAGGAAAAGGCTCAGAATTCCGAGTTCACCCGCTGGCGGTGATGCAGGGCAGTCTGGAGCGACTGCTGATGCTGACATCTGGTCCGGACTGAAGGACCTGCCAACGATTACTGACATGTCATCTACTGTCACTGCATATGATTCTCTCACCATTGAAAGAATGGTGGAGGATTATATGAGTGACCGCATCCAAGTAGGCACGTCAGACAGTCCGTACGTATACTGGCAGGGAAAAGAGGCAATTTGGAGGCCCTTGCACAAACTGGCTTTATTCTACCTAAGTTGCCCTCCCTCCAGTGTGTACTCCGAAAGAGTGTTTAGTGCCGCCGCTCACCTTGTCAGCAATCGGCGTACGAGGCTACTTCCAGAAAATGTGGAGAAGATGATGTTCATTAAAATGAATTATAATCAATTACTCCATGGAGACATTCACCAGCAGCAATTGCCTCCAGAAAGTACACGGGGATATGAGATGGTGGATTCCAGTGGGGACGAATTAATAATCTGTGAGGAGGGGGATGTACACAGTGAAAGGGGTGATGAATCGGACGATGATGATGAGGTGGACATCTTGCCTCTGTAGAGCCAGTTTGTGCAAGGAGAGATTGATTGCTTCTTTTTTGGTGGGGGCCCAAACCAACCAGTCATTTCAGTCACAGTCGTGTGGCAGACCCTGTCGCTGAAATGATGGGTTGGTTAAAGTGTGCATGTCCTGTTTATACAACATAAGGGTGGGTGGGAGGGCCCAAGGACAATTCCATCTTGCACCTCTTTTTTCTTTCATTTTTCTTTGCGTCATGTGCTGTTTGGGGAGTATTTTTTGGAAGGGCCATCCTGCGTGACACTGCAGTGCCACTCCTAGATGGGCCAGGTGTTTGTGTCGGCCACTAGGGTCGCTTAGCTTACTCACACAGCTACCTCATTGCGCCTCTTTTTTTTCTTCTTTGCGTCATGTGCTGTTTGGGGAGTAGTTTTTGGAAGGGCCATCCTGCCTGACACTGCAGTGCCACTCCTAGATGGGCCAGGTGTTTGTGTCGGCCACTAGGGTCGCTTAGCTTACTCACACAGCTACCTCATTGCGCCTCTTTTTTTTCTTCTTTGCATCATGTGCTGTTTGGGGAGTAGTTTTTGGAAGGGCCATCCTGCCTGACACTGCCACTCCTAGATGGGCCAGGTGTTTGTGTCGGCCACTAGGGTCGCTTAGCTTACTCACACAGCTACCTCATTGCGCCTCTTTTTTTTCTTCTTTGCGTCATGTGCTGTTTGGGGAGTCGTTTTTGGAAGGGCCATCCTGCCTGACACTGCAGTGCCACTCCTAGATGGGCCAGGTGTTTGTGTCGGCCACTAGGGTCGCTTAGCTTACTCACACAGCTACCTCATTGTGCCTCTTTTTTTCTTTGCATCATGTGCTGTTTGGGGAGTATTTTTTGGAAGGGCCATCCTGCGTGACACTGCAGTGCCACTCCTAGATGGGCCAGGTGTTTGTGTCGGCCACTAGGATCGCTTAGCTTACTCACACAGCTACCTCATTGCGCCTCTTTTTTTTCTTCTTTGCGTCATGTGCTGTTTGGGGAGTATTTTTTGGAAGGGCCATCCTGCCTGACACTGCAGTGCCACTCCTAGATGGGCCAGGTGTTTGTGTCGGCCACTTGGGTCGCTTAGCTTAGCCATCCAGCGACCTCGGTGCAAATTTTAGGACTAAAAATAATATTGTGAGGTGTGAGGTGTTCAGAATAGACTGTAAATGAGTGTAAATTATGGTTATTGAGGTTAATAATACTATGGGATCAAAATGACCCCCAAATTCAATGATTTAAGCTGTTTTTTAGGGTTTTTTGAAAAAAACACCAGAATCGGACAAAAAAAATTCAGTGAGGTTTTGCCAAAACGCGTTCGAACCCAAAACACGGCCGCGGAACCGAACCCAAAACCAAAACACAAAACCCGAAAAAATTTCCGGTGCACATCACTAGTGTGATGGCGTGTGCAGCCGAGTGGAATAAAAAAAGTTTTTTGCAGTTTCTGAGTAGCTCTGGACTTACTCAGCCCTTGCGATCACTTAAGTCTTTTTGGTCCCGGAAATTGGCGGCAGACACCCGCCCTGTAAACATTTGGACACGCCTGCGTTTTTCCAAACACACCCAAAAAACGGTCAGTTGACACCCATAAATGCTCTCTTCCTATCAATCTCCTTGCGATCGGCTGTGTGAATGGAATCGTCGCTAGAAGCAGTGCTAAACAACAATGCTCTTTGTAACCGTACTTCGCACGTGCGCATTGTGGCCCATACGCATGCGTAGTTTTGCCTTTTTTTTTAAATGATTGCTACGCAGCGAACAACTCGGAATGAGAGCCAAAATCTCCTCACCCTCCTGTGCTGAGATGCCTGTTACACATGGGGCGCGATGCCATTTCCGGGTCCGGAGCACACTATGGACGCGGGATGATGCGTCCTATGCTCATAGGGTCAAAGAGGGCCATGTGACTACGTATGGGCAGATCAAAGCCCTGACTATTATACATTGATTGGATAACTACCATCATGTGATCGGCGATGATCACATGATGAGTGGTTCCAAATATTTTTGTCTATTTATTTATTGTTTTCAAGCCTCATTTTTTTAAATAAATAAATTTTTACGTGACATATGAAAAAGATTGCCTTCTGGTGTTAATATATAATGGTTTTGTAAAAAAATTATATATTGTGCTTGAGTCCATTGACATGGTAAGAAATTTCTTTCTATATCAATGGACTCTAGAGCTCTATCGGTACCCTAGTTTTTTGAAAAATGTTGTGCTTTACACTGGTGTTTTAGCAGTATATATATGCTCCACCACACTATTTTTTATTAAGTGTTGTTTGTGTGTGTTTGTTTTATATGTTGATTTTTGAAGTTAGAATATGCTGAGTGTCACTGGCTTACTCCTTAATACCTGAATGCTGAATGTTGGTTTAATATACTTTGGGCCATAGGTGGCGCTGTTTAAATGTAAATAGGGTGCCTGAGATTATTGTTTTGAAACTGTTTAGATCACTTATATATAAGGTGTGCCGATATGCAGGTGCTACCTATTGTGAGCGTGCTCTATAATTACTAAAATATTGACATATATATTTGGATGATGTAGTGGGTATTGCGGATGCTCTGGCGTGCGCTACACGCTCATAGCGTATGACCGGAACCGGAAACATTAGGCACTTCCGGTTGCGTTCCACGAGTTTGCTGGAACACACGCCGGGATCGAGGTAATATGGACGGCACAAGGGTATATAAGGAGTAGCCGGTGACAGGTATGTACTTCCGCTGCGAATAGCTCTGCTTATTTGTTGTTTGTTATGGGCATAGAAATGTTGAAATGCTTGACAAAGGTCCTGTGGACCGAAACGTTGCTGACCTGCCTGCCATGCATCTATGTATGCTTTGCAATTTCTTCCTGTGAGTATTGGATTAAATATACCTTAAGCATATTGAATATTGGAGAGTTCTTTTCTGCTGTTACACACAGGGCCTATTTCAGCTGCATCTGCTCTCACTTTGCTGAAAGCTATCCAACTACCTCTCAAAGTTGTTATGAGTCTCACTATGCACTCGGAGTGTCTTAGAGCTGTCTGACTCACACTCTCCCTGTTCACTGCCTCACCAGGTGTGGCGCTCCTGTCCGTTTTCTCTGTCTGGGTGTAGTGGATGGAAGCAGCTTCCACACATGCCGCTGCAGCAATCACGGCTCCTGCTTTGGTCCTCAAGCTGCTCTCTCACGGGACAGCAACCCCCCACTGGACTCCATCACCTCAGCACACACACTGACTGCACCCCTGCAGCACAGCATTCCTTTTCAGTTATGGCTAAATCGAAGTTGGCTAAAGGACCTCTGATGTCACCACCATGTGACTCGTGACAAAAGGAAGAGGAGCAAGGTCAGAACATGGGTTACTAAAGGGAGTAGTTGTTGACTAGTGAAAGTACTATCCCGATGACCTGGTTCCTCCCCCTGAAGTCAGAGGTCCTTTAGCATACTTGGATCTAGCATTGTTCAGCCTCTCACTAAGCCCTTTCTGGCAAATTTGAAGCCTACAGTATAACCACCTTTACTTTTCAATAATCTGTTCAGAAGAGGTGTTTGTAGAACGGTGTTTTATTATTCAGTAAAGGGATCACAGATATGATGCGTTGATTTGATGTACAATACGATATGATGATATGTGATAATGAGGTAAAACTGTTAATGAAACAAGAATATGCAATTATGATATGCATGTGAAAAGCAAAATGGATATACACAAGTACATATAACATGGGCTGTGCAAACATGTGATTACATGTGCAAGTATAAACTACAGTGCAGCTAACATTACTCACTGGCTAAACAGGTTGAGATGAGACATTTAATATACAAACTCACCATCGAATGCTATATGAGAGTTGGACCCATGTAAAGCATGACTGTCTGGGACCATGAGGGAAGTAGAAAGGCTGATCCCAGCTTCTTCATCCCAGAATGCATTGCAAGACTGGCTACAAGAGGCTATGAGGGTCAAATTAATTGATGGGACTGACCACCAGATGGGGCAATAATACAACTTTCTGTAGTAAAAGTAATCAGATCTACACAAAGCAAATGCTGAAGGCATGACACTCCCCGTCTGGTATCACTGGTACCATATTTTAAACTCTAAACAGATAACAAGAAGAATAGTTCAGTCACTGGTCTGAGGAACAACTTAGTCTCTCCTCGCTTACAGATCTTGACCTCAACCTTACGAACCTTCCCATCCTTGCTTGGGAACGTCTTGGTGACAAGACTTAAAGGCCATTCGTTGCGTTGTGACTGGCAATCTCTGACGAGCACAATGTCACCTGGTTTTAAGTTGGGTTTGGCAACTTGCCACTTGCTCCTTGACTGCAGGGTAGAAAGGTATTGTCTTTTCCATCTGTCCCAAAAGGTGTTTGCAAGGCTTTGAACTTGTCTCCATTGACGTTTGAACAGGTCTTTGGTATTGAATTCTCCAGGAGGAGCATAGGTAATCCCGGTCTTCTGTGTAAGAAGAGTAGCCGGAGTAAGTAGAAGTGGGTCTTCTGGGTCATTAGACACTGAAGTCAATGGTCTTCCGTTGACAATAGCTGAGACTTCAGCCATGAAGGTTGTTAAGCTCTCGTGAGTAAGTCTTGCAGTTCCCACTTGCAAGAATATGGAATCAAGGATTCTGCGTATCATGCCGATCATCCTTTCCCAGGCACCTCCCATATGAGAAGAATGAGGCGGGTTGAAGGTCCATGTACAACCTTGCTCACTGAGATATCTCTCTATGCTTTTAGTGTCAATGTTCGAATTAATTTGTAATTCTTTGGCTGCTCCAATGAAGTTGGTACCTCTGTCGGACCGGATGTGTTTTACTGGGCCACGGATAGCAATGAAGCGTCTAAAGGCATTGATGAAGCTTGAAGTGTCCATTGATTCTATAACTTCGATGTGAACAGCTCTGATGCTCATACAAGTGAATACAACCGCCCAGCGCTTGCTGTTCGCATTCGCACCTCTAGTATGTCGTGTGATGACAGTCCATGGACCAAATACATCAAGACCAACATTGGAGAAAGGAGGGTCTGTACTAAGTCTGTCTGTTGGAAGATTAGCCATCTTCTGAGTTTGGGAAGTACCACGAAGTCTACGGCAAATGATACATTTGAAGATTGTGCTGCTTACACACCTTTTCGCTCCAATAATCCAGAACCCAGTTGATCGTAGAGCTCCTTCGGTAAACAATCGTCCTTGGTGTTTGACTTCGTTGTGATAGTGTTGCACAATTAAAGAAGCTATGTGGTGACTCCCAGGAATGATTAAAGGATTTTTCTCATTTGTCTCCAAGTTTGCTTCTTGAAGACGGCCTCCTACTCTCAATAAATGATTTTCATCAAGAAAAGGGTCTAGCTTTTTTAAGGTGCTGTCTTTGGGAATAGGATTTCCACTGTTAATGCAGTCGATCTCTCCGGAAAAGATTTGGTGCTGCACAACACGGATGATAAGGTTCTTGGATCGTTGTGTTTCTTCTGGTGCGTAAACATTTTGACAGTGGTGCCAACCTTTACATCCATTCACACTTACAGATGCGTTGCGTTTAAATGAATGGACTATGTGAGTTAAGCAGGTAATGGCTCTGACAAGTGATTTCCAAGTTGAAAATCTTTGGAATCTGTGAGGCTGAAGTTGAAAATCTTAAGTTACGGTATGGATTGTAGTTATTTGTGGACGAATTTCAACATCTGAGTCTGCGTCTACTAGCTTGAATATGCTACTTTCAGGATTGTTCAAATCTGCCTTGTACAGGAATTCAGGTCCTCTGAGCCATGTAGTGTCTTTGAGGATACTGGCTGGGACAGCTCTTGTAGCGTGATCTGCTGGATTGTGAGCAGTAGATACATAGTGCCACTGTTTTGGATTGGTGGATCTTCTGATTCTTAGCACACGATTGCTGACATAAACATGGAACCGTCTGGTCTCGTTGCATATGTAGCCTAATACTACCTTACTGTCTGTGTAGAAATCTGCTTCAGAGAGTCCAATTGGTAACTCAGATGAAATGAGCTCAGCTAATTCTACAGCTAGTACTGCAGCACAAAGTTCAAGTCTGGGCACTGTGTGTTCTGGACGTGGAGCTAACTTTGCTTTGCCCATGACAAATCCAATATGACATTGTCCCTTGATGTCCATGGTCTTAAGATATGCAACTGCACCAATTGCTTGGGTTGAGGCATCAGAGAATACACATAGTCTCTGGTTTTGTACTGCTGTAGAAGGCACGGGGGCATATGGACGTGTAATGCGGAGGTTGGTTAAGGTAGATAGAGAATCTTTCTTCTCTTGCCACAAGTTTCTTTTCTGGGGAGGCAGTGGGGCATCCCAGTCAATTGACTCACAGGTTAGGTCTCTGAGCAAAGCTTTACCTTGGATAGTGACAGGAGCTGCAAATCCTAAGGGGTCGTACAAGCTATTTAGAGTAGAGAGAACACCTCTGCGAGTGAAGGGTCTTTCTTCGCTGTTTACTTGGAAGGTAAAGGTGTCAGATTTTAAGTCCCACAAGAGTCCAAGGCTACGTTGAGCTGGTGGGGAATCGGTTCCTAAATCCAAGTCTCTTAAATCGCTGGTATGATCTTGGGAAGGGAAGGCTTCCATCACTACTTTGCTGTTGGAAGCTATTTTGTGAAGCCTCAGGTTTGAACAAGCAAGCATTTCCTGAGCTCTTTTGAGGAGGCTGATTGCTGTCTCAGCTGTTGGCATAGATTTTAGGCAGTCATCCACGTAGAAGTCTTTATCTACAAGTTGTCTAACATCAGAACCATACTCTAGCTCACCCTCTTGAGCTGAACGTCTGAGTCCATAGATGGCAACTGCAGGTGAAGGGCTGTTACCAAAGATGTGTACCTTCATGCGATACTCCGTGATGTCTTTTGAGGGGTCATTGTCTCTGAACCAGAAGAATCTTAGGAAATTCCTGTCTTTTTCTCTCACAAGAAAGCAATGAAACATTTGTTGAATGTCAGCTGTGAAGGCAATAGAGTCTTTTCGGAAACGGATGAGTACTCCTAGGAGTTTGTTGTTAAGGTCTGGTCCTGTCAGGAGTACGTCATTTAAAGAAACACCTTCAAACTGGGCACTGGAATCGAACACCACTCTTATCTGACCTGGTTTCTTCGGGTGATATACTCCGAACATTGGCAGGTACCAGCATTCTTCTGTGTCTTTAAGAATGGGAGCTATCTCGGCGTGACCATTCTCAAATATTTTAGCCATAAAGGAGAAGAAATGATCTTTCATCTCTGGTTTCCTGTGAAAGTTGTGTTTAAGTGAAGAGAAGCGTTTGAGTACTTGTTCTCTGTCATTAGGAAGGCGTTGTCTGGGTGTTCTAAAGGGTAGAGGAGCAACCCAGCTGTTGGCATCATCCTTGACTAGTCCTTTCTCCATTATTTCCAAGAATAGTTTGTCCTCTATGGACATTGCCACCTGGTCATCCTTCTTTGTTCTCTGGAAGACTGCGTGTCCCAGATGATCTTGATAGTTGTCACAGATATGGTTGTCACTAGTTGAGTCTATGAAGGTACAGTGTGGTAATTCCTTTATGAGGAAATGGTTATGACATGGCTGGAATAGAGAAGGGCGTCCATTTTCTAAAGTACAGGTAAGCATGCTGTTGACAGAATCTGGTTTATGCACATCTCCAAGACATACTTCTCCTATTATTACCCATCCCAGATCCAGTCTTTGAGCGTAAGGTGCGTTATGTGGACCATTAATCTGACTTCTGGCTTTGTGGACTTGTAGGATATCCCTCCCAATGAGTAGATTTATTTGGGCATGTGGATCCAGTTCTGGTATCAGATGTGCTATGCGTTTTAAATGTGTATGGTGTTTAGCTACATCTGGTGTAGGAATCTCACTCCTATTGTCTGGAATCTCGTCACACTCTGTGATAGTTGGTAAAGAGAGACATGTCTTCCATTCCAAGGACTCAATTTGATAGCCAGTTGCTCTCCTTCCTGTTGTCTCAAAACTCCCTGCGCAGGATCTTAAGGAGTAAGGAGTGCTGGGTCCTTTACCATTAAAGGTCTCAAAGAAGATTGATCTGGCTAGAGACCTGTTACTTTGGTCATCTAGGATTGCATAAAGTTTAACGGCTTTGTCTGGATGGCCTTTGGGGTAAACTTTGACTAAACATATTTTGGAGCAGGATCTACCGCTAATGGCATCTTTGCAGACTTCGGTACATTGTGAAGTTATTTCTGGTGTGACTGCAACAGTGTCTTTTTGTTCTACACTGTGCTCCCCGCCATGCTCTGTATCGGTATAACTGTGTTGCAAAGCCCATGGGGGAGGACCAGGGTGTAGAGCGGTATTGTGGTCTGTGCTGTGGCATTCTGTGCAGTTAGCACTAACCTTGCAGTCCTTGGCGAGGTGTGATGTGGAGGAACAGCACTTGTAGCAGATCCTATTCTCCTTTAAGAAGGCTTTGCGGTTCTCCAGGGACTTTTCTCTGAAGGTTCTGCATTTCAGGAGAGGATGCGGTTTGTGATGCAGAGGACATTGCTTGGCTGGATCTTTGTCTGTGGTCTCTTGGCGATTAAAGCTGGTAGACCTGCGGAAAGAATCTGAATAATGCACATTAGTCTTGTGAACTGCAACTGATGTTTTGCGGGGGTTAGGTACCATAGGTGCAGTATTTGTCAAGGTAAAGGCAAAACTAGGATCATTCCTGGTCATAGCTTGCTGGTGTACAAAGTCCACGAAAACTGAGAATGGTGGAAATTGCACTTTGTTCTGCCGCTTATATTTGGAGCCATGGTTGATCCATTGTTCCTGCAGATTATACGGTAGTTTCTGCACTATAGGGTTAACGCCTCTGGCTGTGTCAAGGAAGGCAAGTCCTGGTAAATCTCCCTCACATTTAGCTACTTGAAGTTCTTTTAGTAAGTCACTTAGTTCTCTGAGTCTCTGATAGCCTTTGTTGGGTAACCTGGGGAAATCGTCTATTCTTTTGAACAGAGCACTCTCTATTATCTCTGGTGAGCCATAGCACTCATTAAGTCTATCCCAGATCATCCTAAGTCCATTCTCAGGGTGGTTAATGTTAATCACTCTTATCCTTCTAGCATGTTCTGCAGATTCATTCCCAAGCCATTTAATTAAGAGGTCTATCTCTTCACTATGTGAAAGGTCTATTCCTCTGATAGCATTTTGAAAAGAGGACTGCCAGGCTCTGAAGTTCTCAGGGCGATCATTGAACTTTGAAATACTAATCGTGACTAATTCACGGCGGGTGAGAAATTTAGCAAAGTCTAATGTGTCCTGATTGGCTCTTGGAGATGTCGGTACATTAACACGGTAGGTATATGGTGTGTAGTCATACCTGTTAGTGTTGTCTGGTTCCCGACGGTTGGTATCACACCGCTTCTGTGTGAAGTAGGCTGTGTCTTTCTTGGAGTTTGCAGATTCAGACATCTGAGGTGGGGAAGAGTTGTCCCTCATAGGTTCACAGTGTCTAGGATTCTCTTGCTTGCAAATGTGTGGTCTGTTGTCCACTGGTGGTGGCGCTGTAGAGTGTACTTGATTTGTTTGCATGAGGTCTGAATGCGTACCTTGTAAAGATGGAGGGTTGCTACTCCTTTTTGAGACTTGACGTACGTATTCTGATGTGCGTTGCAGTGAATCCTGAGATCCATTCTCTGTGTCAAGTACATTGGTTCTTCTTATATCAGGGAGTTCTGCAGTCTCCAAGATTTCTGCTTCAGCTATGGCAGCCGCTGCCTCCTTCTCTGCAGCGAGCTTCTCGCCGATTGCTTCTAAGCGTTTGATCTCGATTTTTAATTGCATCTCCTGCTCGGCAAAGTTAGCCCTTACTTTTGCGGCTTCCGCTTTTGCACGTGCCATGATGGCTGCATTTCTGACAGACAAGGATTTGGAGGAACCAGAGACTTGGGACCTTGTTTTGTATGAGGATATCGTTTTCTGTGACATGGTGATCTGGTAGAGATGTTTGATTGTGTAGAGACTGCTGTAATGCTGTCTGCAAGTAACTGTTCAGACTGTGTCGCAGATCTCTGAGGAGTCAGTATCTTTGAACTGTTATGAAGCTGCTTGACTGTGAAGAGACTGTTGTGTTGCCTTATAAGCGTGGCTGCACTGACTTGTACAGGTTTCTGTGTAGTCAAATGGCGGTACTCCTATTGCTGAGCTGCCATAGTTGGTAGACTGTATAGAAACTGTGTGGCTGTCATATGCAGATAGCTGTGGCTGGCAGTGTAACGGCTCTGTAAGTCAGTATATGTCCCCACTGCTGACAGGCAATGATTTACTGACGGAGTAAGTGTAAGAGAGTCCATCTGCTTGTAGCATTCGATGTTTTACTGTTCAGCCTCTCACTAAGCCCTTTCTGGCAAATTTGAAGCCTACAGTATAACCACCTTTACTTTTCAATAATCTGTTCAGAAGAGGTGTTTGTAGAACGGTGTTTTATTATTCAGTAAAGGGATCACAGATATGATGCGTTGATTTGATGTACAATACGATATGATGATATGTGATAATGAGGTAAAACTGTTAATGAAACAAGAATATGCAATTATGATATGCATGTGAAAAGCAAAATGGATATACACAAGTACATATAACATGGGCTGTGCAAACATGTGATTACATGTGCAAGTATAAACTACAGTGCAGCTAACATTACTCACTGGCTAAACAGGTTGAGATGAGACATTTAATATACAAACTCACCATCGAATGCTATATGAGAGTTGGACCCATGTAAAGCATGACTGTCTGGGACCATGAGGGAAGTAGAAAGGCTGATCCCAGCTTCTTCATCCCAGAATGCATTGCAAGACTGGCTACAAGAGGCTATGAGGGTCAAATTAATTGATGGGACTGACCACCAGATGGGGCAATAATACAACTTTCTGTAGTAAAAGTAATCAGATCTACACAAAGCAAATGCTGAAGGCATGACAAGCATAATTCATTCCTTTTCTCTCAAAGGGGTCTATTTACTAAGCATTTGATGGAGATAAAGTAGACGGAGATAAAGTATCAGCCAGTCAGCTCCTGTCATTTTTCATGGCAGTTAGGGGCTGATTAGATCCCTCAGTCACTCTGGGCTATCTCAGCTCCACCCCCAACAGTCTTTTTTTTAGTTTCCCTTTCAATCTCTAGCTGTGCACATGTTGATTACAGTTGCCAACTTCTGAGTCCCAAATTCCTCACAATCAGTGGCTCAATGAAAGTCATTCCTCTGTAAGTCCAGCTATAGGGTATTTCAGTGGGGTATCACATAGGACGGTTGGAATACGCATTTGGGCCCTCATTCCGAGTTGTTCGCTCGGTATTTTTCATCGCATCGCAGTGAGAATTCTCTTAGTGCGCATGCGTAATGTTCGCACTGCGCATGCGTCAAGTAACTTTACTAAGAAGAAAGTAATTTTACTCACGGCTTTTTAGTCGCTCCGGAGAACGCATTGTGATTGACAGGAAATGGGTGTTACTGGGCGGATGTACGGCGTTTTAGGGGCGTGTGGCTGGAAACGCTACCGTTTCCGGGAAAAACGCAGGCGTGTCTGGAGAAACGGTGGGAGTGCTTGGGCGAACGCTGGGTGTGTTTATGACGTCAGCCGGGACCGAAAAGCACTGAATTGATCGCACAGGCAGAGTAAGTCTGGAGTTACTCAGAAACTGCTAACTCGGTTTTGATCGCAATATTGCGAATACATCGGTCGCACATTTAAGATGTTTAGATTCACTCCCAGTAGGCGGCGGCTTAGCGTGTGTAACTCTGCTATAATCGCCTTGCGAGCGAACAACTCGGAATGAGGGCCTTGGTTACTATACATGTACTTATACACTTACCTCCTCCATCAAATGTACACTGCATCAACAGTTTCATAGAGAAATAAAATGCAGACCAGTTAATCTCCAGACTGAAGTCCAGTGATCAGTTTTCTATTCATCATAGTTGTAACTGAGTCTCACAAGCTCTATTAGCTGTTCTTAATTATTGCTATTGGTTGTGTGATTCAAAATTTGAGAAAGCCTCTGGCTGGGTACACACTGGCCCATATTTATCAAGCCTTGGAGAGTGATAAATTGCACAGTGATAAAGTACCAGCCAATCAGCTCCTAACTGTCTTTTTCTAAACACAACCTGTAACATGGTAGTAAGGAGCTGGTTGGTTGGTACTTTATCACCATGCAATTTATCATTCTCGAAGACTTGATAAAACTTGGCTATAGTGTGATATATCGTTCGTGAAAGCACGATGTTACAAATCGGACCAAATCCCTCAGGAAATCACTTGGGAAGTGGACAGAGGCAAGCAAGGGTGGCCTACAGGAGACTTGCTCACTTTTCCAGGCATTCAGGAGATTCACCCAAGATTCAACATGCAGTATGCAGTAGTATCCAATTGCCAATACTCCTCCAGCTTGCCCTGTGACTTGTGGTATATACATGAACGGAGATCAATATCGTGTTTGTTGTATATGCAGTAATAAAAGGGTAGGGTCAGGGGTGTAAATGATCCCCTGATTTCTTTGGGGTTGGGAGTTGAAGTATCATTCTCAAGCAGCACTAGTCTCATGTGGGGATTGTGTCTCTGGCTTTTAGTTGTCCACAAGGGACAGTAAAATAGAAGCTGGTGCCACAACCCTAAAATTATTTAAACCTACAAAGTTCTAGAGCAGGCATTCCCAACCTCTGTCCTCGAGACAACATAACAGTTCAGGTTTTAGTGATATTCAAGCTTCAGCACAGATTGTTAAATCAAAATAACTGAGGTACACTAATTAACTCACCTGTGCTCAAGCATGGCTTTCACTAAAACCTTGACTGTTAGTTACAGATGAGCGGGTTCGGTTCCTCGGAATCCGAACCCGCCCGAACTTCATTTTTTTTTACACGGGGCCGAGCGACTCGGATCTTCCCGCCTTGCTCAGTTAACCCGAGCGCGCCCGAAAGTCATCATCCCGCTGTCGGATTCTCGCGAGGCTCGGATTCTATCGTGAGACTCGGATTCTATATAAGGAGCCGCGCGTCGCCGCCATTTTCACACGTGCATTGAGATTTATAGGGAGAGGACGTGGCTGGCGTCCTCTCCGTTTTAGAGAAGAGAGTGAGACTAGAGTAGAGAGAGACACAGTAGTAATTTTGGGGAGCATTAGGAGGAGTACTACTACTTGCTGAAGTGATAGATAGATAGTGTGACTGTATAATGTATATCTGACTTGTGGGGGAGACACTGAAAGTGGGGAGCAGTTAGAGTCTGAGAGCAGGACTCAGGAGTACATATAACGTACAGTGCACACTTTTGCTGCCAGAGTGCCACACTGCCATTGTGACCACACTGACCACCAGTATAATATATATTGTGATTGTCTGCTTAGGAGTACTACTTGCAAGTTGCTGATAGTGTGACCAGTGACCTGACCACCAGTTTAATAATCACCACCAGTTTAATATATATATATATATATATATATATAATTGTATATAATATATATATAATATTGTATACCACCTACCCGTGGTTTTTTTTTTCTTTCTTCTTTATACATACTACTATAGTAGCTTACTATAGCAGTCTGCGGTGCTGCTGAGCTGACAGTGTCCAGCAGGTCCGTCATCAGTCATTACATAATAAATATATCTACCTGTTCGGCTGCAGTACTAGTGTGATATTATATATATATATATATATATATATATTGATTTCATCTCATTATCATCCAGTCTTTATTAGCAGCAGACACAGTACGGTAGTCCACGGCTGTAGCTACCTCTGTGTCGGCAGTCGCTCGTCCATCCATAATTGTATACCACCTACCCGTGGGTTTTTTTTTTCTTTCTTCTTTATACATACTACTATAGTAGCTTACTGTAGCAGTCTGCGGTGCTGCTGAGCTGACAGAGTCCAGCAGGTCCGTCATCAGTCATTACATAATAAATATATCTACCTGTCCGGCTGCAGTACTAGTGTGATATTATATATATATATATATATATATTGATTTCATCTCATTATCATCCAGTCTATATTAGCAGCAGACACAGTACGGTAGTCCACGGCTGTAGCTACCTCTGTGTCGGCAGTCGCTCGTCCATCCATAATTGTATACCACCTACCCGTGGTTTTTTTTTTTTCTTTCTTCTTTATACATACTACTATAGTAGCTTACTGTAGCAGTCTGCGGTGCTGCTGAGCTGACAGTGTCCAGCAGGTCCGTCATCAGTCATTACATAATAAATATATCTACCTGTCCGGCTGCAGTACTAGTGTGATATTATATATATATATATATATATATATATATATTGATTTCATCTCATTATCATCCAGTCTATATTAGCAGCAGACACAGTACGGTAGTCCACGGCTGTAGCTACCTCTGTGTCGGCAGTCGCTCGTCCATCCATAATTGTATACCACCTACCCGTGGTTTTTTTTTTCTTTCTTCTTTATACATACTACTATAGTAGCTTACTGTAGCAGTCTGCGGTGCTGCTGAGCTGACAGTGTCCAGCAGGTCCGTCATCAGTCATTACATAATAAATATATCTACCTGTCCGGCTGCAGTACTAGTGTGATATTATATATATATATATATATTGATTTCATCTCATTATCATCCAGTCTATATTAGCAGCAGACACAGTACGGTAGTCCACGGCTGTAGCTACCTCTGTGTCGGCAGTCGCTCGTCCATCCATAATTGTATACCACCTACCCGTGGTTTTTTTTTTTTCTTTCTTCTTTATACATACTACTATAGTAGCTTACTGTAGCAGTCTGCGGTGCTGCTGAGCTGACAGTGTCCAGCAGGTCCGTCATCAGTCATTACATAATAAATATATCTACCTGTCCGGCTGCAGTACTAGTGTGATATTATATATATATATATATTGATTTCATCTCATTATCATCCAGTCTATATTAGCAGCAGACACAGTACGGTAGTCCACGGCTGTAGCTACCTCTGTGTCGGCAGTCGCTCGTCCATCCATAATTGTATACCACCTACCCGTGGTTTTTTTTCTTTCTTTCTTCTTTATACATACTACTATAGTAGCTTACTGTAGCAGTCTGCGGTGCTGCTGAGCTGACAGTGTCCAGCAGGTCCGTCATCAGTCATTACATAATAAATATATCTACCTGTCCGGCTGCAGTACTAGTGTGATATTATATATATATATATATATTGATTTCATCTCATTATCATCCAGTCTATATTAGCAGCAGACACAGTACGGTAGTCCACGGCTGTAGCTACCCCTGTGTCGGCAGTCGCTCGTCCATCCATAATTGTATACCACCTACCCGTGGTTTTTTTTTTTTCTTTCTTCTTTATACATACTACTATAGTAGCTTACTGTAGCAGTCTGCGGTGCTGCTGAGCTGACAGTGTCCAGCAGGTCCATCATCAGTCATTACATAATAAATATATCTACCTGTCCGGCTGCAGTACTAGTGTGATATTATATATATATATATTGATTTCATCTCATTATCATCCAGTCTATATTAGCAGCAGACACAGTACGGTAGTCCACGGCTGTAGCTACCTCTGTGTCGGCAGTCGCTCGTCCATCCATAATTGTATACCACCTACCCGTGTTTTTTTTTTTTTTCTTTCTTCTTTATACATACTACTATAGTAGCTTACTGTAGCAGTCTGCGGTGCTGCTGAGCTGACAGTGTCCAGCAGGTCCGTCATCAGTCATTACATAATAAATATATCTACCTGTCCGGCTGCAGTACTAGTGTGATATTATATATATATATATATATTGATTTAATCTCATTATCATCCAGTCTATATTAGCAGCAGACACAGTACGGTAGTCCACGGCTGTAGCTACCTCTGTGTCGGCAGTCGCTCGTCCATCCATAAGTATACTAGTATCCATCCATCTCCATTGTTTACCTGAGGTGCCTTTTAGTTGTGCCTATTAAAATATGGAGATCAAAAATGTTGAGGTTCCAAAATTAGGGAAAGATCAAGATCCACTTCCACCTCGTGCTGAAGCTGCTGCCACTAGTCATGGCCGAGACGATTAAATGCCAGCAACGTCGTCTGCCAAGGCCGATGCCCAATGTCATAGTACAGAGCATTTAAAATCCAAAACACCAAATATCAGTAAAAAAAGGACTCCAAAATCTAAAATAAAATTGTCGGAGGAGAAGCGTAAACTTGCCAATATGCCATTTACCACACGGAGTGGCAAGGAACGGCTGAGGCCCTGGCCTATGTTCATGGCTAGTGGTTCAGCTTCACATGAGGATGGAAGCACTCAGCCTCTCGCTAGAAAAATGAAAAGACTCAAGCTGGCAAAAGCACCGCAAAGAACTGTGCGTTCTTCGAAATCCCAAATCCACAAGGAGAGTCCAATTGTGTCGGTTGCGATGCCTGACCTTCCCAACACTGGACGTGAAGAGCATGCGCCTTCCACCATTTGCACGCCCCCTGCAAGTGCTGGAAGGAGCACCCGCAGTCCAGTTCCTGATAGTCAGATTGAAGATGTCAGTGTTGAAGTACACCAGGATGAGGAGGATATGGGTGTTGCTGGCGCTGGGGAGGAAATTGACAAGGAGGATTCTGATGGTGAGGTGGTTTGTTTAAGTCAGGCACCCGGGGAGACACCTGTTGTCCGTGGGAGGAATATGGCCGTTGACATGCCTGGTGAAAATACCCAAAAAATCAGCTCTTCGGTGTGGAAGTATTTCAACAGAAATGCGGACAACATTTGTCAAGCCGTGTGTTGCCTTTGTCAAGCTGTAATAAGTAGGGGTAAGGACGTTAACCACCTCGGAGCATCCTCCCTTATACGTCACCTGCAGCGCATTCATAATAAGTCAGTGACAAGTTCAAAAACTTTGGGCGACAGCGGAAGCAGTCCACTGACCAGTAAATCCCTTCCTCTTGTAACCAAGCTCACGCAAACCACCCCACCAACTCCCTCAGTGTCAATTTCCTCCTTCCCCAGGAATGCCAATAGTCCAGCAGGCCATGTCACTGGCAATTCTGACGATTCCTCTCCTGCCTGGGATTCCTCCGATGCATCCTTGCGTGTAACGCCTACTGCTGCTGGCGCTGCTGTTGTTGCTGCTGGGAGTCAATGGTCATCCCAGAGGGGAAATCGTAAGACCACTTTTACTACTTCCACCAAGCAATTGACTGTCCAACAGTCCTTTGCGAGGAAGATGAAATATCACAGCAGTCATCCTGCTGCAAAGCGGATAACTGAGGCCTTGGCATCCTGGGTGGTGAGAAACGTGGTTCCGGTATCCATCATTACTGCAGAGCCAACTAGAGACTTGTTGGAGGTACTGTGTCCCCGGTACCAAATACCATCTAGGTTCCATTTCTCTAGGCAGGCGATACCGAAAATGTACACAGACCTCAGAAAAAGAGTCACCAGTGTCCTAAAAAATGCAGCTGTACCCAATGTCCACTTAACCACGGACATGTGGACAAGTGGAGCAGGGCAGGGTCAGGACTATATGACTGTGACAGCCCACTGGGTAGATGTATGGACTCCCGCCGCAAGAACAGCAGCGGCGGCACCAGTAGCAGCATTTCGCAAACGCCAACTCTTTCCTAGGCAGGCTACGCTTTGTATCACCGGTTTCCAGAATACGCACACAGCTGAAAACCTCTTACGGCAACTGAGGAAGATCATCGCGGAATGGCTTACCCCAGTTGGACTCTCCTGTGGATTTGTGGCATCGGACAATGCCAGCAATATTGTGTGTGCATTAAATATGGGCAAATTCCAGCACGTCCCATGTTTTGCACATACCTTGAATTTGGTGGTGCAGAATTTTTTAAAAAACGACAGGGGCGTGCAAGAGATGCTGTCGGTGGCCAGAAGAATTGCGGGACACTTTCGGCGTACAGGCACCACGTACAGAAGACTGGAGCACCACCAAAAACGCCTGAACCTGCCCTGCCATCATCTGAAGCAAGAAGTGGTAACGAGGTGGAATTCAACCCTATATATGCTTCAGAGGTTGGAGGAGCAGCAAAAGGCCATTCAAGCCTATATAATTCAGCACGATATAGGAGGTGGAATGCACCTGTCTCAAGCGCAGTGGAGAATGATTTCAACGTTGTGCAAGGTTCTGCTGCCCTTTGAACTTGCCACACGTGAAGTCAGTTCAGACACTGCCAGCCTGAGTCAGGTCATTCCCCTCATCAGGCTTTTGCAGAAGAAGCTGGAGACATTGAAGGAGGAGCTAACACGGAGCGATTCCGCTAGGCATGTGGGACTTGTGGATGGAGCCCTTAATTCGCTTAACAAGGATTCACGGGTGGTCAATCTGTTGAAATCAGAGCACTACATTTTGGCCACCGTGCTCGATCCTAGATTTAAAACCTACCTTGGATCTCTCTTTCCGGCAGACACAAGTCTGCTGGGGTTCAAAGACCTGCTGGTGAGAAAATTGTCAAGTCAAGCGGAACGCGACCTGTCAACATCTCCTCCTTCACATTCTCCCGCAACTGGGGGTGCGAGGAAAAGGCTCAGAATTCCGAGCCCACCCGCTGGCGGTGATGCAGGGCAGTCTGGAGCGACTGCTGATGCTGACATCTGGTCCGGACTGAAGGACCTGTCAATGATTACGGACATGTCGTCTACTGTCACTGCATATGATTCTCTCCCCATTGAAAGAATGGTGGAGGATTATATGAGTGACCGCATCCAAGTAGGCACGTCACACAGTCCGTACTTATACTGGCAGGAAAAAGAGGCAATTTGGAGGCCCTTGCACAAACTGGCTTTATTCTACCTAAGTTGCCCTCCCACAAGTGTGTACTCCGAAAGAGTGTTTAGTGCCGCCGCTCACCTTGTCAGCAATCGGCGTACGAGGTTACTTCCAGAAAATGTGGAGAAGATGATGTTCATTAAAATGAATTATAATCAATTCCTCCGTGGAGACATTGACCAGCAGCAATTGCCTCCACAAAGTACACAGGGAGCTGAGATGGTGGATTCCAGTGGGGACGAATTGATAATCTGTGAGGAGGGGGATGTACACGGTGATATATCGGAGGATGATGATGAGGTGGACATCTTGCCTCTGTAGAGCCAGTTTGTGCAAGGAGAGATTAATTGCTTCTTTTTTGGTGGGGGTCCAAACCAACCCGTCATTTCAGTCACAGTCGTGTGGCAGACCCTGTCACTGAAATGATGGGTTGGTTAAAGTGTGCATGTCCTGTTTATACAACATAAGGGTGGGTGGGAGGGCCCAAGGACAATTCCATCTTGCACCTCTTTTTTCTTTAATTTTTCTTTGCATCATGTGCTGTTTGGGGAGTATTTTTTGGAAGGGCCATCCTGCGTGACACTGCAGTGCCACTCCTAGATGGGCCAGGTGTTTGTGTCGGCCACTAGGGTCGCTTATCTTACTCACACAGCTACCTCATTGCGCCTCTTTTTTTCTTTGCGTCATGTGCTGTTTGGGGAGTGTTTTTTGGAAGGGCCATCCTGCGTGACACTGCAGTGCCACTCCTAGATGGGCCAGGTGTTTGTGTCGGCCACTAGGGTCGCTTATCTTACTCACACAGCTACCTCATTGCGCCTCTTTCTTTCTTTGCGTCATGTGCTGTTTGGGGAGTGTTTTTTGGAAGGGCCATCCTGCGTGACACTGCAGTGCCACTCCTAGATGGGCCCGGTGTTTGTGTCGGCCACTAGGGTCGCTTATCTTACTCACATAGCTACCTCATTGCGCCTCTTTTTTTCTTTGCGTCATGTGCTGTTTGGGGAGTGTTTTTTGGAAGGGCCATCCTGCGTGACACTGCAGTGCCACTCCTAGATGGGCCCGGTGTTTGTGTCGGCCACTAGGGTCGCTTATCTTACTCACACAGCTACCTCATTGCGCCTCTTTTTTTCTTTGCGTCATGTGCTGTTTGGGGAGTGTTTTTTGGAAGGGCCATCCTGCGTGACACTGCAGTGCCACTCCTAGATGGGCCCGGTGTTTGTGTCGGCCACTAGGGTCGCTTATCTTACTCACACAGCTACCTCATTGCGCCTCTTTTTTTCTTTGCGTCATGTGCTGTTTGGGGAGTGTTTTTTGGAAGGGCCATCCTGCGTGACACTGCAGTGCCACTCCTAGATGGGCCCGGTGTTTGTGTCGGCCACTAGGGTCGCTTATCTTACTCACACAGCTACCTCATTGCGCCTCTTTTTTTCTTTGCGTCATGTGCTGTTTGGGGAGTGTTTTTTGGAAGGTCCATCCTGCGTGACACTGCAGTGCCACTCCTATATGGGCCAGGTGTTTGTGTCGGCCACTAGGGTCGCTTATCTTACTCACACAGCTACCTCATTGCGCCTCTTTTTTTCTTTGCGTCATGTGCTGTTTGGGGAGTGTTTTTTGGAAGGGCCATCCTGCGTGACACTGCAGTGCCACTCCTAGATGGGCCCGGTGTTTGTGTCGGCCACTAGGGTCGCTTATCTTACTCACACAGCTACCTCATTGCGCCTCTTTTTTTCTTTGCGTCATGTGCTGTTTGGGGAGTGTTTTTTGGAAGGGCCATCCTGCGTGACACTGCAGTGCCACTCCTAGATGGGCCCGGTGTTTGTGTCGGCCACTAGGGTCGCTTAGCTTAGTCATCCAGCGACCTCGTTGCAAATTTTAGGACTAAAAATAATATTGTGAGGTGTGAGGTATTCAGAATAGACTGAAAATGAATGGAAATTATGGTTTTTGAGGTTAATAATACTTTGGGATCAAAATGACCCCCAAATTCTATGATTTAAGCTGTTTTTTAGTGTTTTTTGAAAAAAACACCCGAATCCAAAACACACCCGAATCCGACAAAAAAAATTCGGTGAGGTTTTGCCAAAACGCGGTCGAACCCAAAACACGGCCGCGGAACCGAACCCAAAATCAAAACACAAAACCCGAAAAATTTCAAGTGCACATCTCTACTGTTAGTGTGCCTTGAGGGCAGAGGCTGGAAATGCCTCTTCTAGCGCATAGATTGTCAAACTTGATCCTCAGGACTTCAAACAGTTCATGTTTTGCAGGTCACCCAGCAGGTGCACAGGTGTACTCATTACAAATGGACACATTTTAAAAATCCACATGTGGAGCTAATTATTTCACATGTGATTCTATGAGGAGACATGGAAAACATGCACTGTTTCGGGTCCTAAGGACTGAGTTTGAGAACCTATGTTTTAGATTAAGGTTGAAAAAGACACATATCCATTAAATCCAATCTTTCATAAATTCTAATAGTGTTGCTGTAGGGAAAGGCAAAATAAAAAAAACTCAAGCACAACATTTGATAACTTAACCTCACAGGAGGGGTACCATCCCTTTGTGGCTCAAAAATCATAGGCAAATGCAGGAGGGGTTTCTGGTTGCCTGGAAACCCACCCGTCCTCTTGGCCAGTGGCTCAAATTATGACCACAATAGCAACAGTAAATAATATGATTTCTTGTGCTGACACCACATCATGCAGTTTAAGGGACATAGCGGAGCTGCTGCACATGCCCAGTGGTAGCAGCGTCTTCTACCAAGTTTGCTATGTATGTGGATCTGAACACTCAAGCACCACACTGGACCAGAGAGTAGCTGCCAGGAAGAAGAGACAGGAGCCTTCTATGAGGTGGGAGAATGTGTGCTCATAATGTCCAGTTCTGTCTCCTACAGGTTCTAATATATATGTGTATTTATATATTATGGGATCTTTAACCTTTTCCTGACCACTTTTTTATAGTAAATACAGTATGTTTGATACAGTTTAAACTATAGACCACTTATATAGTCAGAGTATAAAAAGACCGATGTGTACATATATGTACAGGGTTGGTATTAGGTTCGTCAACCACTTCCCCAGACTCCCGCCCTTGCCCCAATGTCCCGCAGAGTGGGAGATTGTGGAATGCATTTGGAAACTTTCCTCTAGAGATCCTGCGTTTGCCCCCGAAATGCAATCAAATAAATCCCCTGGATCAATCATATCCTAATACCCTATATCAACATTTTCTATACTCTGCTATTATGGTACAGGTTTTAAGCGCAACTCCCAACATGACCCTCTCCAGGAGGGACAAATTGCTCTGCTTCTGGACTTTTCTCTTACTTTATGATTGCCGGCACATGTTTTGAACAGGTTAAGGATAACAAGGGTGTTTCAGTGCAAGTGATGTCAGGGAAGTCTAGGAGCAGAGCATTCTGTCCCTCCTGGTGAGGGTCATGTTGGGAGGTATGGTTTTTAATGATATCCATGCTTGAACACAGGTGGCTAAATTAACACAGCATCCAATTTGATTTAGCCATCTGGACTCAAGCATGGATATCATAATAACCTCGACTGTAATGGGATACTCTGTCCTATATGGCTACAAATAAAATTTCTATTAAAAAAAAAAGACATCTAATTAATTTTATATCCTACTAATGATTGTCATTGTTAGGATTGTGTTATCAGTGTCTATTAATGATTCCCTGTGGATACAGTATGTTCTCAATTACCTGGAGCTGCAAAGCAGGTGTGCTCCCTGTAAGTGTTAGGATGGCCTTTGGCATTAACCTGCATGTGAGAGTTTGTTGCCTGTCACTGTAGTTGAACTGCTATGCAGGTGTGGTTACCTACAAATTTCTGGATTAGTTGTTTCCTATATTTAAGACCAGCCCTGACATTCCACCTTTGCCACTGATAGCATTTCCTTACAGTCATAGCATTTTAGTAACTTTACTCAGTAAAGTTTACTGTAGATTCCTAGTTCTGTTTTCTGGCTGAAGCTGATTATAATTCCAGCCTACAGTTGAACTAGAACTCCTGGTTCTGATCCTCAGCAGGGCCTAGTTGGGATTCCGGTCCAATTTCTGGCCGACCATACATATTCGTGATGCTTGTCTGGCTGTCAAGTAAAAATGGGTAGTTGAGGAAAGCCGCACAGGATCTAGAGTTCAATATATAATTGCCTCAGAAATGAACTGACACTCATTGGGTATTGTTCCCCTTAATTTGTCAAATGTGTACCTATGACTAGGATTGTCCAATTGGTAGAAGAAATTTGACGGTCAGTGGTGCTCCCAAGGGTATAGAAACACGTATAACAGGATGTGCTGGAGAAAAGACAAGACAACCCGGGAGCACTCTTATCCGAGGCAATATTGGATTAACAATGTAAATTATCTTAAAATTATACATTTTTATTCGATATGGCTTAAAATTTAAATTTCCATAGCCTGTGTATATTCACAAATAAATGAGTGATCATATGTGAAAATATGTAAGAAAATAGATATAATATTGACTGACCTTGGTCAGAAAGATATATATTTTTTGAGGTCCGTCTGCGCAAGAGGCTTCCCCGTGATGCGTGATTTAATAAATAACTTGTCCTACAATACCTGGTATTCCTGGGTGGTCGCCCCCCCGCGCACTGGCCAAGCCCTTGCCGTCCCGCCTCCAAGATCAAACGGGATCGAGGTATGGTATGATTGTAGGAACTTGATATACACTAATGTGTGACTAAATAGGGTTTATTAAATTTGAATAGTGTGACCATCATCTTATTGATTATATAGTCCATATACAATTTCCCAGGGCAAATGGTTTGAATCATAGGTCACAGGTTAATGATTTTGAATTGAGTCACGTATGAGGAGGTATAAGGCACACATATCAGGTAGAAAGGCATGTAAAATCATTTTCCCTTGGAAAAATGATAAACACAAACACAACGTTAGCCAGCCATATAACAATACCGCTTATGTAGAAACAGTTGGTTTATGTTAAGTCACACAAATATACTGTATAAGATGAAAAGGTATAAGGCACCAGTGCCTAGAAAAATACAAGGTTTTATATCCCAGAACCGCGCTTACAGGTTATAATGACAGCCCGTGTTCCCACAAAAAAGCCTTCACCACGACTTTACCTATACACCATGAAAATACCAAAGTGAGAACTCGTGGCGCTACCGTAACCACAAACACATTCAGAAAAGAGTGGTCTATTATTCACAAAGACCAAGATAGAGTCCACTTACACAGATAAAACTGGATTCTAGAACAATAAAAGAAATAAACACAATAGTGTAATATGAAATGATAAAACTCCAAAGCGTGCTTTTATTGGTTCCACTCACATAGATGAGGTTTTATCTGTGCATATCATATAAATACGAGGATTTCTGGATATACCTCGTATGAGGATGATATGCACAGATAAAACCTCATCTATGTGAGTGGAACCAATAAAAGCACGCTTTGGAGTTTTATCATTTCATATTACACTATTGTGTTTATTTCTTTTATTGTTCTAGAATCCAGTTTTATCTGTGTAAGTGGACTCTATCTTGGTCTTTGTGAATAATAGACCACTCTTTTCTGAATGTGTTTGTGGTTACGGTTGCGCCACGAGTTCTCACTTTGGTATTTACCTGTGCCTAGAAGGTAGCTTTCTCCTGAATGAACAGTATACTCAAAATCAGATGATCATATGATGGTCATACTTATACAGCACACAAAATGTTATTGTTAATTTCAGTCATGCATTACAGAGGTATGAGGTGCATGTGCCTCAATTCTCAGCAGATATCAATAGTTGCAAGTACTAAATCCATTAGTTCCCAAAACATTTTTTTGTCAAGTAATGATTATTAGTTCTTAGCTGAAGAGGTGCAATAGGGAATATAAAGTAGCTATGATGCAAATTTAACCTCCCTTCTGCTGTTTTCTCATCTTACCAATAAATAATAATTATTGGTTCTTAACAGAAAGGATCCAGTGGAGAATGTATATAGTGGCTATGATACAGGTGTGACCTCCCTTCTGCTGTTCTCTCGTCTTGCCAAGCTGATGCGGTACACTCCCGAAAAAATTAAAGAGAGGGGAGAGAGGTGGACAGGAATTTCACTGAAAACAGTAAGGTAACAAAATTGCACGGTACGTGGTATGTATTGTACTTGTCTCTCAAACTCCCCTGAGATAATTGATAGCAGCAAGAAAGTAATGTGTGAGAGTGAAACCATTTACACTCTAATTAATAAAACATGCAATGATATTTTTGCTGCATAAAAAGACTACTGACAGAGAACATGTAGCAACCTGTCACATGCTTGTATATATTCCAGTTGTCACAAGCACCACAGCAAAAACTGCAGTAAAAAAGAAAAGAAAAATAAGTAGGAGCCATTAATTGGACTCACTGCATGCCACAATCGGCTGCTACCTCTTATGAAACTTCAGCTGCTAGCAGCAACAAAAAGCAGATGTGAGTGAAATCATTCCCACTTTAATTAGTAGATGATACAATGGTGTTTTATGCTGCCTTGATATAACCTACTGAAAGTAACAGTGTAACAACTTGTCATAAGTTTGTATATATCCTTATTATCACAAAACCCCAACAGCATGGAACAGTATTAAACACATAAGGTAAAAAGGGAAAAAATGAATGAAAAGGAGCCGTTAATTAGGTTCACTAAAAGCCGCAAACGGCTATGTATAGCTACTAGAGATGAGCGGGTTCGGTTCGCTGAGTTCCAAACCCCCCCGAACTTCACCTATTTTACACGGGTCCGAGGCAGCCTCGGATCTTTCCACCTTGCTCGGTTAACCCGAACGAGGCCGAACATCATCATCCCGCTGTCGGATTCTCGCGAGATTCGTATTCTATATAAAGAGCCGCGCATCGTCGCCATTTTCACTCGTGCATCGGAGATTGAACGGAGAGGACGTGGCTGCGTTCTCTCCCTGAAAAGCTTCGTATCTGTGCTCAGTGTGCTGCAAATATCTGTGCTCAGTGTGCTGAAAATATCTACGTTCTCTGCCTGAAAACGCTCCATATCTGTGCTCAGTGTGCTGCAAATATCTGTGCTCAGTGTGCTGCATTGTGGGGACCACCAGTATATAATTATAGTAGTACAGTACAGTAGGCCATTGCTGTATCTTGCAGCCCTGTGTCAAGAATACTATCCATAACTGTGCTGCATTATTGTGAGCAGTATATAGTAGGACAGTGCAGCATGTTGGTGACCAGCAGTATACATATACAGTAGTACAGTACAGTAGGCCATTGCTGTATCTTGCAGCTGTGTCAAGTATTCTATCCATATCTGTGCTGCATTATTGTGAACAGTATATAGTAGGACAGTGCAGCATTTTGGTGACCAGCAGTATACGTATAGTACAGTACAGTAGGCCATTGCTGTATCTTGCAGCTCTGTGTCACTTCTAGTATCCTGACCAGTGCTCAATATCTGCTGCATTGTAGTGACCAGTATGTATACTGTACTGTGGGACGTGTGTTATACACCTGCTGATTTTATACATCCTGTAATCTGTACTGAACGATGTGTGAGATACACCTGGGGATTATATACCCTGTATACTGTACTGTGCGGCGTGTGATACACCTGGTGATTATACACCCTATATACTGTCCTGTGCAACGTTTGTGATACACCTGGTGACAGGGACGTGCAGTCAGGGGAGGCAGGGGAGGCAGTGCCTCCCCTGTCATTAATGAGTAAAATAATACAAAGAAGATACTTATGACACATAAGTATTTTCTTTATTATTTTACTCATCATTAAATCAGTTTGGGAGGCACCGATCGTGGTGCCTCCCGTACCGATTGATAAAAGATATGGGAGTGGGGGGCGGGTGCGGGTGGGGCCTAACAATGGGCAGGAAAAGCCCATTGAAATTGTATGGGAAAGCGGCACCATTAGAGGTGCCGCTTTCCTACAGGGACGTGCTTTCAACCTATGAAAGCACGTCCCCTGTCATTGAGGCCACAGTGATTGGCCAGCGGATCTGTCACTGGATCCGCTGTCAATCACTGTGTGGGCCTCGGTGGCGGCGGAGGTGCGGGCGGCGGAGGTGCGGGATGCGGCGGAGGTGCTGGCGGCGGTGATGCGGACGACGGTAGCGGCGGCGGGACACGGCATTACCTACAGTTCAGCAGAGTTTGGCAGCGGAAGCGGTACCCATTTCAAAAATGGCGCCTCAGCGTCATTTTTGAAATTCAAGATGGCCGCCACGAGCCAATCATGGCTCGCTGCGTCATCGCCCCGCCCCCTCCGCTGACTTATATAAGTCAGCGCGAGGCAGCGGCTGTCAGTCCGACGGCGGAGGAGGAGCTGAGAAGAGCTCCTGAAGACCGAAGACGCCGGAAGTGCTGGATGGGCGGCGGCTATGCAAAAGAGTTTAGCAGCCGCCGCCCACCAGGTGAAGATGCTGGAAGTCCTGGGAAGGCGGCGGCCATGCAAAAGAGCTTACAGGCCGCCGCCTCCCAGGTGAAGACGCCGGAGGAAGACGCCAGAAGCCCTGGGGAGGTGGCGCCCCCCCAGGTGAAGACGCCAGAAGCCCTGGGAAGGCGGCGGCCACGCAAAAGAGCTTAAAGGCTGCCGCCCCCAGGTGAAGACCCTGTTTAATAAAGTTTTTTTTTAAAGTATGTGCTGTGTGTTTTTTTTTTATATTTTCTTTACAGGTGGACTACGGGTGCCAGCGGGCCCTTTATGTCCAGGCATGCTGGCACTTGTGGTTCTCCAAGTGCCAGCATGCTGGGGCAGGCTTGCTGGGACCTGTAGGTCACCTGTAAAGAACAATATTACTATTCTTCTTTACAGGTGGACTGCAGGTGCCAGCAGGCCATTTATGTCCGGGCATGCTGGCACTTGTGGTTCTCCAAGTGCCAGCATGCTGGGGCAGGCTTGCTGGGACCTGTAGGCCACCTGTAAAGAACAGAGCATACAATGAACCCCGCACCCACCGCCACCAGGGGTGCGGGGCATAGCACTGGGCTATCAGCCCAGTGCTGGTTATTGCTCGGGAGGGGGGACCCCCTTTTAATTTTTTGGGGGCCCCACTTTCCGAGGAATGCCAACACTGGGTTGACTGGCTGGGGGGTGTATAATGGCATGGCAGGGGGACCCCACACTGAGTGTCTCCCCTGCTATGGCATTACCCCCCCCCCCCCCCCAGCTGGTTCTGCCTGGTGCTGGTTTTAGCGGTGGGGGGGAAACTGCATTTATTTATTTTTTGCGGGGGGGGGGGGGGGTAGTTGCAGTGCCTCCCCAGCCCCTGACCTCCCCGCACGTCACTGCCTGGTGATTATACACCCTGTAATCTGTACTGAGCGATGTGTGAGATACACCTGAGGATTATACACCCTATATACTGTACTGTGTGATGTGTGAGATACAACTGGGGATTATACACCCTATATACTATACTGTGCGATGTGTGTGATACACCTGGTAATTAATTATACACCCTGAATATTGTACTGTGCGATGTGTGTTATACGCCTGGTGATTATACATCCTGTAATTCGTACTGAGCGATGTGTGTGATACACCTGGGGATTATACACTCTATATACTGTACTGAGTGATGTGTGAGATACACCTGGTGACTATACATCCTGTAATCTGTATTGAGCGATGTGTGAGATACACCTGGGGATTATACACCCTATATACTGTACTGTGCGATGTGTGTAATACACCTGGTAATTAATTATACACCGTGTATACTGTACTGTGCGACGTGTGTTATACACCTGGTGATTATACATCCTGTAATCTGTACTGAGCAATGTGTGAGATACACTTGGGGATTATACACCCTATATACTGTACTGAGCGATGTGTGAGATACACCTGGG